>NC_059133.1:87525238-87828268 GCF_020740605.2 Lemur catta | reverse complement strand
ATAGATTAAAAGTAAATGGGCCAGGCGCGGTGGCTCACACCTGTAATCCTAGCACTCTGGGAGGCTGAGGCAGGTGGATCGTTTGAGCTCAGGAGTTTGAGACCAGCCTGAGCAAGAGCGAGACCCTGTCTCTACTAAAAGTAGAAAGAAATTATATGGACAACTAAAAATATATATACAAAAAATTAGCCGGGCATGGTGGGTGCATGCCTGTAGTCCCAGCTACTCAGAAGGCTGAGGCAGGAGGATTGCTTGAGCCTGGGAGTTTGAGGTTGCTGTGAGCTAGGCTGATGCCATGGCACTCTAGCCTGGGCAAGAGAGTGAGACTCTGTCTCAAAAAACAAAACAAAAAAAACAAGTAAATGGATAGAGAAAGATATACCTTGTTAATATTAATCAAAAGAAAGCAGGAGTAGCTATACTAATTTCAGACAGAGATTTCAGAGCAAGGAAACTTTTGGGGAGAATGAGGAGCATTACATAATAATAAAGGGATTAGTTCTCCAAGAAGACATAACAATCCTTAATCGAATGTCTGCACTTAACAACAAAGTATCAAAATATGTGAGGCAAAAATTGATAGAAGTGGAAGGAGAAATAGATGAATCTACTATTATAGATGGAGACTTCAACACCCCTCTCTCAGAAATTGACAAATACAGCAGGCAGAAAATCAGTAAGAACATAGTTGAACTCAACATTATCAATTAACTGGATATAATTGACATGTATTGACAACTTCATCCAATGACAGCAGATTACACACTTTTCTCAAGCTCACATGGAACACTTACCCAGATAAACCACATTCTGGGCCATAAAACATACCCTAAGAAAAAAATTTTTTTGAGACGGAGTCTTGCTCTGTTGCCCAGGCTAGAGTACAGTGGCATCATCATAGCTCATTGCAACCTCAAATTCCTGAGCTCAAGTGATCCTCCTGCCTCAGCCTCCCAAGTAGCTGAGACTACAGGCATGTATCACCGTGCCCGGCTAATTTTTCTATTTTTTGGTAGAGACGAGGGTCTTGCTCTTGCTCAGGCTGGTCTTAAACTCCTGAGATCAAGTGATCCTCCTGCCTTGGCCTCCTGGAGTGTTAGGATTACAGTCATGAGCCACTGTACCCAGCCAACAAATTTAAAAGAATGAAAATCATGCAATGTCTGCTTTCAGACTACAATGGCATTAAATTAGAAATTAATAAGAGAAAGATAGCTGGAAAATATCAATATACTTGGAGATCAAATAACATACTTCTCGATAACACATGGGTCAAGAAAGAAATCTCAAGAGAAATTTAAAAATATTTTGAACTAAATGACAATGAAAACACAACATATCAAATTTGTAGGATGCAGTAAAATCAGTGCTGAGAGGTTAAATTTATAGCATTGGACGCATACATTAGAGAAGAAGAAAGATGTAAAATCAGTCATCTAAGCTTCCATCTTAGGAAACTAGAAAAAGAAGAGCAAATTAAATCTAAAGTAAACAGAAGAAAAGAAATAATAAAAATTAGAGCAAAAATCAATTAAATTAAAAATAGAAAAATCAATAGAGAAATCAATGAAATCAAAAGCTGGTTCTTTGAAAAGATTAAGAAAAGCAATGAGCCTCTTGCCAGGTTAACTAAGCAAAAAAGAGAGAGGACACAAATTACTTATATTAGAAATGAAAAAGGGGACATCACTATAAATCTCATAAACATTGAAAGGAAAACGAAGGCATACTATGAAAACGTCTATGCCCACAAATTTGATAACCTTGATAGAATGGACCAATTTCTTGAAAGACATAATTTATCCAAGCTCATACAGGGAGAAACAGATAATCTGAATAGGTCTAAATTGAATCATAATTAATAACCTCCCAAAGCAGGGATTACCAGGCTCAGATGGGTTCCCTAGTGAATTCTACCAAAAGTTTAAGGAAGAAATTATACCAATTTTCTACAATTTCTTTCAGAAAATAGAAGCAGAGGGAATACTTCCTAACTCATTCTATGAGGCCAGGATTACCTTAATACCAAAACTAGGCTGAGAAAAGAAACTACAGGCCAACATCTCTCATGTAACCTAGATGCAACAATCCTCAACAAAATATTAGCAAATTGAATCCAACAATGTATGAAAAGAATTATACACCATGACCAAGTAGGATTTCTCCAAGGTATGCAAGGCTGGTTCAACATTCAAAAATCAATTAACACTCCCAGGGCTCCCGCTATCAACGTGGCTCGCTTGCGCCCCGGAAGCTGCCCCTTCTCGGGGGTCATGATGGGCAGCAAGATGGCGTCTGCCAGCAGGGTCATCCAGGTAGTCAAGCCACACACTCCATTCATAAGATTTCCTGACAGAAGAGACAATGCTAAACCCAATGTATCAGAAGCTTTGAGATCAGCAGGGCTACCGTCTCACTCTTCTGCAATTTCCCAGCATTCTAAGGGAAGTAAATCACCAGATTTGCTGATGTATCAGGGTCCACCAGACACTGCAGAGATAATAAAAACATTGCCTCAGAAATGTAGAAGGAAACTTGTGTCTCAAGAAGAAATTGAATTTATCCAACATGGAGGTCCAGAGTAATCACTGTGGCTGCTGTTTGTCATCAGACAAAAGAATTATCTTTACAATAAATGACTTCTAAAGTGAAAAATGAGAAATTGTGTATTAAGCAACTTTAATAAATATTCTGTAAAAAAAATGAGATATAGAAAATTTAGATGGACACTTGTGTCTCCTAATTTATGTATCTTGGTCAGCTCCTCCACAAGCTTACCTAATTAATTGTATATATACTTTATACTTATTAAAGTACACATTTTTAAATGTTAAAAAAATCAATTAATATAATCCATCATATCAACAAGTTAGAGAAGAAAAATCCCATGATCATATCAACAGATACAGAAAAAGCATTTGACAAAATCCAATACCCATTCATGATTAAAAAAACTCCCAGTAAATGAGGTACAGAGGGCAGCTTTCTTGCCTTGATTAAGAATATCTACAAAAAACACTATAGCTAACATCATACTTAATGGTAAAAGCTACAAACTTTCCCAGTAAGATCAGGAACAAAGCAAGGATGTCCCCTGTCACTATTCCTTTTCAATAGCATGCTGGAAGTCCTAGCTAATGCAATAAGACAAGACAAGAAAATAAAAGATATACCGATTAGGAAGAAAGAAACAAAATTGCCTTTCTTGGCAGATGACCTGATAGTCTATGTAGAAAATCTGAAAGAATTGACAAAAAACTCCTGGAAATAATAAGTGATTATAACATGGTTGGAAGCTACAAGGTTAATATACAAAAGTCAACTGTTTTCTTATATATTAGCAAAGAACAAGTGGAATTTGAAATTAAATACACAATACCCTTTGTATTAGCATCCCCCAAAATGAAATACTTAGATACAAATCTAACAAAATACGCACAAGATCTGTATGAGGAAAACTACAAAACACTAATGAAAGAAATCAAAGAATTAAATAAATAGAAAGATATTTCATGTCTATGGATAGGAAAACTCAATATTGTCAAAATGTCAGTTCTTCCCAACTTGATCTTTAGATTCCCAGCAATTAAGATCCCAGCAAGTTATCATGTGGATAATGACAAACCGATTCTAACATTTATATGGAGAGGCAAAAGACCCAGAATAGACCACACAGTATTGAAAGAGAAGAACAAAGTTGAAGGACTAACACTACCCAACTCTAAGACTTACCGTAAAGCTACAATAATCAAGACAGTGTGGTATTGGTGAAAGGACAGACAAATAGATCGATGGAACAGAATAGGGAGCCCAAAACAGACCCACATAAATATAGTCAATTGATCTGACAAAGGAGCAAAGGCAAGACAATGAATCAAAGACAGTCTTTTCAAAAACGGTATTGGAAACTGGACATTCACATGCAAAAAAAAAAAAAAAAAAAAGAAAGAAAGAAATGCAGACACAGATCTTACACTCTTCATAAAAATTAACTTAAAATTGGTCACAGGCCTAAATTTAAAACATAAAACTATAAAATTCCTAGAAGATAACAGAAAAAAATCTAGGTCACCCTAGATTTGGGTTTGATGATGACTGTTTAGATATAACACCAAAGGTAGAATCCATGAAAGAAAGAATTGATAAGCTGGACTTTACTAAAATTAAAAATTTCTTTTTTGCAAAAGACATTGTGAAGAGAATGAAAAGGTAAGCTGCAGACTGTGAGAAAATATTTGCAAGAGACTTATCTAATAAGGGACTATTACTCACAATATACAAAGAAATCTTAAAACTCAACAATAAAAAAGCAACGTGACTAAAAAATGGGGAAAGACCTTAACAGACACCTCGCCAAAGCCACATAAGTACATGAAAATATGCTCCATATTGTATGTCAACAGAAAAATGAAAATTAAAACAGCAATGAGATACCACTATACATCTATTAGAATGATTAAAATCTAGAATACTGACAACACCAAAATCTGGGAAGGATGTGAAGTCACAGGAACTCTCATTCATTGCTGGAGGGAATGCAAAATGGTACAGCCAGTTTGGAAGACAGTTGGCAGTTTCTCACAAAACTAAACATATTCTTACCATAAGCTATCGTATAGTAATCATGCTGCTTGGTATTTATTTACTCAAAGGAATTGAAAACTGGTGTCTACCAAAAACTTGCATACAGATGTTTATAGCAACTTCATTCGTAATTGCCAAAACTTAGAACTAACCAAGATGTCCTTCAGGGGGTGAATGGATAAATAAACTGTGGTATATGCAAACAGTGTAATATTATTCAGTGCTAAAGAGCAATCAGCTATGAAGCCATGAGGAAACATGGAGGAAACAAATGCATATTAGTAAGTGAAAGAAGCCAGTCTTAAAAGGCTACATACTAAATAATTTCAACTATATGACATTCAGGAAAAGGTAAAACTATGGAGATGGTAAAAAGATCAGTGGCTGTGAGGTTTAGAGGGGACGGAAAAATAGGTGAAGCACAGATTTTTAGGGCAGTGGAACTGCTCTGTATGACGCTATAACGGTGGACACATGTTAACATCTTTCCAAACCCATAGAATGTACAACACCAGGAGGGAACCCTAATGTAAACTGTGGACTTTGGGTCAATGTAGTTTCATCAGTTGCAACATACGTATCAGTCTGTGGGGGGCGGTACCAACGGGAGGCTGTGCATGTGTGGTATATGCGGTATCCTTGTACCTTCCACCCCCTTTTGCTGTGAACCTAATACTGCTCTAAAAAAATAGAGTCTAATAAACAAAAAAGCAAGATTGGAGGAAAAAAGGTATATTACATAAAAAATTATTTTCTTACCTAATTCAAAAACAGAGTTGAAAACTCACTAAAGAAATGATTTGTTAAACAAAAAAGAAAATAACTAGAACAGTAGTGATCAACTTTCAGGATGTTGGAAGATACACTCCTTGCTTCATCATACTAGTTAGTGTGAACTGACTGACTTCGATTGAAAATAGCCTTTAAGCTAAGTTAAAAAAGATAATATCCAACATTATCTTGCCTATCAGAGACATGCTAAAAATTAAACTATTCAAGTAGTCTAAAAGTTAGAAAGCTTAAGATTTATTATGCCTTGGTAGATACAAAACAAGCAGGTGTTATAACCCAGGTTGCAATGACTGTTGTGTATGTCTGAGAACTGGGAAGATAATGGCCAAGCCTGGGAAAGGGTCAGACAAAGGTAATTGTTTCCCTGTGTCCTGAGTGATAAGAGAATCTTTATGGCTGCTGAGGGATGTGGACTCAGCTGCAGTCTTCCTGGCACGAGAGGAAAAGGCATGTGGTAAACTAGATATTCTGTAATAGGGCCCATGGGGCAAACGCTTCTATAGTAATGATATAATGTATGTTTCACCCACAGGATCCCAGGTGTTCTGTGCAGGTGTGCACACCTGTGGAGGAGGAAGTGGAACAAACTCTAACTGCCTTTAGTTGATCACATTAGGGAGCCTGGGACAATTAAAGAGCTCCCAGTGCCAGATTTGTCCGTGAGAATAAGCAAACAAGATTATCAAAGATACATATTTTTTCTCAGCTAAAAGGAATGATGATAGATTCTCCCTTTAAAAATAAAAATCCCATTATGAAGCACTAATTTGCAAAATTATATTGAATTAAAAACAGGTAAATTGATCAGTGGAATAGATTTTATAGAGGTAGATGTAAACAATGGTAAAAAATCAATATAAGAGAAACCAGCAATAACTTTTTTTAATAAAAAGGGATGAAAATTATATCAGTCTGGAGAAGAATTAGCACCCACCATGCACTATAATAAACTCCAAGTGGGCCAAATTAGGTTAAAATGTTTATTGTGGAAAATTCTTTTTATTTTTCTCAGAGCATCAGTTTCCTGTTCCCTAATACGCCACCCGCACCGTAATTTCCCAGAGTGAAATTTCTTCTCCCCCACTATATGTAATGTTGGTGAGAGGGTAAATTTCTGTTACCATCTCCCACTTGGAAGCTGAAGGCAATTCCCTTCCCTCTTCCTCCCCAGCACAGCCAGTGCCCTTGACCTGAGCTCAGCCACCCAGTGGTCACTCCTAGAACTTTGATTCTTAAGCTGATACAGGGACAAGAGGGAACGGTGGTTGGTCAGTGGCATCCAAACAGGCTATTCCAGTGACAAAGCAGCAGCTGTCCTTCCAGTTTCTTGCTTCTCTGGAGCTCCTTGGTCCTTTCCCACTCTCAGCACATTCCCTCAGACTCATAGCAGTAATTTGCTTATATAAGCCAGAGTGAGATTCTTACTACAGATTGTGTATCCTTTATCAGAAAAGCTTGGGGCCAGAAGTGGTTTGCATTTTGGATTTTTTCAGATTTTGGAATATTTGCATTATATACTTACTGATTGAGCACCTGTAATCCGAAAATCCAAAATGCTCCAATGAGCATTTCCTTTGAGCATGATGTTGGTGTTCAAAAAGTTTTAGATTTTGGAGCATTTCGGATTTTAGATTAGGGATACTCAACCCCTCAACCTGTATATCCAGATGAAAATTGCAAAGAAACAACTGAGGAGGTAGAGGGAATATGGGATGGTTGGTGGTGTCACAGTTTATCTTGGAATATCTTCTCTGTAAGGAGAGCACTCTGACCATGGTCTGGTGGTTTACATTTCTTCCTCTTGCCTCCCACCATGGGAGGAGTATACTTTCCCATCCCTTTGGTGTTGGATTGGTCATGTGATTTGATTGACCAATAGAATGTAAGTTGATATGATGGGTACCATGTCTGAGCAGAAGCTTTAAGGATGATCAGCCAATTTTGCTTCCAAAACATATTCTGTACCTTATCTAGTCTATTCTATCCCATGAACACTGTCCAAACCCATGATAATCTCTCTCAACTACTTCGATAACTTATCTCGGGGCTTTTAGTTGTGTACCTCTGAAAACTCCCCTTCACACAACCATCAGTGACGTCAAACCTAACCCTGTAAGGCCACAGATGAATGCCTTCAATGGCTCTCTCTCCCCCACCTGGCATTTGAAAGCGTCATGATTAGCTTCTGCATGCCCCCCAGCCTCTCCCCTAGGCATTCCCAGCTTCCCACTTTATGTTCAGCAAAACTAAACTGCCTGAAGCCTCCTGAACACTCCTGCATGCCTTTGTTCATTCTGTTTCTTTGTCTAGCCTGCCCTCCTCTCCCTCCTGACTTTTTTTTTTTAAGAGAGATAGGATCTCACTTTCTCACCCAGGTTGGAGTGCAGTGGTACAATCATAGCTCACTGCAGCCTTGAAATCCTAGGCTCAAGTGGTCCTCCTGCCTCAGCCTCCGAGTAGCTTGGACTACAGGCACATGCTACCACACCCGGCATCTCTCCTAATTTCTGTCCAAATAACCCGTTAAACTCTCAAGCGCAGTCTCAGTGCTTCCAGAAAGTCTTCCCTAGTATTCCTAGGCCTGCATTTTCCCTGTGCTTCCTCAGTACCTGCACACGTCTCTGACACTTTCCACGTTCTATTTAAATGATTTGCTCCTTCTCTTTCTCTTCCAATGGCTTGCCATCTCCTGGAGGGCAGGGATTATATCTTATTTAGCTTTTTATCCTGAGAATCTAGCATAACGTCTGGTACACAGTAGGTATTTAATACACATTTGTGGAGCTGAAACAGACCAAATTAAACATTAATATAAGAAAACTCTGAGTTGTCACAAAGCCTTCTGCTGCTATTCTTACAAAGCTGATGGCATTATAAATTGGTTCTTCTGGAAAGCAACACAGCAACATGGAACGAAAACTAAGATGGTCATTCTCCTTCTTCTGGCATTTTCCCGTTTGTGAATACTCCTCAAAGAAATAATTCAAAGGAGAGAAATGCACACAGATGTCCTGGCAACCCTAGTTATAACAGTGAGAAAACCTGGAAGCAATCCAAGTGTCTAACAGGGAAATGACTAAGCAAACAATGGGATTATTACATAGCTATTAAAAATGACAAAGGTGAGGATTATGTCAACATAGAGAAGTGTGTATCTGCAGGAACGTTAAGGGGAAAAAAGAACACAGACTAGTGTTTAAACACTAGTGTTTAAGGATGTGTGTGTGTATTAACAAAGATTGGAGCCCAATTTGGAGAAATGAAAATGGCTAGAGTTCCGTGATCACTGGGTCTTTTTTCCTGTGCAGATCCATGAATTTATGATAATAACAGTTGAGATCCCATGAAATATAGCTACACTGAAAGTTTTCTGCAGTATAAGTATTCCAAGTCATACCAGACTGTACGTTCCAAGGAATAATTTAATGCTAAATTCTTATAAAATTATTACAAAAATAATGACAGTTCTTCAAGTCAACAAAACAGATTTTTTTAGTTAAATTCAACAGGCAACTATGAGAGCTTAACTACGTAGAGGACTTACATTCCCGTGAAATTCACAGAAAAATGAGCAAAATCCTCAGGTGAATATGTGTTATTATTTTAGTTTACTTTCCGTTTTTTTGGGTGACTGTACATATTAGAACAGATTACAAAGGAAAGTCTGGAAGACCTTCGGACTAAACCTCCCATTCACAAATTGTCTCAATTTTATATTTTTGATATTATCTCCAAAAGAGGTCCTATGGATAGTCACTGAGATATACTAATAAATATTAAAAGGAAAAAGTCATCATCATCTAGCTCTAAACTTGTGACACTTTACCACTGTAGTGCACTATGAATTAATATTTTTACAAATCCTGTGATTATGTTGTGAATAGCAAAATATTGACATTATAAGACCTATTACATTGCAATTAAAAGAAATAAACCATACTTTTTTATATCCTGTCTTAGAATTTCTTCATTTTTTAAAATTCACTGAGAGCCTCAAAGAGTGGAGGTGGCCCAGGCCTCTGGGAGGCCCTGAGCATAAACCTCACTTTATCTTTAAAATGTGATAGTTTTAAGTAGGTGTCTAAAACTAATGGGTTGTTAATAACTTAACTATATAAACACCTAACTAACACACTCCTGTCTATTAGCCTTGCTGTTTCTGCTGCTATGTAACCAGTGGTCAGAATATCACCAGCTTCTAGAGAGCAGTGGTTCACAGCTGCAGGTCAGGATCACCTGCATTCTCCCAGACCCCACTCCAAACCTCCCGAATTAGACTCTCGAGGGCTGGGTCCTGGGCATTCCTATGCTTAAAAAACTCTCGACCTTTATTCTTTCCTGCATTGAATTTCCATACAGTTCTAGGACTCAGAATTCAAGCTAGTACTGTTAGTGCTACAGTTCATCTGCAGCAAGAATTAACAGATCTGCTGGCAGGTGCAGTGGCTCATGCCTGTAATCCTAGCACTTTGGGAGGCCAAGGCAGGAGGATCACTTGAGGCCAGGAATTTGAGACCAGCCTGGACAACATAGTGAGACTCCTCTCTCTGCAAAAAAAAAAAAAAAAAAAAAAAATTAAAAATTAGCCAGATGCGGTGGTATGCACCTGTAGTCCCAGCTACTCGGGAGTCTGAGGCAGGAAGATTGCTTGACCCCATGCGTTTGAGGCCACAGTGCGCTATGACTGTGCCACTGTACTCTAGCCTGGGTGACAGAGCAAGATGCTGTCTCAAAAAAAAAAAAAAAAAAAGAAAAGTTCAACAGATCTGAAGGCCAGTAGGCTAGTTTGAGGACCAATCATCATTTTCAATGTAGTATCTCTGGGGTGATGTGTTACAAGTGCCTGACAAACAATTTAGCAAAGAAGTTTGAGGACACAGTTCACAGATTTTTTTGTTGGGGGGGATGGCTCACATAGAACTTTTGATCAAAGTACCTTCAATTGATCCTCAAATTTCTAATTGTGCCTTACTATATGAAATAAACAAATGCTGAATTGAAAGTGTTAAGTTCAAGTGTCAGTTCTTGTAAATAATGTGAAGTACTAGGTTTTTATGGGCAGTAAAACTTTGACTAGCCCAGACTGTCAAATAACTCAATTTTTTCCCCCAGAAAGAGGCAAATATGAGGAAAATAAATTTTCAACACAGAGAAAAAACAAATTCCTGGATATGGGCTGAGGTTGGTGCACATGCTGTGCATTCTCCCACACCCCTAGTTCTTCATCGTAGTAATCCTTCCGTACTGCGGTACTGATGCTCTGAAGAGCATTCCCAGCAAAATTCCTCACCCATAAAATAAAGATTTAATGTGTTCTTCTAAACCCAAAAACACAGGACAGTGTCCAGGGAAGTCAGAGGAGCATGTGACAACTGAAGAACAAGGGTATGGTTCCTCCTTGTCCCCAATTCACCCTGGCTCACATCCCATTTGGAGTGACTATGTCTCTGGAGACAGAGGAAGGTACTCTTCCACTTCTAACCTCAAAAGTGCAGGTAGATACCCAAGACATCTTGACTGAGGTTATATTTATCCTTTGAAGAGCTATAACCAAAATATTTGGACATGGACCAAATTCAGAATAATCAAGTTCAAAAGGCCTGTGGTTGTGAGTAGTAGCAAATGGTGTTGTGTTGATAAATACAAAGTATAGTCATAAAGGTGGGGGATTTAATCATTAATAATCCAGAATGATATGACTGTTAAAGCTTTCCAAAGGAACCAGAGAATTGAGGCAATCATCATTTAAGTGAGATATCAAGGTGGCCTTCCTTATTTGAAGTCGAGAGTGCTAGAAGAAGGGGCCGCGTGTTAGGATGTGTGGCCCTGCGGTGAGACTGAGTTGCCAGGCTGATCTCCAACCACCTCTGCCTGCCCCGGAGATATCTACCCTCCATGTGATCTGGTCTGTGGTGAGTCCGCAGATGCTATGCTCATTTTTCCCTCCTGAATTATCAAAGTAATTTCCCTTCAGCCCACGTTTCACTAACCTGTGGATAGAATCCATTCGTTTATCTGTCACATGGGCAACAATTGCTGCTTCAAACGAAAACCCAGGAAGTCAAATCCCCACTGCTGTTGAAAATGTATAATTAGCTCCTTGCACAGCCTGACCTCACTGATTTTTCTGACGCATGTGGCCTGCAATGTGCCCTTTCTGCGACCTCCAGTGTCTTCTGCACAGCTGGAGATGCCCAGAGCTGCAGGCAGCACTTCCTGTGGGTGTGGCCTTGCATTTTTAAGCCTGCGAGTACCTGTCACATACTGAATGGATCACACGCTTCAACCACGCACAGACTCACAAGGCTTTTAAAAATACACGCTTGGACTATGAGTGGCTATATCAGATACAAGAAAGTTTCCCATCTCCTCTTTTTTCTTTTAAAAAATGATTTTGTAACGGTGGCCCCTCAAGAAACATTATAATTGGTCAGCCTGGGGTGCGTTTGAAGGCCTCCCGATCGCGTCATGAGCTATTCCAGGAGAGGAAAGGCAGGGTATCCCCCCTGGGAGAATGACAACACACTCGTTTCAAGTTGGGGAAGAGCCTGTGGTTCTCTTCCTGCGTTGGGGGGAAAGCGAACACACAATGTTCATTTCCTAAATATGGGATGTGCTGTGCTGGCAGGTCATTTTCCACCATGTCACATCCTTCTGGCTGAAGGCAGCAGGGGCCAGGACAGGAAATGGCAAATTCTCAGAATGAGACAAGGTTTTCCCAGGGCAGCCATTGGTCCTCTGAAACTATAAAGCACGCTCATCCAGAAACGGCCTCAGATTTTTCTTTCCTGGAGGCAGCCAGAAGTGAATGGTAAGTGGGGAGCCTCGAGGCATAATAATGGGGTTGTGTCCTTACTCCATTATATATTTGGGATGACTTTTTCTCATTTTCTCTTTTTACCTGGGAAACTTATTACTGGTGGGTTGGATTAGGGAGGTATGCAAGCAAAATGAAGAATCAAGCCTAAGATGAGGTTTGCACTATTCATTCTAACAGGGCTATTCATTCTAAGACTAGGCTCTGTGAAGAATTGGCTGCATCTGGAACATGTCTGTGTTTCAATTCCCTCATCTTCCAGATGGGAATAATGATTTCTGCCCTATCTCACAGTTTTGCAATGCTCTATTTCTTTGGCGTATTTGCCACTTTTAAGACATTGCTAATAATGATGGGTACAGTGGATATGAAGGTGGGAATCTCTGGCAACTAGGAAGGATGTACTTTTATCCCCCAAATATAAAGTTCTCTCTTTCTAGTCATCTTCAATTGGTTTCAATTCAATTTGGCACAAGGTAGCCCTCAGTGAGGTGAAGAACAAGAATTCTGGCCACTTTATTTAATTCAGCTGTTACTCATTTTTTAAAGGAAGCTTTCATAACAAAGAGACATAGTGGTATTAATTTTATGTAATTTAATTGTAAGCAATCATCAGAGATTGAGATTTCCGAAGACCAGAAGAGCCCTAGTTAGAATAAATAGTCCTAGCTAGAATGAATAGCCCTAGTTAGAATGAATCCTGCAAACCTCATCCCAGGCTTGCTTCTAAGATAAGAACCTGGAAGAATCGCAAGCAGAAGAGTTGCTTCAGGCAAACATCTAACTTAGAAAGATTAGTTTCTTCTATTTGATACACCATACTACTTTTGAGGTTTTGGTGACTTGGCTTTTTCACTTATCAGAGAAAGGGAGAGACAGCAAACTGTGTTGCAAAACTCCTAGGATCCAAATCTTCGTATAATGAAAGAGCTTTGTAAACTGTACAACCTACCACTTGGAAGGTGTTATCTTTCCACCAGAGCAAAGGCCTCAGTATTGGAGGAGCCTTCTAATATTCCCCAGCCCTGTTAAAATCTTATTTAACAGCATAGCTAGGGGCTGTGGCTTATGCCTGTAATCCCAGTTACTCCAGAGGCCGAGGCAAGAGGATCACTTCAGTCCAGGGATTCGAGACCAGCCTGGGCAACATAGCGAGACCCTCATCTCTTAAAAAAAAAAATCTTATTTAACAGATAATGACGCCCATTGCTAGCGTTCCCTGGGAGAGAAGCAGAAGATATTTCCATAGGCGGATGTGAGGTCCTGGGAACTTGTGGGACTCATCCCAGATCCCAGAACCGGTCTTTGTGAACTTGACCCCTGACCCACTGGGAATGGACCCGTTTCCCGTGGCGTGACAGTAGCAGGTCTGGTTAACTCTGGAGGACTCCCGCTTGCGCATGGGAAGCGCGAGCGGCCGCGCACACTCCGGGCTGACTGCGTGTCTGTGTCCCCGCAGGGCATGGAGAGGACGGCGGCCGCGGAGCAGCCGGGCGCGGACGCGCTGCGGCGCTTCCAGGGGCTGCTGCTGGACCGGCGCGGCCGGCTGCACGGCCAGGCGCTGCGCCTGCGCGAGGTGGCCCGGCGCCTGGAGCGCCTCCGCCGGCGCTCGCTGGCGGCCAACGTGGCGGGCAGCTCGCTCAGCGCCGCGGGCGCCGTCGCCGCCATCGTGGGACTCTCGCTCAGCCCGGTCACCCTGGGGGCCTCGCTGTTGGCGTCGGCCGTGGGGCTGGGGGTGGCCACAGCCGGCGGGGCTGTCACCATCACGTCCGACCTCTCCCTGATCGTCTGCAACTCCCGGGAGCTGCGGAGGGTGCGGGAGATCGCGGCCGCCTGCCAGGACCAGATGCGCGAGATCCTGCGCGGCCTCGAGTTCCTCTGCCGCGGGCAGGGCTGCGGGGACCGCCAGCTGCTGCAGTGCGGGAGGAACGCCTCCATCGCCCTGTACAACTCTGTCTACTGCATCGTCTTCTTCGGCTCGCGGGGCTGCCTCATCCCCAGGCCGGCCGAGGGCGCCACCAAGGCTAGCCAGGCCGTGCTCAAGGCCAAGATTCAGAAACTGGCCGAGAGCCTGGAGTCCTGCACGGGGGCGCTGGACGAACTCAGTGAGCAGCTGGAGTCCCGGGTCCGGCTCTGCACCAGGCCCGGCCGTGGCCACGACCTCAAGAGCTCTGCTGACCAGCCCGCGGGGCTGTTTTTCTGAGAACATCCTTTGCCCCCGGTGACCGAGGCCAGAAACCATCCCCACGGGATGCTCCAGATTTGCAGCTCCCTCAGGAAAACACCAAGTCGGGTTAGGAGCTGAAGGCAAAGGATGAGAAAAACTGTTCTTGAAGTGGGTGGGTCCCCACAGCCCTTTCTCTCCCATCGCTGTGACATCCTGCCTGGGCTTGAGTGCTGGGGACTTTTCACTTGTGTCATCTTAGTGGAGTGTGTGACCTGAAAACTCTTTTTGCTTTATCGAAACCTTTCTGTCTTCACGCACCTGGGCAGGCACTTCTGTTTTAAAGTTACTTTGGTGTCCCCGCCCCTGCCCCCGTGTTTTGAGCTGAAGCTGGAGAGGGTGCCACCCTCTGGCTACTCTCCAAGTCCTACTAGGCTTTGAAGTCCTTAAAATGCCCGTGGGAGGAGACACTGCTTTAAAACCTGTCTTCCAGAGTTTCTGATACAAAGAACTCCAGAATCCAGAGCAAACAGGACCCAGAGGAGGCCTCGGTGCTGATGTGCCTTCTTCTTCCCTGTCCTTTCAGCGCACTCAGGCAGGTCCGGCCTGGGCATGAGTGGACCCCTCCCGGGTGGCTTCCTGCCCAGGCTCCAGGGACTCTGGGAGGGAAGCCAACCAAACCGTCACCTAAGTCCTGCCCCCCGTCGTTTGAAGAAGCTGAGGCCGAGAAAGAGGAAGTAATTAACAGCTTCATTTACGGACCAAGACCTTGGGGGAGAGAAGAAAGCAGTGGGTTTTGAGTTAGACAGGTCCTGGGTTTATCATAGGTTTTGTCACCACTCTGTGAGCTTGGCCACCTGTCTCTCTGACCTTCTGTAAAACAAAGATGATAAAAACCTCACCCTGTTGTGAGGTGTTAAGTGAAACAAAGTGCCTAGCACAGTGTGTGGCCCACAAAATGTGGTCCCTGAATTGTCAAATTAGCATCATGCGGGAATTTGTTAGAAAGGCAAATTCTTGAACTCGACCTCTGATTTATGGAAACAGAAACTGTGGATGTTGGGCCCAGCAATGTGAGTTTAAATAAGCTCTGGGTGATTGTGATGCACACTAAGGTTTGAAAATTACTGCAAGAAATGTTAATTTCTGATCCCCTCATTGAGCCTTCATGAAGTCTCACGGCTTCTCTAGGGGCTCCATGGTTTTCTGAGTCATTCACAGAAGGTCAGAGACAGGCTGTGTCCCAGAAGCCAAAGAAAGAAGTAACGTGTGTGTGTGTGTGTGTGTGTGTGTGTGTGTGTGTGTGTGTGTGTGTGTGTGTGTGTGTGTGTGTGTGTGAGAGAATGCATCCTGGGGCCATGTTTCACAGTATGATCTAAGGGATGTTATAACATAATAAACCCTATAGAGGGCAGTGTTGTCCACTCATCGTAGAAACTGGTACAAAAGGAATGTGAACTTACCTAAAATTGACCTTTCTCTATTATCTTCTCTGAAAATCACAAGTCCATGTATTTTTTATTTATTTTAAGTTTGTAATTTAATTACTGTTTGTTATTTGCATTTAATTTTATTTAACCACCGCATTTAGAAATAATAAGAATAGCAAGTTTCTGAATGGGAGGCTATTGAGGCTCTTTTCAAGAGATGAGATTGAGTTTGACTTCCCAAGGCTGGCCATGAGCTGGAAATAGCATCGCTTTTCTTGACTTAGTCTCTCTCCTTGAGGGGGGATTTCTTTTTCTCTAGTGTTTTAAGTGATCCTTTTAAGTAAGTGTGGGGAGTTCTGAATAGAGAGACCAGGAGCTGAGTTTAAGCTTGTAATGGAGACTTGAATCGTGGGCTATATAAAAGATGAAGCATATTTATCCTGAAGGTACTTTGCCAGAAGATAACTCTTGATCTGGAAAGAGAACCTATTTAGTTCAGGAAAAAAAAAATTAGAGGCATATGAAGGAGGCACTTAGATCTTTGAAGCCTGATGTCTTACGAAGTTAGGTCTTATGGGTGATGAACAAAATAGCTTGTCTTATGGTGGTATTGTGATATATTTTCACTTTGGGGTCTGTAAAAAATTTGTCAGCTATGTCTAAGAAACTGTTTATGATTTCTTCAATTTCTATTCTTAATAACTAACTGTAATGTTGAAAAATAAGTTGTGAAGTCTTTGGGACCACACATAAAAACTTTGTCTGTTATTTAATTATTTAATATGCTATACCTCCACCTAGTCTACCCCCATGCTTCCCAATGATGGCAGTGTGCCTGAGATATTATAATTTTAGCACTGGAGGTGGGGAAGGTAGGAATTGGTGTTTTTATATTTATTTTTTCTACAAATTGCAATTGGTCTGTATCCTGGTTTATTTTGAAATTGATATTGGTATCTTTTCAATCTGGTGTCGTTTTCTAGACTGCGTTGCACAGATGTTGGCATTTTAGATTACCGGAATGTACTTCACGTGGTCATTTGTGTTATGTCATAAAGGTACAACTATTCTCTAACTCCATCTTTTATTAATGCTTAAGCTTAAATTGTATTCTTCCAGCGCCTGAGCTATTCCCTAGAAATAAACTGGGCACTTTTGGCAGAAAGAGCAGCAGCAAACTTTTCCTATATTTTGAGTAAATCAAAGTTCTAAACTTTTGAAGTTATCATTTCAGTGGCCCGCTTTACATCTAAGGAAGAGTGTGTGCTTTGGAACAATACTTTGCACATAATAGGAACTCAAGACATGCATTTGAATAATTTAATTAACTGTATTAATAGGGATTTGTCGATAATGAAAGATTATCTGTCCTCTTATGTGTCTGTTATGAAGATTGGAGCCTTTACCAGGATTTAGTCAAGTCTAGTTAGATTGATCCTAGAGACAAGTATGTCTTTACATCTTTTATGGCAATGTTTATGGCTTTTCCTTAAGGCCTTCATTCTATAATCACACAGGTTGAAAAGGTATGTCGTAAAGGGAAGAAGGGAGAGGGGTATTTCGATTATAAATGTACTCCACAAAAATGTCATAGTTTGAAAAATAAATGCATTTGTACTAAATGTTTAAGTGCTCCTCTGTTAGTTTCTTGGGTTTAGAATCATTTGAATTGTTTTGTTTCACAATAAAGGAGATTCATTTGATTCTTCATTTCAAGGATTCAAAAAATGTATGCTATTCCATTAAAAAGTAATCCTTAGCGAACATTCTCATCCTAACCACTTTGATGCAGTTGCCCTCGGGCACTGTCTTTTCTGATATGGTGAATGTCAAGTCAAAAAGAGAGACAGAGGAGTGGTGTAGTAGCCCCCCAAATCAGACATGTCAAACAATCAGCCAACTTCATATATTGATATATTTCTAATTCAATACCTTGGTGTGAAAAGAAAGCAGCCGGAACTGAGACATTGAGACAAAGACATTGTGCAGAGATAAATGAGGTTACAATGAAATGTAGCAACTTGCTTTTTTGTTTTTGTTTTTTATTTTGAGACAGAGTCTTGCTGTGTTGCCTGGATTAGAGTGCAGTGGCATCAGCCTAGCTCACAGCAACCTCAAACTCCTGGGCTTAAGCAATTCTCCTGCCTCAGCCTCCTGAGTAACTAGGACTACAGGCATATGGCCACAATGCCCAGCTAATGTTCTCTATTTTTAGTTGCCTGGCTAATTTTCTTTCTATTAATTTTTTTAGTAGCGACGGGGTCTTGCTCTTTCTGAGGCTGGTCTCAAACTCCTGACCTCAAGCCATCCTCCTGCCTTGGCCTCCCAGAGTGCTAGGATTACAGGCGTGAGCCACCACGCCCGGCCTAAATGTAGCTACTTTTGAGTTCATTTTTCCTCACTGTAACAAAAGTAGTCCTTTCCTTTTATTGAAATAAATTGCTTATTTCTCAAACTTTTTGATCTTTCTGTAATTATTAATTACCTAGTTCCATATTTGCCTGTGTATGAATTAGTAGCTTCGAAAAAAGGTAGATTTTTAATCATTTTCACTTAGAATATTCAGCATCAAACTATATCAATCAATTTTTAAAAAGTAATTGGTCCATACACAGGAATTCCCTTGTAATCTAGAAATCAGACTTCCAGCAGTCTCAAAACTTTTGAATATAATTAATGCCTGGGAAGTAGTTGAAAAGAAAACCTAGACTGAAATTAGCCTTCACAAAATCCAAACACTAGAGAGAAATGGACAGACAAGGAGTGTGGGGAGGTGGGGGTAGCGTCTATATCAGGAAGGCAAAACTTTCTCAGAAATCTGCAGGGCACTTCACCTTGCAAGTCACTGCTCTTAACCTTGCAAGGCAGGCTGGGAAATGGAATATTTTTAGCTGAGAAAAGTGCTGCCCCTAATATAACTAGGATTCTGGTATATTGGTAAGGAAGAAAAGGAGGGTGGCCATTGTGTAGGGGGGTCCAGCAATCTGTGCAAAAAGCCTGTCGTGATTGCTGCAGTCAGTTTGGAGCTACTGCTCTGGAGGTGACCTCACTATCTAAGTGCCAGCCTTTGAGTCTGTACCTTGGAAACATTCCTGGGTCTGGATATTGCTCTGTTAATGGCTGTACAAGCCAAAACAAAACAAAACAAAAAACCAAAGACTATGTTGGCAGGACCCTGACTGTTTGCAAAGGCCAGCCACAAGCTGGGATCCTATCTTTGCTGAAGCATATGGTATTCCTGTAGTAACAAGTGTCCTTTTAGTTAATTGTAATAAATCTCTTGTTGAGTTGACAGGAGATTGGGATGTTACTTTTTGCTCCTGGCAAATCTATGAGAGCGAAAGTAAACCCTGCTGTGGTCTGGAATGGGACAAAGAGTGAGCCCCAAGATCTGGAAACAATCTCTTAGCAACCAGGGAGTTGTTAGGAGATGAGAAATTGTCCTGATGCAGTGAGACCCATCTAGGGGCCAGGAGTGCACGTTAGGGGTAGATCACCCGGGTGACATTAGCACTGGGTTGTAGAGATAAGACCCTTCCTTGTGGTCTTGCCTGCACAGATAAAGATTGTCTATAGGAAGCTACGTCTGCAGAAAATGATGTTTAACCCCATTTTGTGTTTCCGATGTAACCCCAGGGGTAGGAGTACAGCCAGGCCTGTGGCGTGATGTGCCCCTAAGCTTTAACCGTGGGTCACAGCCAAGGCTTTTGCCTCCCTCATACACAGGAGCAGCCAGATGCTGGCTTATTGCAGCATTTGTGTGGATTGGTTGCCAAATTTACCAAAATAATTGTAATGGGAAGAAGCTTTTTGTGTAGATAGGGGGTGGGGTGATGTCTAAAATCTTTCTTTTAGGCTAAAAGCTCCTTTTTCTAGGATCTCTGGTTGATATGCAGACAATTGCTTCTGCCCTCATCTAGTTATTGAAACTACACTCTCAAAATGTCTTTTAAGAACAATCCTTTTCTCAGTGCTTAAATAAAATCACAGTTTGATGATATAGAAAAGAAATACAGGATATTTAACAATAATAATAGCTAACATTTATTGAGAACTCACTAGATGCTGTTTTAAGTACAATTTACCTAAGTAAATTTGCCTTACAAAAAACTTATAAGGTGAATAATATAATTATCCCATACTATTAGATAAAGTAAGGAATTTGAGAGGTTGCACAGCTAGCAGAAGGTGCCCCAGGATTTGAGTTGTGGCATTCTGACTCCAGAGTCATGCTATTAGCTATTCTGATAGTAAGTGTATTGCTGTTATAAAGTAATAGCTCATGATGGTGACAATATTAATAACAACAGCTGATGGATTCGTTCATTCATTCGGAAACATTCATGGAGTACTTACCTGGTACCATGTACTGTCATTTGTGAGCAATATAAACAGGGTTCTAGGTTTGCTGGCACTAACAATCTGGTAATCTAGGAATGGTACTCTTATGCTAGTGATTGTGTCAATAGGAAATTAAAATGAGGCTGGGCATGGTGGCTCATGTCTGTAATCCTAGCACTTTGGGAGGCCAAGGCAAGAGAATTGCTTGAGGCTTGAAATTCAAGATCAGCCTGGGCAACATAGCAAGACCTCATCTCTACAAAAAATTAAAAACTTAGCCAGGCATGGTGGTATGTGCCAGTAGTCCCAGGTGCTCAGGAGGCTGAGAGGCAGGAGGATCGCTTGAGCCCAGGAGTTTGAGGCTGCAGTGAGCTATGATTGTGCCACTGCACTCCAGCCTGGGTGACAGAGAAAGACCCTGTCTCTAAAAAAAATTAAATAAATAAATAAAATAGCTAGTATTTGCAATAAACAATGTGGTTGTGATTGAAAGTTATCCAACTTCAGTTTGGATCATAAAAACTTATGTGCAGAAGGGTATTTTGTGATGCTACTCCAGATCTCCCAAACATGACAAGATTCTTGTAAATGAAACCCCTGGAGTGGAAAGACATGATTTCTGAGAACTTTTGGCTAACTGCTGATGTGCTGGAACTGACGATATCAACAGAGACAACACAGACATGAATAAAGGAATTACTGGTTCAGCAGGCCTTTCCAGATCTTATTTTAAAACCTCAGAAAAATGAAACTGTTGAGGTCATTCCATCGAAACTACCACTGACCCTGTTTGTCAATTTTCTTCCTTTTAGGAACGTGTGCTCAATTTCAGTCTAGTAGTTATGGACTAAAACTGCTGGAGGCTTGGGGGGCGAGTAGAGAGGTGTGAGTAGGAAGACTTTGGGTATCATAAAACTGTTCAAAACAATAATTCTTTGTCTGTGGATGATTTTTTTTTTTTTTTAGAGACAGGGTCTCTGTCACCCAGGCTGTGTGTAGTGGTGCGATCACAGCTCACTGCAGCCTCAGACTTCTGGGCTTAAGCCATTCTCCCACCTCAGCTAGGACTACAGGTGCACACCACACCTGGCTAATTTTTAATTTTTTTGAAGAGATAGGGTTTTGCTATGTTGCCCAGGCTGGTCTTGAACTCCAGCCTCAAGCAATCCTCCTGTCTCAGCCTCCCAAAGTGCTGGGATTACAGGCATGAGCCACCACACCCAGCCAATGATTTGTTTTTAACATTGTCCTCTGGGATTTTGCATAGTAAGCACTATTAATTGTTTAACTTTCATTCTTTCAAGCAGCATTTGACTTTGCTGATCAGCCAATTCTTAAAGCACTTCTGTCTTGAGTTCTATCACACCTGCCTTTCTTATTTGTCTTTCTGACTATTCAGCTTTTTCCTTCTCCTCCATTCCTACTGTTCCAGTGTTCCCTGAGCCCCAGACCCTGGCTGACATCTTTCTCCATCATACAGCCCTTCCTGGAGCGTGTCCATTTCCAGGTTTTATACCAGGTCCAGACTGGATGTTGGTATGGATGAAACTAGCTCTAAAGGATTCTCTTGGGAAAAGTTAAATGTGGTGGGTATTAGGTGAGATGAAAACAAATGAAACTATTGACTGAAAGAAGGAGGTTGCAGGAAGAATGTACAAAAAAAAAAAAACAAAACTTCTAGATGTGTTTGTACTATTTTGTTCCCTCATCAGAGTGCTACACTTTGGGACCACCACACACCACCAAAGCAAACTGTTTGCAGGACCTTTAATGACGAGAAACAAGAGCAGAGGATGTGTCACCTCCATTAGGCTCTTGACCGTGTGGAGTTGGAGTTGGCATAAAAACCCAAGCCCAGCCCTAGGCCAGCACCAGCTCCCTTGCTAATGCTTTTGGGTTTTGTAGCTGAACCATAAATTTATGGTATTGACCATGAACTTCCTGACCTCTGATGGCTGTCCTCCCCAGAGTGGCCTCTTTTATAAGGGATGTTATATAAAAAGAGGAAGATGTCAGAGTTACCTGGGGTACCATTTCCCACTTCTCCAGCATGGTCAGTTCTGTAAACTTCCTCATCACGTTGGGAAACCACATTTACCTCTCAGAATAGGACTGCAGGAGCTATTAAGGGAGAGATTTTTCCTTTTGTGGTTCACAGTCGAGTAGAGTTGGACCTTGTGCTTACACTCCTGCCTGATGCATAGAAAGCTTCTTCTCCCTTCCCCAGGCATGAACAATCTTGGCCCAGGGTAATAACCTGTCTCCAGAGGCTCAATTTAGTGTACTACCTTGACAAGCAAGCATATGATCTTTCCACATCACAATTGAAGTTTCATCTCTCCCCTTCTTCACCCTCTCCAATACACACTACACATCCACAGACACACAGTCAGCCATTCATTCAACAAAAGATCTATTGAGTGACCAACTATATGTTAGGTATTTTTCTAGGCACTGAACACAGTAGTAAACAAAACAGTCGAATATCTCTGCCATCATGGAGTTTGTTTTCTACTCCGTAATGGTAGGGAATGCAGGCAGAAAAAAAGCAGTCAATATCTACTTTGTGAGATGGTGTGTATTTGTTTCCTGTTGCTGCTATAAACTTAGTGCCTTAAGACAACACAAATTTATCTTATAGTCAGAGATCTGATGCAATTTTAGCTCAATGGGCTAGAATCTAAGAGTTGGCAAGGCTGGTTCTTTCCTGGAGGCTCTAAGGGAGAATCTGCCTTCTTGCCTTTCCTATCTCTGGAGGCTGCTGCTTTCCTCAGCCCGGGACTCCTCCCTCCATCTCCTCTGACATCCTCTTCTGCCTTTTCTTCCACTTTTCAGGTTCCTTGTGACAATATTTGGCCCACTCAGATAATCCAAGATTATCTATTTTCAGATCAGCTGCCTAGTAACCTAATTCTACCTACAATTCCCTTTTGCCGTATAGGATAACATGTTCACAGATTCTAGGGATGCAGATGTGTACAACTTTGGGGGCCATTATTCTGCTTGCCACATGTGGTAACTGCCACGGAGAAAAATAAAACAGGGCAAGGACAGAGGGTGCTGGGGGGGGGGTGTGGAGGACGGCAGTTAGAAAGGGGCTGCAAGGCCTCAATGACAAAGGTGACATTTGAGTGAAGACCTGAAGTTGGCGTGGGAGAAAGCCGTGGGGGTATCTGAGTGCCCCAGGAAGGGGGAACAGAAAGTGCAAAGACTCTGAGGCAGAAGCCTGCCTGCTTTGTTTAAGGAACAGTGAAGCTCAGCATGGCTGGGGTGGAGTGGGTGAGGGGTCAGAGAGGGGTTGGGGCCAGACTATATAGGGCTTTCACTCTGAGTGAGATGAGAAGTCTTTGGAAGATTTTATGCAGAGGAATGATATGACAAGACATGTGCTCAAAGGACCCTCTTGCTGTGACATTGAGAAGTCACAGTTGAGGGCAAGAATGAAGGCAAGAAGACTGATTGGAGGGCAATAACTAGTCTGCAATAACCCAGGAAAGAGAAGTCAATAGCTAGAAGTGGAAAAAAGCAGTCAGATTTCAGATACATTATGAAGGCAGACCCACAGGACTGGGGTGGGGGGAGAAAGGGAGGAGTTTGGCTTGAGTAATTTAGAAAGATGCTGCTGTTATTTCCTGACATGGAAGACTGTGGGAGAATCAGGAGTTCGGTTTTAGAGATGTTCAGTTTGAGACACCTGTTACGTCCAGGGACAAGTAGGCAGTGGAATGTATGACTCTAGAGCTCAAGGAAGAAGTTAGGAGGGAATATCAATTTGAGAGTCCTTAGCAAATAGGAGGTATTTAACATCACGAGACTGGATATGAACACTAAGAGATGAGTGAAGATGGAGAGTATAGGAATGGGTGGGTCCTCCGGCATTTAGGGCTGGGTGTGGGTGGGAATGAGGAACTATCTAGGAGACTGAGAAAGAGTGGCCAGGAGAAAACCAGCAGTCTCTGGTGTACTGAAAGCTACACAAAAGGGAATTTTCAAGGAGTACGTCAGATGCTGCTGACAGGTGAAGGAAGACGAAGAGTGAGAACTGACCATGGGACTTAGCAGCATGGAGGGCCTGGTGACCTTGACAAATAAAGTTCCTGTGGAAATAGTGGGGCCAAAAGGCTCACTCAAGTGGGTCCAAGAGACAGGAGTCGGAGGCAGCGAGTATAGACAAGTGTTTTGAAGGGCTTGCTGTCAAGAGGAACAGAGAAATGGGCAGTAGCTCTAGGGGGAGCTGGGGCCATGAGAAATATTTCTTAAGATGGGAAGAAACAGTAGCATGTATGTACACTATGGGGATGACCCAGTGCGGAGGGAAAAATCAATGGTGTAGGAGAGAAAATAGAGACTGCAAAGGATTGTCCCTGAGAAAGTGAGAGGGGTGAGGTTTTGCCCCAGTGCCTTCGTTTGGTAGGAGCACTGACATCATGTCCTTAGGAACAAGAAAGAGGGAAGGCAGGTAGGTGATCAGGTTGATGGTGGGAACTTGTGGAAGTTCTCTTCACTTTTGCACTAAAATAGGAAGCAAGGTCATGGGTTGAGAGTAGCAGTGGGAGAGGGAGCACTGGTTGGTGGAGAGGAGCTGTTTAGGGGAGTTGGAGAGAGAACGCACTAAGGGAACGCACAGGCTCGCAAGGCAGGAGGAAGGGCCACTTACAGGGGGCAGTTAGGTGCGTGGGTTTTAATAATTAATATATGAAGGAGGAAGCATAGGTTTTTTTGTTTAACAGCTCTGTTAGGGTTCTTAGATGCAAACACCAGAACCTCTTCTAGCCACTTAAGCAGGAAAGTAATTTATTAAAACTTATTAGGAAGCTCACAGAATCTCCAAGAAGGTGAAAGTCAGGCGGGGTAGGGCGTGGTGGTGCAAGGCAGCCAGGAACAAACCCAAACCACGTTGTGAGATCACTACTCCCGCAGAACCCCCATTGCTGCTGTTGCCGGGCTTGGATACCTGTACTGCATGTCCAAGACAGGCTCTGGACACCAAATCCTTTGCCACCACTGCCCCTTAAGCCGGACACCCCTGCCAATGCCAGTGTCCGCTTCCTTGCATTTCCCTTTTCTGAACGAAGCTATGGCATGTGTGTGTCTGTTTGGTGAGTCGTGTGTCCAGGACCTAGGTGCAAGGGAGGTGAGTCTCTGGCTTCTGCTTCAAGGAGATGGACTTAGAATGGAGGAAATTTACCAATCACTGGAAAAGATGATCAAAAGATGTTGGGTCATCACCAAGCACGAGAAGTGTCCAGGATAGCAGGGGTAGTAGTTAATGTTTTATTTGTTTATTTCAAACAGTTAGGCATCAAATTCATTATACTGAGATTCACGTGCTTCTATTTTAAAGTGTAGCTGGAAGCCACTGTGTATTATACTTATTATTTCATTGTGGCAATGGTATCAGGATTGCCAAGGAATGTTATAAACACCTCCATTTCTAGTAATTTGTTTTTTTTAAAAATTGTGTATGCATTTAAAAGAATACTCGTATAAAGGGCACATGAAACAACCAGGAAATGACTCAAAGCTGCCCCTTCCTTCATTACCCAGCCCATAGTTTGAACTGACCTTGAAACCCGAGCCTTTGTGGCTTTCTACGCAAGGACTATAACATAACATTTGAATTTCCTGCTTGTTGTTGACTCTAGGTTAAACCCATTCCTTTATATTTTATTTACGTCTTAGAACAACATGTGTCCTCTCCACTTTTAATTCTCAGTCTGAGACACCAGACTTTTGGGGGCAAGAGCCAAGGATGGTAGTGGACCAAAGGGATCAAGGGGCAAAATGACAGGTGTGGTAGAAAAGTTGGCATCACAGCCACACTCCCACCCTGGCCATGCTGACCTGCTCCTAGCCACTGCCTACGGGTGGTAGCCACCACAGGAGTGGCTGCAGCCTTGTTAAATGACTGTACTCCAAGGCCACCTTCTCCATCAATTTTTTCAGATTCGGAAACTCCCTGTGACCCACATAATTAGTGAATAAATAGGCTCTGAGGGTTTATTCATGCTAAGCACATTCACAGGAGACTAATCTACAAACTGGTCTCACTCATTCACTGGACAAGTATTCACTGAATGCCACAAGTATTTATTGCATGCGAGGCACCAGGGACTGCAGTAGTGCAGGGCACAGATGTGTTCTCTGCTCTTGTGGCACTTACGGTCTGGTGGGAAATCACACAACAATAAAACTCATCTGGAACTAGGATGGTGGTGATGGAAAGGGAGGAGAGGTAGAAGAATTCAAGATGAATTTTGGCAGCAGCATCTGTAAGACTTGCTGATGTGGAGCCTGCAGGAAAGGAAGAGGAGAGATGAAGAAGATGGAGAGAGGAGCAAGTGTTGGGGAGAAATATGCATGTTAAATTTTACAGTTCATTGGGACACAAGGCTAAGCTGAGAGTCAGAATGAATTATCCACAGAAGAGACACCCTATGGAGAGTGTAGACTACACAGGAGACCAAATAAATTGGCTTAACCCAATTGAATGTTTTATGGGCATATTACTGATATTTCCATTCACCATACCAGGGCTAACATAGGATGGTGGTAAGTGTGGGCTTTGGCCCAGACTGCCTGAGTTCGAGCCCTGGTTCCTACAGCAGCCACTACCTTCTGAACATGAGCCCACCCTGCTCGGACTCACATACTTGCCCCTACTCCAGTGTTTTCTAGCTGTGCTCATGGCTCCATCACTTTTCTACTTGCTTAAGCTAGCGACCTAGGAATCATGGACACATTCTTGGCCTTCATCCTCCATGTTAAATCAGTTGTGGCGAGTTACCTGACCTCTGCACACCCAGAGCAACTGTCCACTGCTCTCCAGTCACACTGCCCCTACTCTGGTCCAAAATACCATCATCTTTTGATGGAATAGCTGCTACCTGGTCTTGCCTGCAGGCCACTCCCCGCCCAACCCCTTCCCCACTGCAGCGGATTGAGTAATCTCACCTGCATCTCTGCTGAAATCTCTTCAATGGCTTCCCATTGTCCTTAGAATAAAATCTCCAATTCCAGGCTCTTTAACCTGCTCTGTAAGGTCCTAGATATTCAGGTCCCCACCTGTACCTCTAACTTCATCATAAATCACCATCTTATAATTCCTATAACTTTCATTTGATTTTTTCCACTGCAGGGCCTAACCTGGAAGTTTCTTTCTGTCTGTAGACAACTCCCCACTCCCTACACAGCTAGTAAGTGCTGCTCAACTTGCAAGCCTCGGTTTAAAAGTCTCAGGGAGAATGTCCACAATTCACAGAGAAAGGTTTGGTCACCCCAGCATCCATCGTTCTAGAGCCTTGCTCTTCCCCTCGTACCATTCGTCTCACTGGGGATTACGTTTTCACATCTGTCTGCCTCACTTGATTGTGAGGATTTATTTATGTTTATTATTACTATTATTATGATTATTTAACAGGCTGTCTCCCTCGTTGGAGCGTAGGTTTCATGCTTACTCCTGGATCCCTAGTGTCTGGCCAAGGGCCTGACAAAGTGCTTGAGAATATTTGTTGAATAAACAAAGACATAAATATAGGTTTTCTGTATTTTAAAAAACTTAGGAAAGAAATCAACAAATAATGAGAATGAGGTATCTTTTCTCCCTAAACAGGGAGATAATTGCTTCGATGACTGAACAATTTGTACTTTTGCTTTCTTTCTTCTAGATCCCACAGAGACTGTCCTCTTCTCTCCCTGCCATCACGATGACATCCCCTGTCCTTTCTTCACTGGAACGTACGGAACATACATATTCATGACAGGTTACAACTCATAAATCTAAAGATAATTTTCTGACCGATTACGTTTTGTAGGTGTCCCTGCTTGAATAAAGAGCAGTTTGTCATAAGTGAGCTTTGTCCAAAATAAAATGTTTTTATGGAGGAAGGGGCGCATGAAGGCAAAAGTACCTAGGTCCCTTGAAAACCTTTCGGAATGAGACGGGGTCAATCACTTAGACCTCTTTTTTGGGGCCCAGTATATTGTTTCAGGCTCGCTTTCCCCCCATCATCATTTGGAACGTTTATTTAGACTTCCTGTTTAACCTTCCTCATTGTTCTGAAAGTACAGGATATGACCCTGCCCAGTTACTAGAATCAACCTCTATTATTTTATGCGCAGAATATAAATGTCCAAACTACTGCAAACCTGGTAGGAACAGTCAAAGGCAGACAAGCCTCTCACCTGACTCAGGTTTTCCCCTTGGGAACCCACCTATGGTCATCCTGTCCATCTGACACAAATCCTGTCACCAGGGTGGGCGCTGGTCAAAGGCCCAAACCTTGCCGGCAGGCCCTGGTCCAAGGACAGGAGCGCCGCTGCCGCTGCCGTCATTGCAGGACACATCCCCTTCACGGCCTTTGATACCTTGGGGACGCTGGCACCAGAGGAAGTTTTAAAAATAGCACATGTCTGAATTATGCAAGAACAAACAAAAGACTTTGCTTGGCTAAAACCAACAGGGTTTTATACTCTAACTGCAGCTGGATGGTTTAAATCACTTTCCCTTTAAAGTATTAGCTGGCCCCCAGAAATTCTTATGTGTGATTCTTTTTTCTTTTCTGTGACATATTTTAACAAAACTTGGGTACAGCCCTTCCAGTTGTTTCCACCTGAGTCCCCTTTTCAGGCTTCTTATCTCTGTCTGCTTCCCCTCATTCCCCAGTCAGGCCTCTCACCTGTAGCTCTTCATTTTCTGTTCCACTCTCCTAAAGGAAATCGGAGAATGAATCGAAGGGAAGCAAAATAAATAATTCAGCTGCTTCTCTCTTTTTTTTACAGAAAAATCTATGTGGCTGCTTCTGAAGATAAAAGCTACTTTTGATTATGTAAGACAATGTTTTCTTCGGTCAAAGCATGGGTGTGGTCTTAAGAGGCTTGGGTTCTAGTCTTGTCTCTTGTGACCTTGCTGTGTGATCCTGGACACACATCTTATCACCCTCTGGGACTCGAGTTCTTCATTTGTCAAGTAAGCAGCACAAATTTCTCTGCAGGTAATGTAACAGAGTACAGGAAGAAGAAGAGCTGGACCCAATACCTAATGTGGTAGACTTTTTTTGGGAAAAGCCAATGTCCCCTCCTCCCAAAGCACACGAGGTCTGTCCGGAAAGTATCTAGCCATTGTTAATATAACGAGAACAGTTTGCGTGACCTCAGTGTGACCTGGCAGCCAAGGAGAGTGAACTGGGTTGTGAATGTGTGAGCAACAACAACTTCACTGTACTAGCCAGTGGGGCACTAGACGCTGTGGAGTGAGCATGTGCACTGTGGTGGCTGTCACACTCAAAATGACTGAGCGAGTAGAGCAACGAATCTGCATCAAATTGTGCATTAAGCTTGAATATTCCTCCGCGGAAACTATTCAGATGATTCAGAAGGCTTTTGGGGGCAATGCAATGAGTGCAGCACAAATAAAAGTGTGGCACAGACGCTTCAAAGATGGTCAAGAATCTTCTGAAAGTGACCCACGTTCTGGAAGGCCTGCAACAAGCAGAACAGCTGAGAATGTTGAACGTGTACAGGTTAGATGAGATGCTGGGAGAACTGTGTGAGGTCCCAAGGTGCCTACGTTGAAGGGGACTGAGGAGTCATTGTACAATGTTTCTCGTGTCTTGCATCTTCTTCAGTGAATGCCTCTATTTTTCATGTAATCATGGCTGGATACTTTCCGGACAGCCCTTGTATTATCCACCTTGGAGATCGTCTAGAGTGGCCTAAGTCCTGGCCCTAGGAAATGAAGAGGGTGAGCACGAGGGAGGGCCAAACAGAGAGCTGGAATGCCTTAGACTGCATGAGCACAGTGTGCCTGTGACTGCCTAAGAGAACCAATTCCAGGGTGGCCTGGTGTTTTGTGCAATATGTGTCTTCTCTCCTTTCCTTTCACTTGGAGTAAACTGACATAAAAAGACCAAAGGGCTCCCCTATTCTGCAGGGCTGTAATCTCAACCATGGAAAAAAATTCGCTCCCTGAAGAAACAACCAGTGAAGTCCTTCCTGGTCTCCATGGTACCTGATCCCAATGCTTTGCTGAGATTTACTGCAGCCAGGCAGCATTTACAGAGCATCCATTTTGTGCCAGGCTCTGTGCTTAGAACCCGGCTATGAAGATCCTCTCCTGTCTCTCAGATGGTCTCTTTATTCCACACTTTCCTCTCTGCAGTCTATCTCCACATGGAGTTAGAGTGATATTTTAAACTTGTTGATCATGTGTGTTCCCTGCTCAAAACCCTCCAGTGGCTTCCTCCTGTACTTAGGATAACATCCAAACCCCATTCCTTTTACTACAGGGCCCTACAGGGTCCGACCTGAGCCTGCCTCTCTGACCTCACTCTACCCTTTTTGTTGTTGCGGACACCAGTGTGATTCCTGAATCAGGGCCCTTTTTTGGTGTGGTGCTGGGAAGGACCTCAGTCGCACCGAGTTGAGTTCACTCACAATTCTCAGGTCAAGGCACATTACCAACGCAAGTCCCTTCTCTCGCTGTGTGTATTTATTCTCTTTTATCCCAATTCTCCAATTCTCCATTCCCAATTTTATCCCAATTCCTCTTCTTCCACAGACATCCACTGTAAAATATTTCAAGTGTATCTTCTGTTTGCATGTGTTCTAGCAGAATATGATGTCTGTGGGCCTATATGTTTTTATTTTTATTTTTTATTTTTGAGACAGAGTCTCAGTCTGTTGCTCGGGCTAGAGTGCCATGGTGTCAGCCTCGCTCACAGCAACCTCAAACTCCTGGGCTCAAGCGATCCTCCTGCCTCAGCCTCCCAAGTGGCTGGGACTACAGGCATGCGCCACCATGCCTGGCTAATTTATATATATATATATATATATATATGTGTGTGTATATATATATGTATATAAATATTTTAGCTGTCCAAATAATTTCTTTCTATTTTTAGTAGAGACGGGGTCTCGCTCTTGCTCAGCCTGGTCTCGAACTCCTGACCTCGAGCGATCCCCCCCGCCCCCCGCCCGCCTCGGCCTCCCAGAGTGCTAGGATTCCAGGCGTGAGCCACCGCGCCCGGCCCCTATATGTTAAATATACAAAACATATGATATATTTTATGTCGTTCTCACTCAGCTATCAATCGTTTCAAAGCTCTATGGTTAGAAAAGCGGGGAACGTAACGGGCGACACGGGTAGAGAAGGCTCTTTCAAAAGGGAACTAGCGGTCAGCTGGAGGTCCTGGTCATCAGCCCCTTCTGCATTGGCTCGATGCCAAAGCCCACAGGCTCACATCTGTCCCTAACTTTTCGCTGCGTTTCCCTGAGGCCCCACCCGGCGGGCCGGCTGGTGCAAACCCCGGCAAGCCCGCAGGGGGGCGCCCAGAACACGCCGTCTGCGAAGAACTACTAATAAAACTACATTTCCCAGCGTCTCCCGCGCGGCCGGCGCACTTCCGAAGCCCGCGGACAAGATGGCTGCGCCCGAGGAGCGTGATTCTCCGACCGAAGGGCCCCAGCCGGCAGTGGAGGAGGAGGAAGTTAAAACATTTAAAGACTTGGTGAGAGTGGATGACGCTGGCTTCTTTCTGTTCTCTGAGGCTAGGCTCAGGCAGGGCTCGGTTATCTTAGATCCCGGGCGGTAGTGCACAAAAGCATCTCGGGGCCTCGCTTAGGTTTTCCCCAGAATTTCAGAAGCTCGAGGTCCGGACGTGCTCAGAGTTGGGTGGCGGGAGGACTGCCCGGTCCTGAGAGCGCCCGTGTGCCCTGCTTTCCACTTTAGTGTGGCAACGTTTGTATGTGTCCAGGAGGTGGTGCAGATGGCGAATCGGCCTTTTTGTAGCTGGAGCTTTTGAGTTTTGACCCAGTCACTTAACTATAGGCAAGTTGTTACCTCTCTATCACTTTCCGATTCTCAAAATTGGGGATGACGATAAGTACCTACCTCCCAGAACTGTGACGATTAAATCAGATAATACATGTAAAGCACTTAACTCTGTTCCTGGTGAGTAGAAAGTGTTCGTTAAGTCTGGGGCTACTGTTTCCTGGTACTCATAAAGGGTAGGCCATGAGGTGCACAATAAATACCTTGAAATCAAGCATTAGGAGCTGTACCTGTACCAGTGGGATGGCTCTGACAAAGTCATTTAAGTAGGAGGGAGGCAGGCATGTGCTATTCTTTGCTAAGATATATTTTTCTGAATTCTAAGGGTGTGACAGATGTATTGTGCGAAGCTTGTGACCAGTTGGGATGGGCAAAGCCCACCAAGATCCAGATTGAAGCTATTCCTTTGGCCTTACAAGGTAGGTTGAAATTAAATGTGTGACCTGGGACAGATTTATTTTCAAGTTATAGTCAATTAAATCCTTAGCACTTTTGAGAACTATCATTTGCATACTTCAAGTGAAATAAAGATATGATCACTAAAGATAGGAAGTTTGGACTTCTTGGCTTTTGAAAAAGTCAGTCATTCAACAGTTTTACTGAGCTTACTTTCTTTCTTTTTTTTTTTTTCTTGAGACAGGGTCTTGCTCTGTCTCCCAGGCTAGAGTGCAGTGGCACCGTCATAGCTCACTGCAATCTCAAACTCCTGGGCTCTAGTGATCCTCCTGCCTCAGCCTCCCTAGTAGCTAGTACTATAGGTGTGCGCCACCATGCCCAGCTGATTTTTCTGTTTTTTGTAGAAATGTGGTCTCACTATGTTGCTCAGGCTGGTTTCAAACTTCTGGCCTCAAGTGATCCTCTCTCTGCCCTGGTCTCCAAACGTGCCAGGATTATAGGCGTGAGCCACTGTGCCCAGTCTGAGCTTACTTTTTGTCTTTAGTAGCTGAAGAGGTTTGTTCTCTGCCACAGATGCTGACTTTAAGGAATCACTGGATTAAAGTATACTAACAAAAAACTTGTTAGAAATTATGAATCAGTAGGTGCACACTTACACACATATGTACTTGTGTCTAAAGGAGTTGAGAGCTCTTGCTGTGAGGCATGTTTATCAGATTTGCAGAAGAATGGTTAAAGTGCTGGTTGATGACTAGTGGGACTGAAACAGGATGAACTGTAATAGGAATAGAAGTCCTGTTCTTAGATTCATAAAGTCCTAACTTTACAGGATTAGGATGGTGGTAAAAGAGACCCAGTCGTGTTCATTAAAGGAAATTCATTAAGATCCTCAGAGAAAGTGAATGTAGCTTTAGCTACATTACTATAAGAGGAGGGTGACATTTTTGGGGTCCCTTTGACAATCAAAAATAAAAGATTTCTTCTCTCTTAAAAAAACACACAAATATGTCTTCACATAAAATTTTGCGTATAATTTCAGAAAGTTCAAGACTCTCCTTTCCCCTCACCCTGAATTTCTCACTCACAAGTCTCAGATTAAGAACCTCCTGGACTAGCACTAGGGAAGGAATAGTGCTTTGCACTGGTTAGAACACACCTCAAGTACTATACTGCTTAGGTCTGGGGACCACAGTTTTCGGGGACCATCTGAGGGGCAGTGAGTATGGTATAGTATCAAAAATTGTCACCGATAGTTAAAGGAACTGAGTGCCATTGTTGTGGAGAAGAGGAGTGAGGGGGTAAGATATGATAATTATTGGCTTTAATGATTTGAAAAGCTGTTATGTGGAAAAGGGATTAGATTTATGCTGCATAATTCCATTTGTTCCTTCCCTAAATAGTTACTGAGTATTTGATGTAAATGTAAGGCCCTGGGGGTGAAGAGTTTGTCCAAGAGCTTACAGTCTACTAACAAGATAGTTGTAAATTTCCTAGCCCTCTGGGAGGCCGAGGCGGGTGGATAGCTTGAGGTCAGGAGTTTGAGACCAGCCTGACCGAGACCCTGTCTCTACTAAAAATAGAAATAAATCATCTGGACAACTAAAAATATATATAGAAAAAATTAGCTGGGCGTGGTGATGCATGCCTATAGTCCCAGCTACTCGGGAGGCTGAGGCAGTAGGATCGCTTAAGCCCAGGAGTTTGAGGTTGCTGTGAGCTAGGCTGACGCCACGGCACTCACTCTAGCCCGGGCAACAAAGTGAGACTTTGTCTCAAAAAAAAAAAAAAGATAGTTGTAAATTTATTACAAGGTGAGCGGGGACATAGAGTTACATTTAAAGTGCAGTGAAGAAGTAGAAGAGATTGTTTCTAATTGGAATGGATTGGAAAAGATTTATTTCATTTTATTTTTTGAATGTGGAGGTTAGGAAGACATTTGAGACTGAATTTAGAAGGATTTAGATATTCAGATATGATGGGAGGGAAAGACTTCCTAGGCATAGGGAACAGCATGAATAAAAGCCAAAGAGACTGGAAAACATGGGCATGGGAAAACATGGGAGATTTGCAAATGCTTAACAGAGTGGTAAAAAAGTTTAGTAAGGTGATTGTGGCCAGAGTGTGAAAGACTTGAATGCTGGCTAAAGGAATTTGGTCTTTGTTCTGTAGGCAGTGGAGCAGTTTTGGAGATTATTTTTTAGCAGGAGAACGAAATCCTAGAGTTGTACTCTTGGAAGATTAATCTCAGTGCTGTGTAAGATTATTTAGAGACAAGAGACTAGAGGCTGCAAAACCAATTAGGAGGTCATTGCATCGGATGGGTAGTGGTAGTTAAGAACGAAAAAGAGAAAATGATAAAAAAAGAATCATCATGATTTTACAGCTAGTTAGGCGAGGGGTGGGCAAATCTAAGATTATCGCTAAGTTTCTAGGGTACACGTTTAGGACATATTGTTGGTGTACCACTGATATAAAAAGGCAACGTAAGAAGAAAAATAATTTGAGGAAAGATGAGTTCAGTTGGAAATAATTGATTTCAGGTATCAGTGAGATGGAGTCGACTGATATGCAGTTGGGGGAGGGGAAAAGGGGGAGATGTTGGTCAAAAAGTACAAAGTTTCAGTTGGGATGAATAAGTTCTGAAGATCTATTGTACAGCATGGTGAGTGTAGTTAATGTTTTATTTATTTGAAAATTGCAAAGAGAGATCTTAAGTGTTCTCAACACAAAAATGATTATGTGAGGTGATGGATATGTTCATTAGCTTAGTTTAATTATTTCACAATATATGAATATATCAAAATATCACATTGTATACCATAAATATTTATAACTTTTATTTGTCAATTATACCTTAAGAAAGCTGGGGAAGAATAAAGTAAAATAGAACGAAAAATATGCAGTTGGAATCCAGGGATTGGGACTTGATTGAGGGGCTGGAACTGGATATAGGCAGTGTGTCCATACAGTGTTTATAGCTGAAACTGAAAATACGCGAGGTTACCAAATGAGGCCCTGAGATGATTGAGAGAACTGGAAGATGCAGCAGAGGACTGCAAATCATGAGAGTGTAGTCTCAAACAATTAGGTAAGGGAGAGTATTTCAAGGAGGGGATAGTAAACACTACCCTTCCGACCTGTGGAGAGAAGTTTAGAGGATGAGGACTGTATAAAGGCCATTGGTGGGAAAGAAGTACCATCAGTCCCAGAGTCCCTTTCTTTCTTTCTTACTTTTTTTTTTTTAAGAGACAGGGTCTCATACTGCCACCCAGGACGAATGCAGTGGTGTGATCATAGCTCACCATAGCCTCAAACTCCTGGGCTCGAGGGATCCTCCTGGCTCAGCCTCCCAAGTAGCTGGGACTACAGGTGCATGCCACCATGGCGTGTCTAATAGCAAGAAGGGTTGGTGTGGTTTGATTTTTCCCAGCTTGCCCTATAGCATAGGTGGGAAGACAGAGTCAAATTAGGTGGTATTAATTCTAAAAGTATTCTAATGTTTTCAGTTAAAAGTTTGAGTTGATGCAGAGAAGAATAGGGGTCAGTGAAAGATTATGAGGAACTGAGTAATGTTATGATAACCAGGAAATGTGTTTATTCTTATTCTTGGGCTGTCTCTTCTAATGAATAGCATACAGATGTCTCATTTGAATATAGATTCTGGTTCTAAGCAAACAATTAAAATCTAAGTTTGTTTTTGTTGCTCTTGTTCTGTTAAATTAACTTTTAAATTTTAATTTGGAACTAATTATGATTTCAGTTCTGCAAAGTTACTGAGTCCTGAGTTGTCTGTTGTTCTTAAACCTCATAACAATCCTGAAAGTAGGAATGATTATTTTATTGGCAAGGAAATTGAGGCTCAGAGGGTTAAATCCCTTGGCTGGAGTCATGTAACTAATTAATGCTAGAGCTAGAATTTGAACATAAAATCTTATACCTCAAGACCTGTGTTCGTGCCTTGTATCAGAGTCTTACTATGGAGAGATCAAAAATCTTTTGATGGGCCAGACGAGGTGGCTCACACTTGTAATCCTAGCACTCTGGGAGGCCGAGGCGGGTGGATAGCTTGAGGTCAGGAGTTCGAGACCAGCCTGAGCAAGAGCGAGACCCCGTCTCTACTAAAAATACAATGAAATTATCTGGCCAACTAAGACCATATATAGAAAAAAAAAATTATCCGGGCATGGTGGCACGTGCCTGTAGTCCCAGTTACTCAGGAGGCTGAGGCAGGAGGATCGCTTAAGCCCAGGAGTTTGAGGTTGCTGTGAGCTAGGCTGACGCCACGGCACTCACTCTAGCCCGGGCAACAGAGTGAGACTCTGTCTCAAAAAAAAAAAAAAAAAAAAAGAATTCTAGGCATTTCAGACAGTTTATTGATGGCAGCCATATACTTATGTTTGGTGTTAGCAACGTGGTAGGTGAATATGAAAAAATTTCTTCTGCTCTCATGGAGTTTATGCATTCTGGTGTATTCTATACAGATGTTAAGTCTGAAAAGGCTTAGAGGGTTTGAGAGGAAGAAAGGAGATGACATAGAAAAATTAACAGTTTCACAAGCTGAGGGTTTCTCTGAGGGACTCAAAAAACCTGAAAGCAACGCAGGCCTCAGCTGTTGGCGGTGGGCGTTGCTCACTGCTCCATGAATCAGGTGACTTCCCTAAATCTTTCTTATGTACTCTTCTGAAATGTTAAGATTTGCCATAAAAAAAAAAAAAAGAGGACAAATCCTCTCTCCCTCCCCCCAATTCCTGAAGGCATGTTGTGGTACACAGGCAGGGAAGGCAGAATCTCCAAGGAGTTGGGGATAAAAAGCTTTGGAAATCATTAGCTTACATTGATCTTTATTTCTCAAATTGGTAGATGCTGTTGCAATTCATTGTCATTACCCTGCAGGGAAGGGAAACATTAAAATAAGTAGATAAGTGAGAAATTTTATCCCTGGGTTGCCATTTGCTTATATAATCTTTATAAAGTTAGCCCATTGTCTGATCTGACTTGTACTTCACATCTGTGCATGTACTTTTGAATGGAAAACAACAATGTTAATGAATAGAAGGCTGAAGGGTAGACTTCAGTAGAATACACTGTCTGATCTGCCATGGCAGATCCTGGTTTAAGTGATTAATGTCTAAGAGATGAATATGAAAAGTCCATTCTACTTGATCAGCAACTTTGAACACAACTGATTGCTCTTTTTTTTTTTTTTTGAGACAGTGTCTTGCTCTGTCACCCAGGTTGGAGTGTAGTGTCATCATCATAGTTCACTGTAGCCTCAAACTCCTGGGCTCAAGTGATCTTCCTGCCTCAGCCTCCTGAGTAGCTGGAACTACAGGCATGCGCCACCAGACCTGGCTAATTTTTCTAATTTTTGTAGAGATGGGGGCTCACTATGTTGCCCAGGTGGGTCTTGAACTCCTGGCCTCAAGTGATCCTCCTGCCTCACCCTCCCACAGTGCAGGGATTACAGATGTCAACCACCACACCTGGCCTAATTCTCTTTTCATGAAGCTCTCTTCCTCCTCAATTTCAAGACAGCATTTTATTTTCTTGTCTTTCTAGCTGTTCTTTCTCAGTTTCTTCTGGTTCCTTTGCCTTACAATATTAATTTTCTTTTCATCCTAATTCCACTACCTAAGAATTCTCATCTAGTCCCTTTCCCTCCAACACTTCTGTGTTCCAGCTACATTGCACTTCTCACTCTTCCTGTGTGTGCTATGTTCTTTAAAGCCTTCATCCTCTTTCCTCTTACAGGAAGAGCTTTCCTTCCCTTCTTTGCTTACTTCCAGATTTAACTCACTCATCACCTCTCTTAGCCTTTTCTGACTTTTCTGGCGTAGTAAGTTACTCTTTCCTTTGTGTTCTCACTGTATTTTATAGGGGTCTATGTTAAAGCCCTTATCACATCATAATATATTTGTGTACTTGTCGATCTCACCACTGGATTTTGAGCTTATCTGAGACAGAGATCTAGTCTTTTTTGTCTATTCAACCTTCCTCTCTCCCCAGTTCATCAGATACTTACTTAGTGTCCACTTTGTGCTCAGCATTGTGTCATTGTAGAAAACATGGAAACAGTACAGAGAGAATTTCTTTGGTATTGAGCCTTCTCTTTTTCTTCTAGGTCGTGATATCATTGGGCTGGCAGAAACTGGCTCTGGAAAAACAGGGGCCTTTGCTTTGCCCATTCTGAACGCACTGCTGGAGACACCCCAGCGTTTGTTTGCCCTAGTTCTCACTCCCACTCGGGAGTTGGCTTTTCAGATCTCAGAGCAGTTTGAAGCCCTGGGGTCCTCTATCGGAGTGCAGAGTGGTAAGTGACTGAGAGGTGAGGAATCCTACACAAGTGCAGAGTGAGTGTGAAAGGAGAACGGAGGAAAGAATTACTAGCATAAGTTATTTACCTAAAGAGCCGATGTTGTATTTTAGCTTTGGGAAAAGTATTAATTGTAAGGGAAGAACAAATTTAAGTAGAAATCTAGCACTGGCTTTAAAAGATGTTCAGTGGACTATGGAAAAAAATTAAAGGTCTTGTTTCTGTGTTCTTTTTATTTCTATAGCTGTGATTGTAGGTGGAATTGATTCAATGTCTCAATCTCTGGCCCTGGCCAAAAAACCACATATAGTAATAGGTGAGTAATTGGCAAAGGTAAAAGACATTGGCATTGATGAATTGGAGAAAATCTGCTAATGTTGGGTGGAAAGACTTTGAGGAACAGGGTTTTGTAGCTCTGTTTAAGTTTTTAATTTCTTAAATTTTTTTTTTTTTTGGTAGAGGGGAGTAGATAATTTTATTTCTTTCTTTTTGTCCTTGTTCTGAAACATTGCACTTTCTCTTCAACCTTTCCTGGTAGCAACTCCTGGTCGACTGATTGACCACTTGGAAAATACAAAAGGTTTCAACTTAAGAGCTCTCAAATACTTGGTCATGGATGAAGCTGACCGAATATTGAACATGGATTTTGAGACAGAGGTGATTTCTCTACTTCTTTCCTACTCTTGGGGCATCTCAAGGCCCCTGTTTCAAAGTTTGGTTTGTTGCCCATCTGTTTTATGTAAAGCACTGCTTCAGTGTCAGTTAATTTCAGCATCCTTGCTGCCTTTTTCATTCTTCGTGCTCTCCACATTGCAGTTCCTTGGCACCCTTTTATCTTTAGAATATAGCCTGACTCTGACTTCAGAGAGGAGAAATATCAAAACCACATTTTCTTTTCCATTTCATTTGATTTAGACCTTAAAATGTACCTTGAAATATTTTTATTTTCTTTGATGGTCCAGGCCCACTCATCCTAGCTTATTTAGGTGATTAATTATATATTCTGGACTTTTCTTTTAGATTAGTTTTAACATGCTAATTTAAACTGTTCTTTTCTCTGAATGGTATTGGTTTTTTGTTAGCATCTGGTATGGTGTCACATAGTAAATACTCTGTAAATTTTAGCTGAATTAAATCGAATTTTTGAGTCCCAAATCCCCATTGTGATGTGTTTAGTTTGTTAGTCTACCTCCTTTGCTATCTGGATGGAGATTGTGCAGGTGTCCAGCATAAATGTTGTATCAGTAGCCTTTCCTTTTTGTGCCTTAGGTTGACAAGATCCTCAAAGTGATTCCCCGAGATCGGAAAACATTTCTCTTTTCTGCTACCATGACCAAGAAGGTGAAATTTGCTAAGACTTCTGTTTTCTTCTTTATAGGAATAGATATAGGATCTGGAAGAATTTGTAAAAAAAAAAAAAAAAAAAATTGATACATAAAATCAGTGATAACAGTAATAGGAACAATAAGTAAAAATGAAAAAAGAGCATTTAGGAATCAGTGCAGTGTGCTATTCTGGATTTTCTTTCTTCAGGTGCAAAAGCTTCAACGAGCAGCTCTGAAGAATCCTGTGAAATGTGCTGTTTCCTCCAAATACCAGACAGTTGAGAAATTACAGCAATATTATCTTTTCATTCCCTCTAAATTCAAGGTAGAGTGTTTACTTTGATCATTCCTGCCTCACCCTCTCCTTCTCACCAAAGCATCTGAAAATGTGTCAACTCTTGATTCGCTGAGAGCTATGCTGGAGTTTTTTTCTGTTTGCTTTGGAGTGCATATCTTGCTTATATTTATCACTGAAAGTCAAACATTCCAGGAATTCACAACATACTAAACCACAATAACGAAGTAATGATGTGATCATATAATCATTCCTTCCCATCCCCATCCAAGAGGTAGTTTCTCCTCTGTTTATTATGTGGCCTTTATTTAGGACGGGGATCCTAGTTTTGTGCTTTTACATAAGGACTTTTCCTGTTGGCTGAGTACAGATCTCCTTGTGCTTGACTTCAGGCTGTATGGGGATGCATGGCCCACAGAGATAACACTGGTTAAGAAGAGCAAAGCTGGCAGCTAGGGGTCTGGGTAATTGAGAAACAACCATAGGCTTAGTTTTACTTAATGTATATGCCAGATCTCTAACCCTTTCTTCCAGATTCAATTATATATATATATTGTTTTGGGTTTGTAACTTAGGATACCTACCTGGTTTACATTCTAAATGAACTGGCTGGAAACTCATTCATGATATTCTGTAGCACCTGTAACAATACTCAGAGAACAGCTTTGCTACTCCGAAATCTCGGATTCACGGCCATCCCCCTCCATGGACAGATGAGTCAGGTAAGGATTCCTTGGCATGTAAGCCATGGACTGGTGGCATGAGAAAGATAAACCATGTAACAGTAGTTTATAAAATAAAGACAAATGTTTCCATAATTGTTCTAGTTTTATGAGCTTTGGAGTATTGCTCTGGATGGTTACTTTCTCCTTTGGGGATAGCAAGAGGCTCAGATTAGAATATTGCATAGGTAGTTGTCTGGTTTGCAAGCTGTTGAGTTTATTTGTTCAGCACTAGTGGTACAAGTGATTCTCTGGTCTCTAAAGACTTTTAATAAATTATTTCCCAATTATCTTTCTATTAAGTTAAATAATTCCTGTTTCTAGCGTAAGCCTTTTTTTTTTTTAATGCCTAAGTGCTTAGAGCCTAAGTCCTAAATATTTTTTGTTGCTGCCATATTTTTGTTTTGACCTGTGAAGCTCCATTCTGGACTTAGGGGGGAAAAGACTTTTAAAAATTTGTATCTTAGGCTGGGCACGGTGGCTCAAACCTGTAATCCTAGCACTCTGGGAGGCCGAGGCGGGAGGATTGCTTGAGCTCAGGAGTTTGAGACCAGCCTGAGCAAGGGCAAGACCTGCTCTCTACTAAAAATAGAAAAATTAGCCAGGCGTCATGGTGTGTGCCTGTAGTCCCAGCTACTTGAGAGGCTGAGGCAGGAGGATTGCTTGAGCCCAGGAGTTTGAATGAGCTAGGCTAACACCACAGCACTCTACTCAGGGCAAAGGAGTGAAACTCTGTCTCAAAAAAAAAAAAAAAAAAAAATCGTATCTTTTTGTTTTTGTGTTTAATGTGTCTATTTGTAAGTTGTGTATTCCAAGATTCCTTAGTTTTCCAAGATTAAAATTCTTCTCGTTTCTTTTTCATTATTTCAGAGCAAGCGCTTAGGATCCCTTAATAAGTTTAAGGCAAAGGCTCGTTCCATTCTTCTAGCAACTGATGTTGCAAGCCGAGGTTTGGACATCCCTCATGTAGATGTGGTTGTCAACTTCGACATTCCTACACATTCCAAGGTGAGTCCTGTTACGTTGACTTTCTAGTCCCAAAGTGTGTTTCTTAATGAATGTTTTCTGCCTTTCCTTAGTTACGACAGTTTTTTTTTTGTCTGTGATTAGTTAGGTATCAAAACCCAAGAAAGCTCTTGATTTATTCATTGTCATCATCTTGCACATGCCTGTGTATGTAACATTAGTAACTGTGAAGGAAGGTAGCCAAGGAGAGTTATCAGATGCTCACGGTCAGAATGGGTACATATAGCATATGCTGATTTCTGTCATTCTGATTTATTTAGAAATGACAGCTTGTGGTTCTTCGTGTGTATCAGGGTTTCTCAGCCTTGGCACTATTAACATTTTGGGCTAGCAAATTCTTTATTGTGGGGGTTGCTCTTTGCATTGTATTATGGGATGCTTAGCAGCATTCCTGGTCTCTACCCACTGGATGACACTATCACACATTCTTCCATTTGTGACAACCAGAAATGTTTCCAGACATTACCGAATGTCCCCTGGGGATGACAGAATTGCCGCTGGATAGGACTGGTGTATCTCTTGGCTTTGTATTTAACAGCTGTAGACAAGGTGCTGTCTCATTTGATTTTCACAATAACTATAAGTTAGGACATGTATTTCTATCCTTGTTTTACAGATAGAAACCAAGGTTCAGAGAGGTTTTGTGCTGTGCAGATAATGTGGTAGAAACAGTGGTTTTTACCAGGTCTGCCTCAAGAGCCGGTGCTTTTTTTTTGAATACCGTGTTGTCTGTAACCATATCAATATGCTTTATATAATTTATTTACCCTTTTTGTTTCAGGATTATATCCACCGAGTGGGTCGAACAGCTAGAGCTGGACGTTCTGGAAAGGCTATTACTTTTGTCACACAGTAAGTAAATCAATTTTAGGGGCAGAGCAATGTAGAGAAAAGGGCAGAACTTGGAGCCACTGACTGGGAACTTAGCTCTGCCATTTACTGTGCTAATATCTTCAATTCCCTCATCCGGGTTTTCATATTTGTAAGATGGAAATAATAATACCTGCCTAGCAGGGTTTTGGTGAAAATTGGGGATAATGTAGGTAAAAAATCTAGTATGGATTTGGCATGTAGAAGCACATCAAATGGTACCTGTTATTTCTTTGAACTGCTAGAGCTGGAGAACAATGACCTTTTTCTCAACTCTGAAAGTATGAGAATAACTACCTTTTTTTTTTTTTTTTTGAGACAGAGTCTGGCTCTGTTGCCCGGGCTAGAGTGCCGTGGTGTCAGTCTAGCTCACAGCAACCTCAGACTCCTGGGCTCAAGTGAGCCTCCTACCTTAGCCTCCTGAGTAGCTGGGGCTACAGGGTGTATGCCACCATGCCCAGCTAATTTTTTCTATTTTAGTTGCCTAGCTAATTTCTTTCTATTTTTTTTTTTTTTTTTAGTAGAGATGGGGTCTTGCTCTTGCTGAGGCTGGTGTCGAACTGACCTCAAGCGATCCTCTTGCCTTGGCCTCCCTGAGTGTTAGGATTATCATGTTAGGAGCTACCATGGCTGGCCAGAATAACTACTTCTGATTTCCTTTTTTTAAGGAACAAAGTTTTATTTACCTGAGGCTTTTCTGTGAGTAAAAGAATACCTTGGGTGGTTTTTCTAATGTGCCGTGCACAAAGATTGCACTTAACCAGCATTTAGAAAAAGAATATGTTCAATATTTTTTAAAACTGCATCATATTGCATCATATCATATAATGTCATATAGTCTGGGAATAGATAGACATTTGCATTATTAGCCAACCAAAGCCATGCCATTTTCCTTCCTCAGGTATGATGTGGAACTCTTCCAGCGCATAGAACACTTAATTGGGAAGAAACTGCCTGTTTTTCCAACACAGGATGATGAGGTTATGATGCTGACAGAACGTGTGACTGAAGCCCAAAGATTTGCCCGAATGGTATGCAAGTTTCTTTCTTACCAGATTTTGTGCAAATGATATTAACTGTATGCCACTTTATTGTAGCAGTCCTCATAATAGACTACAGGAGCTGAGTATTATTTTATTTCAAATTTAAGATGAGCAAATGAAGGCCAGGAGTGGTCGCTCATGCCTGTAATCCCAGGACTTTGGGAGGCCAAGATGGGAGGATCACTTGAGGCCAGGAGTTTGACACCAGACTGGGCAATATAGTGAGACTCATCTGTACAAAAAATTTTAAAAATTAGCTGTGCATGGTGGCTTGCACCTGTAGTCACAGCTACTCTGGATGGTGAGGTGGGAGTCCCTCAAGCCCAGGAATTTGAGGTTACAGTGGGGTATGATCATGCCACTGCACTTCAACCTGGGTGATAGAGCAAGACTCTATCTCTTAAAAAAGAAAGATGAGCAAACTAAGGCACAGAGATAGTAGGTAATTTGCTTTAGAACACACAATTAAATGGTTGAATTAGGGTTTGGATTTGGACAGTCTGACCAGAATGACCACATTCTCAACCACTCTTCGTGTATGACATGTGGCAAGAAAACCACTGGACTCGAGGTCAGAAGACCCAGCTGTGAACTGTGTAAGCGTGGACAATTTGCCTAATCTCTAAGCATCAATTCCTTGCCTGTAAATTGGGAATAATACTTACCTTGAACACATTACAGGGTTTTATGAGCACCAGATTAGCCAGTATAAACTATAGTTACTAATACAGGTCAAGCATTCCTAATCCAAGAATCTAAAATCCGAACTGCTCCAAAACCCGGAACTTTTTGAGCACCAATGTGACACTGCAAGTGGAACATCCCACACCTCTTGTGATGGTTTGTAGTCAAAATGCAGTCAAAACTTTGTTTTGTGTACAAAATAATTCAAAATATTGTATAAAATTACCTTTAGGCTATGTGTATAAAATGTGTATCAAACGTAAATGAATTTCATGTTTAGAATTGGGTCCCATTCCCAAGATAATCTCATTATGTATATTCAAATATTTTAAAATTTGAAAAAGTTTAAAATCTGAAGCACTTCTGGTCCCAAGCATTTTGGATAAGGCTACTCAGCCTGTAGCAGCACTAACAGTAGTAGTGGTGGTGAGAAGATTCTAGAGGGAAGTCCTTGGAAGTGCCGCTTGCTTTCTGCAGTTATAGTCTAAGGGATGGAAGAACTTTGCCTGTGGGCTGCTTTCTGAGTAGCTGAGGTACAGACTTTTTTTGTTTTTCTGCCCACATGGAATTTTTTATTTGGTATTTTTGGTTATAAAAGTGTTACATGTGCATTGGGGAAAAATTCAGAAAATACACAAAGATTAAAGTAGTAAATTAAAAGATAAACCATCCCTCACAGAGATCCATTGATAACATGTGGCTATTTTTCCTTCTTTAGCCACAATTAGACTTTATCTAATATATATGATTGACATTTTTCTGTTTCAACAAATACAAATCCATGTGATCATTTCTTAATGGCCAAAAAGAATTCCATCATATGTATGTAACATGATTTACATTGATGGATGTTATGATGTTTTCCAATTTTTTTCTATTTTAACTAGTACTGTGTTGAACATTCTAGGATGTACAGCTTTGTATACTTATCTTAATTTTTTTTAGAGTAAATTCCTAGAAGTAGAATCATTCAGCCAAGGAGTGAGTATACAGTTAAAATTTGAATTCATACAGAATGCCAAATTCCCCCCCTAGAAAAGCTATAGCATGTTAAAATACCAGTGACAGTATATATGACTTTGCCCACGCCTTGCCCAGTACTAGGGATCACCATTCTCTTAAATCTTTGCCCATTTGCCGTGTGAAAATAAGAGCTTATTTTAATTTTCATGCTTTCATTACTGGTAAGATTAACATTTTTGTATATTTGGAGTTGGGTCTTTTTCTTTTGCAAATGTCAGGTATCAGGAAGTTACTCAGTGTTTGACCTGGAGAGGGGACTGGAATGTGTTAGCCTCAGTGACAGTAATTCATTTTCAATCTCATCCTTTCGGTTTTCTTGCAGGAGTTAAGGGAGCATGGAGAAAAGAAGAAACGCACGCGGGAGGATGCCGGGGACAATGACGACACGGAGGGTGCTATTGGTGTCAGGAACAAGGTGGCTGGAGGAAAAATGAAGAAACGGAAAGGCCGTTAATCACTTTTATAAAGACTTGAGTTCTGCTTTCTTTTCTGTGGAAGAGAATTGAAGAAGAGAATGAAATCTCCAGCAGAGGTTCTCAGACTGAAATCTGTCAGAATTATGGGCAGAATGTGCTCAGCTAATCCCCTTTCTGTGTGTTGGAGTGTCATGACTACAGAATAATTTTTACCGTGCTCATGTCAAGACTGCTCCTGTTCTTCAGCTTTGATTCCTTGCTTGTGACATGAGTAGATGTGCTCTTCTGTCACTTCACACAGACCTTTTACGTTTTTTAGCTGCAAGTCAAGAACTAGGTTGATGAAGCCCATGACCCATGACCTGTAATTGTAAAGGAAAGAAGCTTGGACATCTATAAGTGAAACTTACGCCATCTCAGCTTGTGCTTCATTAGACCTAATGTGAAACAATAAATTTAAATAATATTTTTAAAGGATTCAAACTCCTTGAAGGCCTGGGTGTTAAAGGGCTTTATAGATTTAAGTAAAGTCTTGCTAATATAATAGGTCAGAAATGAACAGTGGCTGTTAGATGGCCAATTCCTTAATTTAGGATAAACATTTATGACTTAAAAAAAAAATCAACCAAGGAACAAGATGATGGATGACTTTGAAAGGGAAGTGTTACTTAAAAGGAGGTTGGGTATTTTTGGAGGGATGGAGCAAAGTCCAGGAAGACTGCAGAGGTCTTTCAGATCCATAAATAGATTCACTTCTCTGGTTCCCTGGGTTAGAAAGACTGGTTTCCCGTGTAGACTCTTATTCCTAGGTAACGAGAGTAAAATCAGTATGCATCGGAAATGTGCATTAATTCTAAGACCTAATTTCATCCACTTAATCCGTTGGCCACTCGCTTCTTTGTTCTGTCCCCATCTGTTGGTGGTTGAATTCAGGAGCTGTGGTGCTGGGTCGTTGGCTCCTGGGAGGAAGTAGGCGTCTGCTCTGTAGGGCCTGGGTAGGGGGGTTGCCGGAAATCAGAGACAACTTAGAGCTTCCCGGTCATGCACAGTCTTGTGTTCTAAGGGCTGTTACACACAGAAGATACCTAATAATGTTTGTTGACTCTGACAAACTTATTAGAAGAGAATGTGTCTGGAGTGGCTGAACCAGGGTAAAGAGAGTCTAAAGAATCACTGTGATGGATTAAGTTTGGGAATGAAGTTTGACAGAAAAGAAACTTTCCGTTTACATCTTGAAGGAAACTGCACATTCCAAAGTTGTGTTTCTTAAACTCAGCATCTGGTGAGAAATGAAAAGTACAAGGCAGGGAAATTCTCCGTGGTGACCCAGGGGCGGACTGTTCACTGCAGGAAGATCTTTGTAGATAGAGGGACGAGGTGCTTTCTCCCACGGATGCATCCCGAGAGGGCAGCCTATGGATAAGCATTTGTAATGAATGGAAATGCAGCGTGTGGCTTATTGTGTCGTTTTGTTTACTGTAAATTTCACTGCTGCTTGTTACGGTACGTTTGCAGGAAGGATAAGGCAGAGGAGACAGTAAGGAAAAGGAAAGGAGAAAAGGGGTAGAAGGCCAGGCGCAGTGGCTCACGCCTGTAATCCTAGCACTCTGGGAGGCCAAGGCGGGTGGATCGTTTGAGCTCAGGAGTTAGAGACCACCCTGAGCAAGAGTGAGACCCTGTCTCTACTAAAAAAAAAAAATAGAAAGAAATTATCTGGACAACTAAAAATATATAGAAAAAAATTAGCCGGGCATGGTGGTGCATGCCTGTAGTCCCAGCTACTTGGGAGGCTGAGGCAGAAGGATTGCTTAAGCCCAGGAGTTTGAGGTTGCTGTGAGCTAGGCTGACGCCACGGCACTCTACCCCAGGCAATAGAGCGAGACTCTGTCTCCAAAAAAAAAAAAAAAAAAAGAAAAGGGGTAGAAGACAGGAGAGGCATAGTTGAGTGGGGCAGTACTTGTGACTATTATGAGCTGTACTACTTGGGGCTGACTCTCCACTGACATTGTATATTCCTGATGGGACTGTCCAGGGTGGCTTAGGTAGCTCAGTGTCTGAGCCAGTAGGTGATTGCTGTTTGAACTCAGTGGGGTACTTCAGAAGCATGTTGAAATTGAATTGGGATACCAGTAGGGGTAAAGAGGAGCTACTGGAATTATCCTCAAGGATGTCTGAACTTTTGGGCCTTTGAGGTATATGTGTATTTCTGGGGAGACTATAAAGGTTGAAAACCACTGCCCTGAAGCTTAACTGTGGTCTCTAACATATATGCTTAAGTCTGCTTTGGTACGATGAGAAGATAGGATACTGGTAGGAGAAATGTGGAACGGATGTGTCTTCAGGCATATTAATAGGTCCAGAGCATAAACTAGAGTCCCAAACAGAGAAAGCACAGATGCTACTTTGAAGGGCAAAAGGAACAGAAACAAATAAACGTGATCCATTAGTAAATGACAATATGCTGAGTGCAGTGGCTCAGAACTGTAATCCTAGCACTTTGGGAGGCCAAGGTGGGAGGATCACTTGAGGCCAGGGGTTTGAGCCCAACCTGGGCAACATAGCAAGACCCCATCTCTACAAAAAATGAAAAACAATTAGCTGGGTGTCCTGGCCTGCACCTGTAGTCCCAGCTACGTGGGAGTCTGAGGCAGGAGGATCCCTAGAGCCCAGAAGTTGGAGGCTGCAGTCCCGTACTACTCCAGCCTGGGTGACAGAGTGAGACCCTGTCTGTAAAAAAAAAAAAAAAAAAAGGTAAATGAGAAAAGGCTGTGGGCGCTGTTAACCAGAGTCATTCCTTGTGCTCCCTTGTCCTCTAAGGCAAGGTTGAGAGGTCTTGCTGCTGAAACCTTACTGAGGTGTGTGTATATTAATTTCCTAGGCTGCTGGAACAAAGTACCATACAATGGGTGGCTTAAAACACCAGGAATTTATTCTCTCACAGTCCTGGATATTAGAAGTCCAAAATCAAGGTGTTGGCAGAGCCATACTTTGGCTGAAGCCTCTAGAGAAGAATCCTTCCTAGCTTCCTAGCCAGCGTTGCCCCTGGCTTGCCAGCAATTCTTGGTGTTCCTTGGCTGTGGCAACATGACTCTAGTCTCTGCCTCCATCTTCACATGGCCTTCTGCCCCGTGTGTCTTTGTCTTGTCACATGGCCTTCTTATAAGGATACTAGTCATTGGCTTTAGGGTGAACCCTAATTCAGTATGACCTTGCCTTAACTAATTACATCTGCAAAGATCCTATTTCCAAATAGGGTCATCTGAGGTTCTGAGTAGACATGATTTTTGGGGGACACTTCAACCTAGTACAGAGTGTCTTTTTGGACTCTGCTACATTCTTTGGAATTTGCATTGTGGAATAGAAATGGTGGATAGAATTGGTTACAAAGAAAGTGGAGAAGACAGGAGATAAAATTACAGAAGTGGTTGGGTAGGTAGAAATATAGAAGAAGCTTAAGATGACATTCTCTTAAATGAAATGTCAATTGGCTTTGGAGTCAAGATACCAAAGGCTGTAGATTTAGGAGTGGGGAAGGGGGTCTCGACACTTCTATTCCTTTCTTGGTATAATTCCTTAGTTCTGCATTCCTGATTTAAGAACCTATGAGCTTTAAAACAACCTCCCCCCAGCCCAGTGGTGAACAAACACACCTAACTTCTATGACTTAATAAAGGGAGCATCTTGCAATAGTCATGTAACTGACTCAGCAAATTTCCCCCTTATTTATCACCTGAATCATAAAGCCAATTTATATGGTATTCATTGGGTCCTGTTGCTATAACGATGCTTCCTGGTGCTAGCCTAGTTTTACTTCTGCACAGAGCTGAGAGTGAGAATGAGGAAAATACTTCTCTGTCTTATGAAGGGGTCCTAGCCCAGGGATTGGGTTTCAGTCAGATAGGTTATTTCGGGCTTAAAGCAGGCCCAGAATTCCAGAGAACCCTGAAGAAATCATTTAAGGACACTGTGAGGGGATTCTAGTTGTTGAGAGGGGTCTAGACTCAACTAGATCGTGATGATTCTTTCTTTGTCTCTCAAAAATGGGATGACTATCCCAGAACTTGGCCGGCTCTTTAAGGACAGCTGGCTTACACCCAGCCAAACCTAAAGCAGGGACTTTATCTGATTTGTCCCAGGGCTTTTCTTCAACGCCCTGGGAAATGGGACCAGAAAGAACCACAGGCAGTGGTGTTGGTTACAGAAAATGAAGGGATCCAAGTTATCAAAAGCAGGCAACAAAATAACATTAAGAAAGTATGTCCCTAAAATTTAGAGAATATAAAAGAAGTTCTAATCCACCTAGTTGTTCAGGTAAAATCTAGCCTCAGGGCAGGTAATAAATCAGGGTGTGAGTCACCCCTCTTTAGCTGGAATGACAAGAGATCCAAACCTTGGCACTAGAGATTCAAGGGTTACCCACACCCACATTCCTTTTCAGGCCTCACCTGTCCCAGGTATGCACTAACGCTACAGCTAAAAATAACTGCAGAAACTCGAAGTCTGGGAAATTGCCCTGAACAGTGTTGCCTAGAGTAAGAGCTCATAGGTGCTGAAAGGGGCGGCCTTGCAAAAATAACAAAAAAATACCTGATCCCACAGTTTCCCCAGTAACAGTTAAATATCAGCCCTGTGAGTTCTCTCACTAACAGACGCCCTGCGGGAGTTCTGTTTTGGACAATGTCTGAAGAGAGCTAAATGGACCAAATCGAGATGTAAATCTCTCTCTTTCAAATTGGTTTTTGAAACTCTGCTTTTACAGAGTTTCTGAGTAAACAGCAAGAGAAGGAGCTACAGTCTCAACCCTGTCTCGAGGACAGAGTCGCATCTCCTGTGACAATCCCTTCTCCAAGGAAAGGCAGGAAACCAATTCTCGGACTTTGACATCCTGTTGCCGCTTTTGTTATCAACTGACAGGCACTGCCATTTTTTTTTGTTCGCCCCCCCCTCACTTAAAATCAGCAAGCCCCTTGGCCTCAGCGCTGCCACTCCCTTCTGTTTCTTTGTTGTATTTTTTGTTGTTGTTTTTTTGTTTTGTTTTTTGTTTGAGACAGAGTCTCGCTCTGTCACCCTGGCTAGAGTGCTGTGGCGTCAGCCTAGCTCACAGCAACCTCAAACTCCTGGGCTCAAGCGATCCTCCTGCCTCAGCCTCCCAAGTAGCTGGGACTACAGGCATGCGCCACCATGCCCGGCTAATTTTTTCTGTATATTTTAGTTGTCCAGATAATTTCTTTCTATTTTTAGTAGAAACGGGGTCTCGCTCTTGCTCAGGCTGGTCTCGAACTCGGGACCTCCCGGAGTGCTAGGATTACAGGTGTGAGCCACCGCACCCGGCCTCCCATTGCTCTTTGGAGAAAGGAGAAAGACAAAGCTCCTTCGCATGGCTTGGAAGGCTCTGCACGGTGCCACTGACAGTCTAGCCCCTGTCTCTCCTTCCTGCCCTCCCCGACTGCCTGCTTCCGGTTGCTACCTTTCTGTTTCTTTGGAATGCCACACAGTCCCTGCTGTCCTCCCTGCCCCCTTTTCCTTCTCTCTTTCAATCTCTCACTTTACTTCTCTCCCTTAAGAAGATAAAATAAACTTTTTTTTACTTTTATATATCCAATCTCTGCATGAGAAATCTTTCTCCACCCACACCGTGAGCACCCAGTGAGGTTTCCACCCTAACAGGAGCCAGGTGGACAGGAGACAGAAAGAAAATGGGCTCATGTAGAACCATGCAGTCTCTGGGAGGTGGGCCCTGATGTCTGCTCAGATTCCCAGAGCTTTTGTCTGCTCATAGCCATCCGTTCTTCCCACACCTTCCAAACAGAAAGGATCTCCTGTCACCCTCGCCCTTTGCCCTTTGATAACCTGCCAATGCCATCTAGGGGCTGGAAGGAGCAGGAGGGATGGGGAAAACCAACAGGTGGGGAACATGTGAAGTCCTGAGACTGCTCCCTCTGTTGCTATGTGACCTCGTGGGAGTTACTGAACCTCTTTGAACCTTGAGATTTCTGATCTGTTTAAATGGAAAGAAGACCAGCTATCCTACCTGCCTCACAGAATCTTGAACCTTGTTTTAAAAATTGTTTCCTCCTTCCCTCTCTTCCAGTATCTGCTATATCCTAGTCACTATGCCAGGCACTAGGAAAGCAGTACTGAAGAAAAAGTCACATGCTGTCATTGCTGAACTCAGTCTTAGCACTATACTGCGACTGTGCTTGCCTGCGGGGCAGGGACTGTGCCTTATGGATGGGTACAGAGGTAACATCTTACAGCTCCCAGCGCATCACGCATGTTCAATATTTGTCCTGTTCTGAAACTTGCTATGCGTCGGGAACCTTACATGTATTGTCTCTAGTTCTTTGAACAATCCTGAAAGGTGGACGTTATCTTTCCCGTTATGAGTTATGGAGCCAGACTGCCAAAGCTGCCCCTTACCAGCTGTGAGACTTTGGGCAAGTTATTCAACCTTTCTGTGTTTTAATCTCCTTTATCTGAAGAAACACAGTAATAATACCTACCTTACAGGGTTGTGAAATTTACATGAACTGCACTATGGCTCATCTTAACGATCAATAAATGTTAGCCATTGTAATTATTATTATTATCACAGATAAGGAGTGATAAAGTAGCTTGCCCAGCAGGTAAGGGGCAAAGCAAAAATTTGGAACCAAATTTGATTCCAAGCCTCTGCTCTTCAGTTGGGGTGTGTGTGTGTGTGTATGTGTGTGAGATTCCATATTCTTCATTCAATAACTGATTATTGGAAGATTGTACCATCATTTACTGGATTTTTTTCCCCTTTGGAATAATGGGTTCCACACAACAAGCGTGACACAAATGAACTTTCAGATTCCAACCTATTTTCAAACCCACAACGGCCAGGTAAGAGGATATGACATTTTCATTTCCACCAGTAGATGGCAGAAGGAAGAATGGGAACGTTTTAATTCCGAGCCAAGTGATTAACAGTGAGCTGTGACCGAGGCGTGGTGGATTAGGCCGGCTCTTGGTGTGACTACGGCCCACGGTGACTCAGGCTAGGGGTCCGGGTGTGCATGAGAACTACCTACAGGTGTCTGAAGGGCGTCAGCCTGCAAGATCTACTAGGTTGAACCAGAGGATGGGGACTGGGAGAGCCGAGGTAAACTAATGATTCAGACGTAGTAAAAGGAAGAGGTTGCGTTCCACTGTTATCTCAACCGCACGGTTCCAGTCTGTGGCTCCTTTCACCTTAGGGCAGCTTTGCTCTTTCCGAAAGCCTGCCCTTCCCTCTGGGATGTGATTAAGTCACTCTGCTCCCTCCTTCACCCTCGTCTGTATCTCAGGAATACTGATACTCCCCTTGCCCACCCCAGGGCCTGTTGCCTGTGTTTATAAATGCAAATCGCTCTGAGCCACCAGGCCCCTTCGCTGGCATCCCTCTCTCCCCCTGCGCATCCTGCTAGCGGCTTATTTCACAGGCCTCCTCCGTCAAATAAGCCTGGTGCTGGGTGTTTGGTGAGCCACTTGTGCATTCATTTTGTTCTAAAGACGTGTCCTTGGGCACAAAGTGATGGGGAATTGTCCTTCTGGGTCCCAAAGAGTAGTAGCAGCCGGCAGGTGTGGTGGTCAGAAGTACTGGGCAACTCTCCTCTCACTATTCTCATGCGGCTCTTGTCCCCATACATTCCTCTGGGGGAGGAGTCCACTAGGAACTCCTGCTCTAGACCTGACATCTCTCTAGCCCCAGCTGTTACATCCAGCGCCAACTTAAACCAACATCCCTGTTGTGATTTCTGGGTGGGTCGAGAGTGGAAACTATCACAAGGTTTTTTTACTCGACATATTTCTGTTTGTACATTTGTCATGGTGGCTTGTTTGTTTTTAACAAGTGGTTCCTCACAGTGAGGTCGTGGGGAGCCTCCCGTGTGCTGGCGTTTGCTGGGTGCCTGGCATATCTGATTTCTTTTACTGGAGGCAATGACTCATTCCTTGAGGAAACTGTGGATCAGAAAAGCTTGTTCGTGATATTTAAAAACCACAACCTAGTCATTCCTTTTTCTATGTCTTCTACGATTTTCTAAATTCATCCAAGGGCGTTAAGGAATTTTGCAGAGCGAGCCCATGCTGACAAAATGAAGTGGAGATTCGGTATCAGAGTTAATCTGTGGCTTCTGTTTCCATCTCCTTGGTTTTGGTGGCTTGTGGAGAGCTCGGGGTGAGGCGGAAGTGGGGCAGATGCACCTCTTCACCACGGTTTTGCATTTTCACTGGGTCTCTAGAAAACAAATTTGACATTTGGACTCTGCCATCAGATTCCTGTGGAACCTCACATAAGAGTCCTCGTTTCAGGATTGAGAGGACCCTGACGGTCAGCCAGGATCTGTCTGTCTGTCCTTCGAGGATACTGGAAGGAAGTGTGTGTATAAGTTTGTGTGTGTTTAATAGTGTGTCCACAGCTCATATCTGTGAAAGAGAGTCACCAAAGATTCCTTCTATTCAAAAAAAGTTCTAGCGGAATCTCGCTCATGAGGAGATTACTGTCCAAGGGGGAAAAAAGCCTGTCTTTCAGGATGAGCACCTTGAAGACTGAAGTCTCCTTTTTGAGAAGAGTAGTGGGAGATGTTGGGGGACAAAAATGTGCTTTAGACACTCCTGGTCAGCCTAATCTTTCTAATAAATGCTAGTGATGCCCCTAACTGGGTTCTAGGGGCTCTCGCCAGAGGAGCACACGGGTAAGTCCCACTTCGTATCTCACCTCTTCAGCATCGTCATCCAGTGGACTCGAATTAACATGTGATCACCAAGGGCAGCCTTGGAGGGGACAAAGAACCCCACAGGGTCAAGGCTCTGGCTGAGAGCGTTACGTGGGAATGAAAGAAGGGCAGCCCACTTGGGTGGGGTGTAGGGAGAGCGAGGAAAGGGGAGAGAGTGTCATGCTCAGATTTACAACCTGTGTCTACACTTCCAAGTTTTATGGCAGCAGCGTAGTCACTTCCTGCCCTTTCTCCTGAGCTCTCCAGACTCCCTGAGTCACTCTCTGGCCAGTGGCCTGAGCCCAGGGCTCATTTCTCTTCCCTACGGCCCAAGGGAGAGCACTTTCCAACACGGGGCACACGTTTCCGGGGATGACAGATTGCAAGAGAATCTGTTGGGGTGCAGAAGGAAGATGCTAGGACTTGTGTTTGTATTTGTTCTTAACTAATCCATTTTTAATTTCTGTTTTTCTATGTTTTACAATGTACATGAAGAATTGCTGTAATAACAATTTATAATAGATAGAACCAATATTTGGGTATGTTAAAAATGTTATGTTGCACAAGGGCACACTATCAAAAATAGTTTGAGATCATAGCCTCCGGGAATTATTCTAACAATAGTCCTTTAACACCATTATTTTATGTTTCATTCTGAAACTAATTTTCAAACAAACCTCCAGTGCAGCCTTATATTTTTAAAATGATAAGTTGTCAGAACCGAGTGAGGCCTCCCAATTCTGGTTTCAAACCAGGATTGTTCTCCATTTCCTTAGGAGTTCGTAGAAAGTGTTGAGCTCTTTTCACTATTTCTAGAGCCCAACAGAAATCTTAAATTTACCCAAAATAAGACTGCACAGACCAGCTTAAAGGTCAAGTGTTTTGTGTTTGTTAGGAACAGTTAAGAACCTGGAACGGCCCTCTCGTGCTGATCAGAAGGTGTAGTTACAGCCGTGGGTGTGGGCTGACGTTTGCTGCTTTGCGGGCTGTCCGGCATCCCAACCCCAAGTCTATTCTGAGGGAGATCCTTGGGAGGAATAAGTGGGGGGCACCCTTTCCACATCACGACCCCTGGACAGCACTGACCTTAGACCTGGGCCTGGGAGGCCCTTCCCTGGACCTGCTCCTCGCGAGTCCCCACACTTTGAAGTGTGTTTCTCAAGATTTATAAGTTCCCCTTCTGTGCTGGGCACGTGCCAGGGCCGCACGTGCGAGAGTTCCAGTTGCTCCCACCTTGCCAACATTTGGTATTGTCAGGCATCTTGATTTTAGCCATTCTTCACTATGGATATTTTTCCCCATGGAAAATCTCTCTCTCTGCCTCTCCCCACCCCCGACATATTTACTGAACTATCGATGACATACAATAAACTTCACATATTTAAAGTGTACAATTTGATACTTTTGATGTATGTATCTATCCATGAAACTATGATCAAAAGAAGATAATGGACATCTTCATCATCCTCCAAAACTTCTTCATGCTCCTGTCATCCCTCCCTCCTGCCTCTCCTCACTTTCCTCTCCCCGCCTCCCCCTACCAAGAAATCACTGATCTGCTTGCTGTCAGTATATAAATTGTTCTGTGTTTTTAGAGTTTTATATAAGTGGAATCATACAGTGTATACTTTTTTTTATCTGACTTCTTTGACTTAGGATAATTATTTTGAGTTTCATTCATGTGTGTTTAAATAGTCCATTCTTCTTTATCGCTGAGTAGTATTCCATTGTATAGATGTATCATAAATCTGTCTATACTCTTCTTTTTTGGTAATGTCTTTGTTAAGAATTGGTGCCAAGGTATGCTGGCCTCATAAAATGAATTAAGAAGTGTTTCCTCATCCTCTATTTTCTGAAAGGTTTATGTAAAATTGATGTTATTTCTTCCTGAAATGTTTGGTGGCATTTACCAGTGAATCCATTTGGGCCTGGGGTTTTAATTATTAAATCATTTTCTTTAACAGATATGAGGATGTACAGATTTTCTATTTCCTCTTTTATGTCAGCTTGGGTGGCAGTTGTGTTTTTCAAAGAACTTGTCCATTTTATGTAATTTGGAAAATTTATTGGCATAAAATTGGTCCATGTTATTCCCGTATTATTTGTTTAATGTCTGTAAGATCTTAAATGCTGATCCTTTCTTTATTTCTGATATTGGTAATTTGAGTTCTCTCTCTCTCCATCTCCCTCTCCTTTGCTTCCTTACTGAGACTTCTAGGGCTTTATGAATTCTTTGCAAAGGATCAAATTTTAGCCTTTTTGACTCTTCTTTGTTAACTGTTTTCTATTTCACTGATTTTTTTGCTATTATTTTATTATTTCTTATCTTTTACTTTATTTACTTGTTTTTCTCTAACTTCGTTTTCTTTGCTTTTTTTACCTTTTGGGACAGGGTCTCACTCTGTTACCTAGGCTGGAATTTAGTGGCATCATGATAGCTCACTGCAGCCTCCAACTCCTGGGCTCAAGCAATCCTCCCACCTCAGTCTCCCAAAGTGCTGGGATTATAGGCGTGAGCCACTATGCCCAGCTTTTTTCTAGCTTTTCAAGAAGGAAGCCTAAATCATTGATTTTACACTGTTTCCTTAACATAAGCATTTTAAAGCTATAAATTTTCCTCTAAGCACTGCTTTAGCTGCATCCTACAAATTTTGACATATTGTGTTTTTATTATCATTTTGATTGAAATATTTTTTAATATCTCATGTGATTTCTCTTTTGACCCAGGGTTATTTTGAAGAATATTGTTTAATTTCAAACTATTTGGGGATTTTAAAAAAATCTTACTTATTTCAGTCTTAATCCCATTGTGGTCAAAGAACATACCCTCCATGAATTTGATTCTTTGCCATTTTTAGAGACCTATTTTGTGACCTAGCATATAGTCCATCTCAGTGAATATTTGATGAACTCTTCAAAAGAATGTATAGTCTGCAATTGTTGAGCATGATATTCTATGGTCAATTAGGTCAAATTAACTGGTAATGCTATCAAATTTTCTATGACCTTACCTCCCCCCCCATTTATTCTAACAATTACTAAGAGGGAATAATAAAATCTACAAATATCTTTGTAAATTTGTCTACTTCTCATTTTAGTCTGTTAATTTTTGCTTTATCTATTTTGAAGCTGTCTTATTAGGTGCATACAATTTAGGATTGTTATGTCTTCCTGATTAATTAAATATTTTAACATTAAGAAATATTCTTGGCTGGGCATAGTGGCTCACACCTGTAATCCCAGCACTTTGGGAGGCAGAGGTGGGAGGATCACTTGAGGCCAGGAATTCAAGACTAGCCTGAGCCACATAGTGGGACGCTATCTCTACAAAAAATAAAAACATTAAATGAGTGTGGTGGTGCACACCTGTAGTCCTGGCTACTCAGGAGGCTGAAGCAGGAGGATCGCTTGAGCCCAAGAATTTGAGGTTACAGTGAGCTATGATTGCACCACTTCACTCTAGCCTGGGTGACAGACCAACACTTTGTCTCAAAAAACAAAAGTAAATAAATAAATAAAAGAAATCTTCTGGCCGGGCACAGTGGCTCACGCCTGTAATCCTAGCACTCTGGGAGGCTGAGGTGGGAGGATCACTCAAGGTCAGGAGTTTGAGACCTCCACTCTTTCTGATATGAAGTCAGCCATCATTCATAATTTTTTCTTTGGCTGCTTAGATTTTATTTTTATCTTTGTTTTTCAGCATTTTGACTATAATGTGCCTAAGTATGGTTTTCTTTGTATTTATCCTGCTTGGAATTCACTGAACTGCTGTGATCCGTGGATTGATTTCTTCCCTCAATTTTGGAAAATTCTTGTCTATTCTCTTTTCAAATATTTCTTCTGCCTCATTCAATCTCTCTTCTCCTTTTGAGACTTCAAATACAAATATTTTATATCATTTGTTACCATCCTAAGTATCTTAGATGCGCTGTTTTATTTTTCCTCCACACTTTTCTACTTGTGTTTTAGTTGGGATTACTCACAAAATGTTGGTTTGGTCAAAATGGACCACATATATGATGCTGGTCCCATAGGATTACAATGAAACTGAAAAGTGTTTGTTGCCTAGTGATATTGTAGCCATCATAATGTCATAAAACAATGAATTACTCATGTTAGTGGTGACGCTTGTGTAAACAAACCTACTGTACTACCAGTTGTATAAAAGTATAACACATACAATTATGTGCTGTACATAATACTTGATAATAATAATAAACAACTATGTTACTGGTTTACATATTTATTATGTTATACTTTTTATCATTATTTTAGAGTGTACTCCTACATATATGTATGTGTATACACACACACATACAAACACACTGTAAATCAGCCTCAGGTAGGCCCTTCAGAAGGTATTCCATTGTTATCATAGAAAATGACAGTCCCATGCATGTTATTGTCCCTAAAAACCTTCCAGTGGGATGAGATGTAGAGGTGGAAGACAGTGATATTAATGATCCTGACCCTGTGTAGTCTAGGCTAATGTGGCATTTGTGTATTAGTTTTTGACAAAAAAGTTTTAAAAGTTACAAAAAATTTTTTTAATAGAAGAAAGAATATAGAATAAGAATAAAAAGGAAAATATTTTTGGCCAGGCGTGGTGCCTCACACCTGTAATCCTAGCACTCTGGGAGGCTGAGGTGGGATGATCGCTCGAGGTCAGGAGTTCGAGACCAGCCTGAGCAAGAGCAAGACCCTGTCTCTACTAAAAATAGAAAGAAATGATCTGGACAGCTAAAAATATATATAGAAAAAAATTAGCCGGGCATGGTGGCACGTGCCTGTAGTCCCAGCTACTCGGGAGGCTGAGGCAGGAGGATTGCTTGAGCCCAGGAGTTTGAGGTTGCTGTGAGTTAGGCTGATGCCACGGCACTCTAGCCCGGGCAACAGAGTGAGACTCTGTCACAAAAAAAAAAAAAGAAAAATATTTTTGTACAGCTGTACAATGTGTTTGTGTTTTATTTTATTTATATTTTATTTAATTTTATTTTGAGACAAGGTTTCACTCTGTCACCCAGGCAAGAGTGCAGTGGCGTCATCATAGCACACTGCAACCTCCAACTCCTGGACTCAAACAATCCTCCTGCTTCAGCCTCCCAAGTAGCTAGGACTACAGGTGTGCCACCACACCCAGCTAATTTTTTCTATTTTTAGAAGAGATGGACCGGGCGCAGTGGCTCACGCCTGTAATCCTAGCACTTGGGAGGCTAAGGCAGGCGGATCGTTTGAGCTCAGGAGTTCGAAACCAGCCTGAGCAAGAGCAAGACCCCGTCTCTACTAAAAAAATAGAAATAAATTAGCTGGACAACTAAAAATATATACAAAAAATTAGCCAGGCGAGGCGGCACATGCCTGTAGTCCCAGCTACTTGGGAGGCTGAGGCGGGAGGATTGCTTGAGCCCAGGAGTCTGAGGTTGCTGTGAGCTAGGCTGATGCCATGGCACTCTAGCCCAGGCGACAGAGCGAGACTCTGTCTCCAAAAAAAAAAAAGAAGAAGAGATGGGGTCTCGTTCTTGCTCACGCTGATCTCACACTCCTGACCCCAAGCAATCCTCCCGCCTTGGCCTCCCAAAGTGGCAGGATTACAGGCATGAGCCACCACACCCAGCCTGTGTTTGTGTTTTAAGCTAAGTGTTATTATAAAAGAGTGCAAAAGCTTTAAAAAATTAAAAGGTTTATAAAGTAAAAAAGTTACAGTAAGCTAAGTTTAATTTATTATTGAAGAAAGAAATTTTTAAAAATAATGTAGCCTAAGTGTACAGTGTTTATAAAGTCTACAATAGCACACAGTAATATCCTAGGCCTTCACATTCACACATGACTCACTCACTGACTCACTCAGAGCAACTTCCAGTACCGCCAGCTCCATTTATGGTAAGTGTCCTATGCAAGTGTACTATTTTTTTTATCTTTTTAAATACTATTTAACACTGTTTTGTACTTATACTGTACCTTTTTATGTTTGGATTTGTTTAGATATACAAATACTTAACATTGTGTTTCAACTGCCTACAGTACTCAGTACAGTAACATGCTGTACAGGTGTGTGGCCTAGGAGCAATAGGCTATAGCGTATAGCCTAGGTGTGTAGTAGGCTATAGTCTCTAGGTTTGTGTGCTTATATTCTATAATGTTTGCACAATGACAGAATCATCTAATAACGCATTTCTCAGAACATGCTTCCATTGTTAAGCAACGCATGACTGTATTTTTATTGGTCTGTCTTTAAGTTTATTGATCATTTTCTCTGCTGTGTCCTATCTATTGTCAAGACCATCAAATGACTTCTTCATTTCTGGCATGCTTTTTATTTCTAGTATTTTCATTCATTCATTCTTTTTTTTTCCTTTTATTTTTGAGACAAGAGTCTCACTCTGTCACCTGGGCTAGAGTGCTGTGGAGTCGTTATAGCTCACTGCTACCTCAAACTCCTGGACTCAGGCAATCCTCCTGGCTCAGCCTCCCGAGTAGCTGGGACTACAGGTGTGTGCCTCATGCTCAGCTAATTTTTTTATTTTTTGCAGAGATAGGGTCTCGCTCTTGCTCAGGCTGGTCTCCAACTCCTGGCTTCCAGAAATTCTCCCTCATCAGCCTCCCAGAGTGCTGGGATTACAGGCATTAGTTACTGTGCCTAGACTGAAGTAGTATTTACCACCCCGCCCCCAAAAGAGCACACCCTATATAGGAAGTTGAATAAGTATAATCTGAAGTGGATCTGAGTTTTTTGCAGTTTTAGTTAGACTCAGATCACCATTGGCTTCAAATGTTTTGAGGGTAGGATCAAGACTATCCACTCAGCAAAGCTTAAGATATGACACTAGCAAGGCCACAGGGATCTCTTTATGCTTTGTTTCCAGGCAGCAGCTTTACAAACCATGGAACTCCCTCTCGTTGGTATCAGAGTGTTACTGCTGTCGGGTCCTCTCAGTGGACAGAGCTAAGGAATATGTGTATGTGTTCATGTGCATATGAATATACATACATACATATCTGCAAACACATTTATCTCTGTCTATATCTCTCTATATTGGAAAATATGAGTTCGTACCAATATTTCTAACTCCAATTTAAGAGCCCAGGATTTATTCTAGATTTTTGCCTTTCCATTTTCCTAACTCCCTTCTCCAAATGGGTCTTATTTTCCTTCATATTAATTTTTTATTTGACAAATCCCTCTGTATATAACCAATCGCCCATATCTGCTACTTCCCTCACTTTTGTGTAGATGGCCTCAGCACTCTACTCGGGCTCTGACACACCATGCCAAGCTGTCTCCCTACTCGGACACCTCATTTGCCCATTTGCCCTCTAGCCTCTCACCCCAGGGTGGTCAGGTGTGGATGATGCCCTCTTCACCTTGCTCAGGCTCCAGTACCCACTCCAGGCTACCTCTCTATGGGAACATCTTTATCATCCTGCTTAGACCCTGACATCTTGTGCTAGGCTGTCCCATAGCATAGATATTGTCTTTTCAAGTTTGAACTCTAACATCCTATGCCAGTCCACACTCACACATATGCCCTCCTCACCCTGGTCTGGCTCAGACACTTCACACTGCACTGCCCCTCTGTGAGGACGCCCTCCTCTTGTCCTTGGGCTCCAGTAGCCTGTGCTGGTCCAGTCCCCCATGTGGATGACTTCCTTGCCATGCCTTCAACTCCTGATACTGGACCATCTCTCTTTTCTTACTTCTCCCATCTCCCCATGAAGCTTCCTCACCTTTCAGGCTCAAATGTGCCATTCTGGGCCACCATCATGCAGGGATGCCCTTCTAATCTGCTTGGGCTTTAATACTCAATATCTGGGGGGTTTCAAAACCAACACCATGCCAGTTTTTCTATATATAAAGTCCTCTCATGTGTGTCAAAAAGTTCATGCAAAAATGGAATTAATAGATAAAAATATGAATCTAAACTTTATTTCTCAACATAAGCTCCATCAAGGCCAAGACACTTTTGTAAGCATTGACACCAATCATTTAGTCCATCCCTAAAGAACTGAGGGTCCTGGGAATTTAACCATGTCAATGCAGTCTTTTTTTTTTACATTATTAACTGAGGAAAAATGGGTGCCTTTTAAAGATTTTTTAAGATTAAGAAACAAAAAGAAGTCAGAAGGAGCCAAATCAGGACTGTAAGGTGGATGCCTAATAATTTCCCATTGAAACTGGCAAAATTGTCTTTGTTTGATGAGAGGAATGAGCAGGAGCATTGCTGTGGTGGAGAAGGACTCTCTGGTGAAGCTTTCCTGTGTGTTTTTCTACTAATACTTTGGCTAACTTGCTCAAAACACTCTCCTAATAAGCAGATGTTATCATTCTTTTGCCCTCCAGAAAGCCAACAAGCAAAATGCCTCAAGCATCCCAAGAAACTGTTGCCATGACCTTTGTTGTTGACTGGTCTGCTTTTGCTTTGACTGGACCATGTTCACCTCTTGGTAGCCATTGCTGTGATTGTGCTTTGTATTCAGGATCATACTGGTGAAGCCATGATTTATCTCTTTTATTTTCTCAATTCTTTGAGGATCCCTTTAGGATCTTGATCCCATTTGTTTAAAATTTCCATTGCAAGCCCTGCTTTTGTCTGCAGCTAATCTGGGCACAACAGTTTGGGCACTCATTGAGTGGAGAGTTTGCTCAACTTTAACTTTTCATTCAGAATTGTGTAAGCTGAGTCAGTTGAGATGTCTATTGTGTTGGCTATTGTTTTTGCTGTTAATTATCAGTCCTCTTTAATTAGGGTATAAGCAAGATTAATTTTTTCTTAGCAAATTGATGTGCATGGTCTGCCATTGCAGGGCTCACCTTCAATGTCATCTCATTCCTTGTTAAAACAAGTTATCCATTTGTAAATGGCTGATTTCTTTAGGGCATTGCCCCCATAAACTTTTCATAAAGCATCAGTGATTTCATTATTATTCCACCGACGCTTAATCATAATTTTTTTTTTTTGAGACAGAGTCTCACTCTGTTGCCCAGGCTAGAGTGCCGTGGCATCAGTCTCGCTCACAGCAACCTCAAACTCCTGGGCTCAAGCAATCCTCCTGCCTCAGCCTCCTGAGTAGCTGGGACAACAGGCATGTGCCACCATGCCCAGCTAATTTTTTCTGTATATATTTTTAGTTGTCCATACAATTTCTTTCTATTTTTAGTAGAGACAGGGTCTCGCTCTTGCTCAGGCTGTTCTCGAACTCCTGAGCTCAAACGATCCACCTGCCTCGGCCTCCCAGAGTGCAAGGATTACAGGCATGAGCCACCATGCCCAGCCCACCATAATTTTGATATTTGCTCTTGCTTTGATTTTAGCAGAATTCGTATTGCTCTGATAGGGGCTCTTTTCAAACTGATGTCTTATCCTTCTTATGCCTCAAACCAGATCCTGTTCAGACATGTTATAAAAAGTATGAGTTTATCTTGGTGCAAAAAAATTTTGAAATCTATGCATAGTTTTTTCATAATATACATTTTCCATGAACTTTTTGAAGATCCCTCATATATATGATATATATACATATATATATGCGACAGTGTTATAATATTAGAGATCAAAGGCAATGATAATATTATTGGATGAGTTCCAGTAGAGATGGGTTGAAGATAGTTATTCATGCAATAATTAGTTAACTCATTTAGAGTGTCTACTGTGTGCCAGGACCTGTGCTAACCATTGAGGTTATTATAGTCTCTGGGCTACTGCATGCTAAATTTAGTTAGGGTTAGTTGTAAGCCTGGCTTAGCCTTGTCCATGCTACCCTTCCCCTAGCCATGACACCAAGATTTAAGGGAAGTCACATAGTTTCATATTCCTGGTAAGATTATCACCCTGAACCCCAAGCCATAATTCTGCCTGCCTCACCATCTTGAGCCTCCCCAGAGAATTATCCTGGCAAAGAGACTATAATTAAAATTGAGTAACCATTTTCCCCTAAGAGACCATTAGGATTAATCCCATTAAGCCTTATATCTTTCTTTACTTCCTGACATCCAAGCCATGTACAAAACAATGTATAATATGCCATCATTGTATTAAAAAGAGTATATTCAATATATTCGAATCTTCATGAACTATCTCTCAAAAAATACACAATAACTAGGTAACGGATAACACTGATACCTCTGGTGAGGGAAACTAGGTGTCTGGGGCACTGAGGAAGGGACGTTGTTCACCATATACGCCTACAAAGCTTTTGAGTGAATACATTGACCTACCAAAAGTAAACAAGTAAATATAAATAAAATGTAAAAATAATTTATTGAGTGAATATGCCCAGTTAACTCGGCATTGTGCTAGGGACTGTGGAGTATATAAACAGGTGGTTAATCACAGTCTCTACCCTTATGGGGATGACAACCTCGTGGGAGTGAAAAAGTATGCAAATTGCTCCAAAGTAACTGATGCAATGGTAATAGCTGCACTAAAGAGAGAGAGAAAAAACTATGGAAGCCAATGTCCCACAAATGGCATATTATTTAGTTATGTGAGCCACTTCCTAATGGTTTGGAGCATTTAAATTTTTATTGATTTTGTCAGGCTATTAGGCTGACCGTGGCTCTGTTCCCGACATCTCCTCTCCTCCCCTCAATTCCCATCCAACCTCACTTTTACGCTTTCTGATCTGGGAATCAATCAGAGTTGTGTGTTTTTGTTTTTGTTTCAATTTTAAGAAATGTTTAACAGCTTACTGAAATATTATTTATGATGCATAAAATTCACCCATTTTAATTATACAGTTCAAAGATTTTTAACAAATTTATGTAATTATCACCATAATCCAGTTTTGAAATGCTTCCATCATCCCAAAAAGTTTTCTCATGACTGTTTGCTTTCTGTCTTTATTGTTTTGCCTTTTCTTGATTTTCTTTTTCTTTCTTTCTTTTCTTTCTTTCTTTCTTTCTTTCTTTCTTTCTTTCTTTCTTTCTTTCTTTCTTTCTTTCTTTCTTTCTTTCTCTCTCTCTCTCTCTTTCTTTCTTTCTTCTCTCTTTCTCTCTCTCTCTTTCTTTCTTTCTGTCTGTCTTTCTTTCTTTCTTTCGAGACAGACTTTAGCTATGTTGCCCAGGCTGGAGTACAGTGGCACAATCACAATCCTGACTGCCGCAAGGCCTTTGCACATGCTACTTTTCTACTTCCTCTGCTCTTCTGTTCCCTTCACCTAGGCAACTTCCATGCACCCTCCAGATCCCAGCTAAAGTAAACTCACTGTAACCTGAACTCTGCTCAAGCGATCCTCTTGCCTCAGCCTCCTGAGTAGCTGGGACTACAGGCATGTGCCACTGTGCCCAGCTCTCTTGCATTTTTTTTTAAAGAGGAAAAAGAATCATAAATTCATACGGATATTTTCAACTTAGGTCTTCTGGTAGGTGGCATCTTCTTTTGCCACACCTCGTAACCCTGAGACAGGTTTGGTTGGTGTTGAAGCTAAACCGGGAATTTGCCACCATGTTGTGTGTGTGTGTGTGTGTGTGTGTGTGTGTGTATGCCTGTGTGTGTGTGTGACCCTCTCACTTTTCTTTGGAAGAGAAACCTAAGTTGATGCTAACAATACTCATTTATCTTCTCCTCCAGCTCTCTGCCAATTCAACCTGGAGTGGCTTGGCTCGATTTCTTTCCCTCCCCTGGTTTTGAAAAATACTAAGGCATGTAGGATATGCCATAAAAGGAGTATTGATCCTTCAAGGTAGAGGCCAAAATAAATGCAGTGATGCCACATTAAGGTTTTCTAATTTAACTTTTATCTGATGCCAAAATACTGTACAAGGCACGGCATTAAACAGGGTCATAAGCTACAGGGGTGCAGTGGGAATGAGGAGGCCCGGGAAGTGGGTGGCACAGAACTCAGTCTGACTCAGCCCCATGTTTATGAGGAGGACATTAAGGAGAAGACCTACATTTTTTAGCTATTCTACACCACGGGGGTATATATTTCGATGAGGGTCCCTTCTTTCGACCTCTTGTTTTTCAAATTAGGAGACAGCAAATTTAGGAGATTTGCTTTAAACCTCTAGCTAGGTGGAATAGAACACACCCTTGCTTGATCTGGGCAGCACACTGCTGCCTGCAGTGTAGGTGTGACAGAAGAGAGACATCAGAGGAATGGCTAGGGGCATCCTGCTCAGCCCCAAGGGTGATGGCAGAAACCAAGAGTCTTCAATGACATGACTGTGCTACGGGTGGACTGTGTCACAGTCGGCATGCAAGCTCTCTGTATAGCTGTAGCTTTCTTTACTGTAAAATGGGGGTAATAATTATATCACCCTCATAGAGTTAGTGTGAGGATTAATGAGTTAATTCATGTACAGATGCTCCTTGACTTACGATGGGGTTACGTCCAAATAAACCCATCCTAAAGTGGAAAAATTCTAAGTCAAACTATCTTAAGCCGGGGACCAGCTGTACTAACAATAGACACTCAGTAAATGTTAACTGTGATGATGATGATCCCTGCTTTGTGGTCCTGAGGAATTTCTAAGTGCATCTTGGCATCTCACTTTGGACCACTCAACCCTGAAGATCAATGCTCATATCAGAACAAAATTCCCTTCTTCTACCCTTTTCCACTTGCTCAGATCATTCTCCCACCTTCCCACGCTATTTTCACTATTTGAAATAAGTGTGTGCAGATGCAGACCAAGCTCTGAAGAACTAGTCAATCAATAAATATTTAGACCAGCAGCATGTTAAACCATGAGGGATCTAACAGTTTTTGCCTTTAAGGAGCTTTCAGTCTTAATTGGAGAGTTACAATTAAGAAGTGCACAATTAAAGAATAATTCAAGAAAATTAAAATGGAGTGCTGATTATATGGCAGAAGTAAAGAATAAACCAACAGATAATATAATGCTTGAGATGTAATAATACAATAATAACAGCTGATATTTCAGAGCTCAAGCCCTGTGTCGAATGCTTTGCTCAGTGCTTTAGATGCATGATTTGTTTAATTCAATCTGCATAAAGGTTCACTAAGGTACCTACTATTAGCATCACCCTTTTCAGAGGAGAAGCTAAAACTCACACTAGTAGCCTGCTCAAGGTTGCACAGCTGGTAAATCGGGGCAGGAGGCACACAGACAAGAGGAAATGAGTTCGGAGGAGATAGATGTTAATGTCAGCCTAGGTAGAGGTTTGCCACAAATTCTCATCCTTTTTCCAGAGTTCCCCACCAGGTGGAACAAACCTTGTCATGTTACCTCCCCTCAAAGACAAACCAAAAACCAATCCACCACTCTTCAGTGTCTTCCTATTGCTCTTTTTTTTTTTTTTTTTGAGACAGAGTCTCACTTTGTTGCCCGGGCTAGAGTGAGTGCTGTGGTGTCAGCTTAGCTCACAGCAACCTCAAACTCCTGGGCTCAAGCGATCCTCCTGCCTCAGCCTCCCAAGTAGCTGGGACTACAGGCATGTGCCACCATGCCTGGCTAATTTTTTCTATATATATTTTTAGCTGTCCATATAATTTCTTTCTATTTTTAGTAGAGACGGGGTCTTGCTCTTGCTCAGGCTTGTCTCGAACTCCTGAGCTCAAACAATCTGCCTGCCTCAGCCTCCCAGAGTGCTAGGATTACAGGTGTGAGCCACCGCACCCGGCCTCCCGTTGCTCTTTGGAGAAAGGAGAAAGACAAAGCTCCTTCGCATGGCTTGGAAGGCTCTGCACGGTGCCACTTACAGTCTAGCCCCTGTCTCTCCTTCCTGCCCTCCCCGACTGCCTGCTTCCAGTTGCTAAGCTCCTGACTCCCATGAGGCCTTTGCACATGCTTCTTTTCTGCTTCCTCTGCTCTTCTGCCCCCTTCACCCCAGCGACTTCCACCCATCCTCCAGATCCCAGCTAAAGCATACCCTTTCTCAGGGCAACCTCGCCTGACACCCCTGGCTCGGCCAAACCCTCCCGTGAGAGGCTATCCCTGCATGCTGCATCTCTGCTTTGCAACACTTGCCACAAGATTATATTTGTCTGGTTATTCCATTGATATCTATTTCTCTCACTAGATTAGAAGCCCCGTGAGGAATGAGACTAAATGTGTTTTTACTCATCATTGTATTTTCCGCACCAAGCAAAGTGCCCAACACGTAATGGGCGCTCAGTGAATATTTATGGAACAAATTGAGGAATAAGTAAAGAAGCCTCCACAGAGGATCTAGGACATGGAGGGTGCCCAAAGACGGGAAAGGCGTGGGGAGGTAAGAGGAAGCATTCAAGAGAGGGAAACTATTATAATGAGGCACTTTGCAAGTGATCTTGCAATGCAAATACGCTGAAAACAAACAAAACCCCAAGTGGCAGTCCATAGACCCATAGAGATGGTGTCAATGGCTGTTGGGTTGGTTAGGTTATCCCACACTTAAACTCATTGCTGAAAACATCTCTTCATATCGAAAACCACTCACTAAGTTATGCCTTTGCTCAGAACTGCACAGATTCTTCTCCCCTTACCACTTTGGAAATGTAGGGACAAGTCTTCAACCAAAACGTGGAGGCTGGTTTCAGCACCCAGAGTGTTTTAGTTCTCTGGTCTCCCCATTTCCCGGCCAGTCCTAGGTGGGCAGGTGGGTGCTGCACATGGTTTATTCATGCTTAGAAGAAATGGAAGGACAGTCTGGTGCTCTACAGTGGGTAGAACTATGCCCCCGCAAAAGAAATGTTCAAGTCCTAACCCCACTACCTGTGAATGTGACCTTATTTAGAAATCGGTCTTTGCAGATGTAACCAAGTTATGATGAAGTCATACTGGATTAAGGTGGGCCTTAATCCAATGACTGGTGTCCTTCTAAGAGAGAAATTTGGACACAGAGACAGAAGACACATAGGGAGAAAACCATGTGACCATGAAGGCAGAGATTGGAGTGATGCATCTACAAGCCGATGAGCACCAAGGCTTGCTGGCAACCACCAGGCTCTGGGAAGAAGCAAGGAACACTCCTCCCTGAGAACCTGCAGAGAGACCACAGGCCTGCTGGCACCTTGAGTCCTGGCTCTCAACTCCAGACTAAGAGAAAATAAATTTCTGTTGTTTTCAGCCATGTGAGTTTCCAGTGATTGGTTGTGGCAGTCCTAGGAAACTAATCCATGCTTTGTAAAGGCAAAGTTGCTATCAAAGCTCAGATATGAAAAATCATTTAGGATACAAATAAGAAGACAAACTCTATTCACCAAGTTTCTGTAGAACAGAGCAAACAAAACTGAAGTGCAGTGGCAAAATAAACTCCAGAAATAGCAGACATTGGAACTCTTGACATTGGAATCTGTAATCATGGTAAGGTGCATTGTTACACATAGACACCCATATATTTAGATTGAATAAGAAATACTCAAGGAGAAGTAGGGGTTGTTTAGGTTGGAATTACATCTAGCTTGATAAACCATACAGGTAGAACAGTGATGACAAAACCGTATGGAATCACTGAGGAGATCACTGTCAGGCAAGATAAACTTGGGCACCTAAAATCCATGCCCACTTCTTTGTACCACAGTCAGGGACAGAGCCCTGGTACAAAGGTCTTATCAAGAATAATCTTCAGGCCGGGCACAGTGGCTCACGCCTGTAATCCCAGCACTCTGGGAGGCTGAGGCCGGAGGATCGCTCAAGGTCAAGACTTTGAGCCTGAGCAAGAGTGAGACCCCGTCTCTACTAAAAATAGAAAGAAATGATTTGGACAGCTAAAAATATATATAGAAAAAAAAAATTAGCCAGGCATGGTGGCGCATGCCTGTAGTCCCAGCTACTCAGGAGGCTGAGGCAGGAGAATTGCTTGAGCCCAGGAGTTTGAGGTTGCTGTGAGCTAGGCTGATGCTATGGCACTCTAGCCCAGGCAGCAGAGCAAGACTCTGTCTCAACAACAACAACAACAAAAAGAATAATCTTCATTTTGTTTCTTGGAGTCGAGGGGAAAGAGCACCTGGTTATTTTTTTCTATATAGAGTATTCTTAATTTGTTTTCCTTTCGTACTTAGGTGCTGTGCTTAGTTATCAATTTATGGCCTCTCAGCCCCAAATTCACCCCTCAGTACCTGTTCTATGATAATGGACTGGACTCTAAGTATTTCTCCTCTACGGGGAGAATGATGCTAAGTTGTGCAGTAGAAGACAATGGAGGGAAATTGCAGGCCTCTCTTCCTAGTCCTGGTGTGTCGTGTTTTTTCTTTTTCTTGCTCTTGCTGCATGGCTGGTCAGTGGTGAGGTCTGTGAGGACATCTGATGGTGCTCTGACCCCGCCGAGTGTCTGAAATGTGCAGTCTCTCGGTGACCATGCAGCCCCCATCCAGGCCCAGTGACCACCTTTGTGGCCCTCTGATGCAGATGCTGCAAGTGCCAGGCCTCACCTGCAGTGGTGCCCCAACTCCTGCACACCTGCCCGCCAACCCCAGCTCACTGGCACCTGGAGAGTTGTTTCCTGGTTGCCTAGCAACTGTGGGCCAGCTTTGGCCTGGGCAACCCACTTCTCTGCCACCCAGCAGGCTGCAGCCACATCTTCTCTAATGAGGGGGCCTCCCTTCCAAGTCTGTCTTTCTTTGGGCACCCCCCTCAGCCCTAAAGTACCCTTTGGAGTTCTCTTTCTGTGTTACAGTCACACTCCTACCAGAGCTTCATAATTCATTGTATTAAACTTCCTCTGTTTAAATTACCGTGTGGTTTCTGCCTCCTGATTGTACCCAGACTGATATGTTAATAAGTACATTCCCTCTTTGACAGGAAGCAAAAATGCAGAGACTTCTCTTTTTACTAGAGAGGTTCTTTGAATAAGTCTCTCAACATCTAGTTTGATCTCCCTGATTGAGAGTCTGTTATCCATGAATTGCAAATATTGGGCTACGCGTGTGGCCCTCATCCTGCTCCAGTTACTGGAGGCTTATCTCAGCTCTTTTCCTCTACCAGCTTATTTAAACATTCAAAGGTTGTCCACACATGTATGTAACAATTGGAAGATAAGCTTTGTGTGGCAGTGAGTCTTCTCTCTGGTAAGTCCAGCCACGCTTTTCCTTTCTGAATAGGACCATCCCTGTGGCTGTGTTGCAGGTAATGCTGAACAAGGTGTTGAATCCTGGAGAATGGTTTCAATCAGCAATAACTGCCAATGCCATAGGATGGTTATGAGAAGCATCACTAAATGAGATACTGTAGGTAAAACGCTCAGCCTACTTCTGGCACTTTGTATGTGCTCAGCTATTGTGAGTTCATCTTCCACTCATTCATCCATTCATTCATTCCATACTTAGCAGCTACCATACATCAGCATAGGAACATGAGGATGAGTAAGAATCTTTTCGTGACCTCAAGGGGTGGCCAGTCCTGTCTCCTGTTTAGGATAAGCCAAAGTATAAGAAACAAACCCCCTCTTCATTTTCTTCCAGAGATATGGGCTTTCAAGTAAGGTGAATATAGTTAATGATTTAGTCATAAAATTTACGGCATGGAGATACGTTCATATGTCTAGAAGACATATTTTCTGTTGTGGTAGTTTGACGTGAGCTTTGGCAAGCCCAGGTCATTGTTGGACCAGATTACTTTTCTGTGATTAGCTATAGATACATTTAGTCACATGTGATATATATATATGTCACTCTGTATATAATATAGAGGATGTTACCATATCATAGGCAATGGCAAATATTACAAACAGTACTTAATTTAATCTTTATAACTATCTTTCAAACTAAGCATTACTGTCCCCATTTTATAGATGATGAAGGTAATGCTCAGAGTTTGAGAAACTTTCCTTAAATCATTCAAAAAGCTAGTCAAGGACTAGGATTCAAAGACAACTTCATATGACTCAAAAGCTCATGCTCTTATCATCTACATGTTATTGATTTCTTTGTCAATTCTCAGCTCAGGAGTGGACCGTCACGCCCTAACCCTCCCCGCCACCCAGACTCATGCCGCTGTGTGTACTTGTCTGTCTGCTTGGCCGTCTTTGCCATTAGACTAAGAGTTTCTTGATGGTAGACAGAGTCTATTGTTCACCGCTGTATCCCCATTGTTCTGGTTATCTATTATTGCATACTAAGACTAAAGATTAGAGGCTTAAACTAACAATTTGTCATTAATTCTCACCCGGTCCTGTGGGTTGATTGGGTTTAGTTAGCTATGTGGTTCTTTCTTGTGTTTTCTCATATGGTTGCAGTCCAGTGGTGGCTGGAGCTGGTCTTATCTGAAGGCTCAACTAAGCTGGACGTCCAAATGGCTCTTTATCACATGGCCTCTGATGACTAGAACAGCTGAGGACCAACTGGGCATCTCTCCAACTCCACTTAGCTTTTCCACGTGGCTGGCTTGGTTTTTTCACAGCATGAAATACTTCTTACACAGTGTCTGGTTTCCTCCAGAGTGACTGTTGCAAGGGACTTGTGTGGAAGTTGCAAGGCTTTTTATGACCTAGCCCCAGAATTTACTCAGCATTACTCCTACCGTGTCCCACCGTGAGTCACAGCGCCAGCTGAGATCAATGTGTGAAAGAGCTACATAAGGGTGTGGTCATCAGAGGCATCATTCAGCGGGTGCTGTCTTTGGAGCTTAACTGCCGTTGAGGGCAGATAGGGGAGGAGAAGCTTCTCAGAGGAGGAGATATATACATGGCAATTTCCAGACGAGGAGCAGGAGTCAGCCAAGTGAAGAAAGGGTGGGGAAGTGGAAGGGGGGAAAAAGGGAAGGGTCCTCCATGTGGGGGGAACCCTGTGAACAAGACTTAGAGAGAGGAGAAGGGGCAGGGGATGATAAACATGGTGTGTTCCGGTTCTACCACTTACTCACTGGGCAACTTTGGATAGTCATGTAACCTTTCTGTGCCTCAGTTTTCTCATCTGTGAAATGGAGATAATCATAGTCATTACATAGTAGAGTGGTAAAGATTAAATTAGTTAATGCACGAAGAGTTCTTTAGAACACTGCCTGATACATAGAAAACACTCAATAAATGTCAGTCATTGTGGCTATTACTGGTATTATACAGGGAACAATGGCTGTGTAACTGTGGCTGGAACACAGAACACCAGATGGGGGAATGGTGAGGTAGGAGTCCGGGATGATAGCAGGGCCAGAGCGTGAATGACTTTGTAAGTCATACATTGGTGTTTGAATTTTATCCTAGAGGAAATGAAGAGAGATTTTAAACAGGAGAGCATTGACCAGATTTGGGGTTTTAGAAAGATTTCTAGTCTAAAAGTCTCCAGCATGGAGAATGCTTGGGGAAGGAGAAAAACTAGAGCCAGAGCGATCAGTTACTAGCGGTTATGGCGGTCCTGGGGAGGGATGTCGGGCTCGGCCTTAGGTTATGTGCATGGGGACAGAGGGAGGTGGACCTGCTAAAGGTCACAGTGCTGGTTAGTGACAGAGCAGAGATTGGAGCTGCTGACTAATTACACAGGAATTTCCTGCCAGGAAATTAGCCTTTTTTTACTTGTTTATTTAGGCATCAGTTTAATATGTGCTACTTGATAGAGACAGGTAGCTACAAGTGAGTAGGCAGAGATGGTTTAGCTGGGAGGTATGGTTTACCTTCCATTACTTGCACCTGCAATGGACGATAATAAACAGATGTGTGCTAGGAATCGCTGCACCCAAGGGAAACTGAGCAAGCGGAGCCGTTGCCTTTGAAGGAGAACTTTTTCCAGCTCTACCGGTTCATGTTTATAGGGTCACACCCCATCTTCTTATAACTGCCTCATTTGTTCTCCTTTGGGTCAGCCTGGGAGTGCTTATTTGCTTTTTCTGGTTTAATTGGCACGCAAAACACTAGCAAGATGTGACTGGCTACTCTGTGGGGGCGTCGTGGCCTTTCAAGCTGTGTTTCTCAAACGTTCTCTGTGGACACAGGCTGGTACTGGAGCCCACATTCTTAGGGGGTGCAGGCTGGTGGGTGGAGGCCAGGCATGGAGGGGAGCTGAGGAGCTGAGGGCACCAGGGAACAGGTGACCCCAGTGGCTGCCGTTTGCGGGGAGGGTTTCTGAGGAAAGACATCTGAGACAGCAAGGGTGGCTGCTGGCACCCTGCTGTGGGCAAGGGATGAGCCTGGTGGCGATCTCATCCCCTCATTTAGGCGACCCTGAAGGTCTGTGATTATGTCTAAATGATCCCCGAGAGGCTCTACTCTGACCTCTCTGCTGGTCCGTGAACATCCTGTGCTTGTTTCTGATTTCGTGTGGGAATGTGATTGGGAGAGTCCTGTGCATCCTCCAAGGCACAGCTCAGGTCCCACCTCCTTGGGAAGCTCCCCTCACTACGCTGGGCCTTGGGGGTCACCCCCACCACCCACCCTCCACCCACTTCGTACAACCACAGAGGAAGAGCAGGTGTCCTATCACTCAGCCCTTATTCACTTGCTGTGCCCAACGCAACGCCGCTCTTACACCTGCCAGCTTTGCTCATTCCTTCTGTGTTCCCACAGCACCTCTCAGAGTTGTCGGGCCACCTCTGTTGATCGACAGATCCAGACGGTTGGAAGATGCCTCTGCCTGAATGTACAGATTGGGCAGCTGAGGAGGAAGGGGTCACGTCGCCTGCCCAAGATTGTGAAGGTTGGCACTTACTCAGAAGATAACCGGGAACAGTCTCAAAGTTAAATGTTCTACGTACATTTGTTGTTTAGTCCTTTCAACAAAGCCTAACAGGTAGGTCCTATTATCCCCATTTTATAGCTGGGGAAACTGAAGCTTGCGGGTTTTAAATAACCACACCGCACTCGTGTGCCAGACTCAGAGCTGAAACCCGGGCGGTCGTACTCCGACCCGCTTCTCAGTTTCAGCACTTCCTATGTTGCACTACCGGTATACCTACCTGCCTCCTCTATAAATTAGACTATATTGCCTTTTCTAAGTGTGGGGGCTACGTTTTTGTTTTTATTTTAATCAGGATCTAGCACAGACCCTGATGCATAGTTGGTGTTTGCTAAATGACTGTGAATTAAATGTTAAATGAGTAAAGTGCCAGTGGTAAAGCTAACGCCCAGTCCAGGTGGCATCACCTCCTTGCAGAGACCAGATTGGACGGCTCCTTTCAGAGTGGGATCTTGGAGCCTCTTCTCTGCCCAAAGTGACACCATCAGAGCATGTGTGTGAAGAAAGTCCTACTTCCTGGTTTCCTTGAAAAGCTCTTTGGCAGAGGCCGGTTCTGCAGCGAGGGCAGCTCCCTGGGGAGCCTCATCAGACCAGCTGGGCTGGGGCCTCCCTTCCGGCTCTCCAGGTGGCACAGACATCTAGTTGGAGCCCACAGAAAGCCCTGGAGGGAGTGGCCATGATGCCCAGCCCAGTCTCCAGCAGGAGGGACTTGGGGTTGACCTTGGCTCTCTCTCTGGCCAGGTTAATGACCTTGAGGGTCAGTTACTTAACCTTACTAAGCTTCAGTCTCCTCCCTGTAAAGTGGGGATACGAACGACATCCACTTCACCCGGTTGTTGTGAGGACTGAATGAGAAAACGTGTGCGCAGCCCTCATCACAGCGCCCGGCGAACGGCAGCTACGGATCCCGGCGATTTAGGGGACTGAGATAGGACAGTAACTAACAATAACTTCATAATAATAACATCAGGCACTGTAGGGCGCTTTGCCCGTCATGCTTCACACACTGCATCTCAGAGCAACACTGTCAAACAGCTGGAGTTTATTTCCCAGGCCTTTCTGTTTTTCTTCTCTTGCGAGCTGGTGCATTCGTTCATTTGTACCTGTGTGAGGTCAGGCTCCCCAGGGAAGGGCTCTCGGTGGGGGAATCCCAGAGAAAGGAGGAAGCCAGGCAAGGGCAGCCTCTCAAAGTCCCTGAGAGGGCAGCCGCCACATGATCTGGAAACAGGGAGTTGGCGGAAGGAGAGCTGCCCTGACCTTGGAGCCGTCACGCCCTGGCCCCTGCACTGGCCCACGCTCAGCTGGTCTTTGGTTAAGGGCGGTGGAGGGAGCGTACATTCCAGACGTGGAATTTCTTTTGAATTCCCAGTTTATTTGGTTTTTTGCTCTTAACTCATAACCATGTGTCTGTATTGTAATCATATGCCTGTCTCTCCCATTAGATTGTGAGGGCTGTGGGATGCGGGGAACTCAACTTATATCCTCAACTCCAGAGCGTGGCTCCTGGTAGGATAAGGAATGTTGATTTAATGGATGAATGAACCCGGTGGTGAAGCCAGATGTCTGTTGCCTTAAATTACATATGTGAATATAGGTATGTGTGTGTATGTAGACTTAAAATTGTTTATCTTGATGACCTCCTTCACTCAAGGTTAATCCAGCTAGGGAAACAGACTAAATCTGACTTGTAAGGACTAACAGTAAGTGAACACCAAATAGACAAGAGTAAACAAGAGATCGGTCACTTCCTGGCCTTTTCTAGTTGGCCAAATGCCCTAGGGTAGCTCAGACAAGCACTCCCAGAGGAGTGAGCAGAGGAGGCCAGGGGAGAAAGCGGAGGTGGGCAGAGGGCCCTTCCTTGCCAGGTCTCTGCGTGCCTCTGCGGCAGACGGTAGCAGAGAGAGGGGCCTTCATTTTTTGTACGTGTTTCTAAATTAGTTCCATTTGCATGTTTATTCTTTTTTCTAATGTCTTATCCTACCCTAGGGCTTATTTTATAACTTAAATGTGTAAAGCAGTCACTCAGAACCTCTAATGAGTTGAAGAAGAACCACTTGAAAAATCTCAGAAAGATAGGAAACTTCTCCCCTGAAAAATGTCAAGGGACATTGACTTTCCATAGTGGCAGGAGTTCAAGAGCCCCCTTTGTGTAGACATCTTTGTATTGCCAGATTAGTGCGATGCACTGCACACAATAGGTGCTTAATATATACCATTGCACTGAACTGAGCTGAGTAATGAACTGGCCAGACACAGTCTTGCTACTGGAACAGGGGAATCCCTAACACAGTTCAAGGTCTCCTAGGAAGACACTTCCAGTCCACCGAAACTAAACCAGGGCATACGTTTCCTTCCTTATGTAGCTTACTAACACTTTTATACTATATTGACAATGCCATAAGGTCTTTGGTTTCCACTAAAATGCCCTCGGGTTAACCCATTAAGCCTTATCTGTCCTATAAACATTGCCATGACTATGTTTATCAGCTTCTTCCTGGGAGGAGAAAATTGATTCAAACAATGAACACAAAGCAAGTAACTCAGTGCCTGCAATAAGGAAAGTGCTCAATAGATATTGTTAGAGTACAAAAGAAAAAGACAAAAAAGAAAAAGAAAAAAGAGCGGATTGTAAGTGGGAAGGTGTTTAGAGGACAGAGATGTGGGGAAGGACATGGAACCAGTAGGTGGACGTGGGGAGCGGGCAGGACACCCAGCGCCGAGAGCACCTCCTTCCCAGCTTGTTCTAGACAAGAGTGGCCTCGCCTGCCAGAAGCCCTTAAGATCCCAGGTGAGCTGGAACCCAAGCAATGAGGTGAAGTCCCGACTAACACCAAACACAGATACGGCTATTTGATTGTTCTGTTCTGCGTCTTAGAATGAGTAGAAATATAATAACAGCACAAAACACGAGAATTATGGAAAACAGGCTGTGAATGGAGACATTTGCTAAGAGATGCCAGCTTGGCCCCAACGAAGTCAATTTGTCAGATATTTTCACTTGGGAAAGAGAAATTAAAGGTGGAGTTGCAGGTCCTGCCAAACCTAACAGTGTAAAAAGCAGACTGTTTAGCTTAGTGAGGCTGCAGGGCAACACCAGCTGCAAATGAGCTCAGCAGGGCGAGGCCGGCTGGGAGGCCACAGAGTTCTCTAGGGAAAAGGAGGGCAGAAGGCACAGCCTCTACTGTCACTGTAAAGTCAGCTCCTGCAGGGCCAGAGGCCTCCTGGGGGCAGAGGGATGCTGCTTGGCTCTGGAGTGAGAGGCTGGGCGGGCGGGCGCTGGACCCCTTTCCGGTGATTACTTACCGCTCCGAACTTCAGTCTCCTCATCTGTCAGATGCAGATACTGACATCTCCTTTGCAGAGTTTCTGTAAAGATGGAAAACAAGACAAAGCAAGCACAGGTGCTTCGGAAACTGTAAAAACCCTGGATGTCAGATGTCATTATCATGAACAAGAAGCAAAACTGGTTAAAAACAAATTATTCCTTCTGCTGACTATATCCCGTGATGTATTTTAGTAAGAGGGGGGAAAAATCCTACCATCCAGATAGTTTTTGTTTTCTTGGAGTAAATAAACAGGCTTCAAATAAAATGCTCAAGTAGGGAAATGTCTTTTCCCCTGGACTGACTCTGCCTTTCCCAGCCCTGTGTTGGTCTGTCCCTACCTGCCCTTGTGTCACCTGGAGAGGTGTCTTTTTAGCACTGAGAGCCAGGCGTGCCTCCGGAGAACCTGACCTACGCTGGCAGGTACAAACGCGAAGGGATATAAGTTCGTAGTGGCTCCAGCATTTTTCCCCTTATGGATTCCTTTGAGCATGTGATGAAAGCTATGGACATTTCCTCAGGGAAAGCGCACACACATTTCTGACAGCAATGGAGAAGGTTCTCAACTTGGGGCCTGTCTTTGCATCCCCGTTTTGTATGTGTGTGGTTGGTCCATGGACCCCAGTTGTCTCAGTCTGCTGGGGTTGCAATAACAACATGCGGTAGAATGGGTGGCTTAAGTGGCTTATTTTCTCATGATTCTGGAGGACAGACGTCCATGAGCAGGGTGCCGGTATGGCTGGGTTCTGGTGACGGCTCTCCTTCTAGACTCCAGGCAGCTGCCGTCTTTCTGGGAACTCACACGACCTCTTCCATGTGTGAGAGGACAGAGAGAGAGAAAATGAGCAAGTTCTCGGGTGTCTTTTCTTATACAGAGCACTAATCCCATCATAAGGACCCCACCCTTGTCACCTCATCTAAGCCTAATCACCTCTCAAATGTCCCACCTCCTAATACCATCACACTGGGGGTTGGAGCTTCAATATATGAGTTTCGTGGGGACATAATTCAGTCCGCACCAGGTTATGAACACTGCACTACAGAAAACAGGGAGCCTTGGGGATTTCTGAGAGCACGTACAGGGTTGCCTTCTTTGGGAATAACAAATGCAGATGGCAAAGAGTTTGCTATCTAAAATGTCATCCATAAATAGGTAGTGATGTGGGAATCAGGGTGATGTAGCAGCTGGATGCCTGGCACAGGAGTCTAGAGGCCTGGGTTCTAGTCTGGCCTCCCGGATCAACAGAATTGGGAACTAAGTCATGTCACTCGGTCTCTCTGAACTTCAGTTCTCTCTCTGGTCAAACTCATCCCCCCCAGTGCTAAATAGTGCCATATCGCTGGCCCGACACTACGCTAAGTGTTTTCTCCCTCTCCTTCCGCCCCAAATAGAATTGCTAATCTGTTTAATATTACTGCGAAGCAGGTATTATATTCATTTTACAAGCAAGGAGGAGGTTAAATAGCTGGCCCAAGGTCACATAGCTAAAGAATGAGCTGCAATTGGCATTCCGGCTTAGGCAACCCTGGTCTTTTGCTGTATATGATTTCATTGACATTATGGTTATGCCGTGAGAATTACACGGGACAAAATGCAGAAAAGTTTTTGGAACACTATGAAACATTCTGTTTCTGCACATAGACACACACACACACACACACACACATACACAGAGTATTGTTATTATGTTTTGGGAAGAGAGCCACACTTCTCCACAATGGGAAAATAAAATTGCCAGAGGTCCCAATTCAGAAGTTCTTTCTCGGGGGATCCAGGACGTGCTTTGGTTGTGGGAAACCACGCGGTCACACTGAGAAACGTCTGGGGCCTCCATCTTCAGCAAGATGAAGGTGGCTGTGTCTTCTCCCACTTCCCTGTAAGGTCCCTTCTCGTCTCAATGCTCACCTTTGTGGTTGCCTATTTACACTGTTCCCTCCCAAGGCACACCCAGCAGTGTCTTGAAAAAGACATTTCAAGCAGTCGTGGTTTGGGGTAGCACTAGAGAAATAAGGAAATGACTCTCGGGCAGGTGCAGAGCCCAGGAGCACCCTTGTTCGGCTGCCCACACGCTGCAGGTGAGGTGGCTTAGGAGCTGCTGCCTCAGTGTATCCCTGACGGCGGGGCTCTGGGGTGTTCCTTGAGCCCCAGCTCAGAGTCTCTGCACAGGAGTTTCACTATGAATGTGGATCTGTGTTGTCCTCAGAATTAGCCAGTTAGTTAATCAGGTGATACCCCGTGTCCACTGCTGCCACTGGCCCGTCTCTGGGACAAGGACAGAACCAGACTCAGATGTGGCTGGGGGACCAGAAAGCAGACGGAGCCGCCTCTCCCTCCACCCACGTGGGACTGTACTCCTAGCCCTTTGGAGTGCTCCTCCGGATCCCCGAAAACACACTGAGTACGTTTAGCAGCCAAAGGCATAGGCAGCACAAGGTGGCGATCTGATTTGCTAAGTCAAGACAGGAAAGTAAGGACACTTGGATGCAAAGGGGATTTGTTGATTTGGATGTGGCCCATTTATTCATAGATTCAGCTTCCTCTGAAACACTACCCATACCCGGAACATAGTAGGTGTTTTATACAAGTTTGTAGAGCGAATGCATGAATAGTTCTCCTTAGTCCTTTTGCACTAAAAAGTGGAGCTGAAGCACAGTAGGTCTTTAATCAATATTTGGGTCCTATCCTTTCTTCCCTCGGGTGCTTCCTTCTTCTGATAACTCAGGCAATCATGATTGAGGCAGTTTTAAAGAACATGTTTTAAAACCCTCAGGCCAGTATGTATTGGAACGCCAAATATTTCCCCTACATTCGGGGGAGAATTAACTTCATTTACTGACCTTCTTACCTTGGTAGAGATATTTTCCTCAGTCGCACTGCCTCATCGAGCAAGTCTCGGACAACCTACTTTTCTTCTGCAGGTCTCAGCCCAGTCCACCTCTTTAGGGACACAGGAGATCTGGGCATTTGGGGAAGTCAATTGATTTGAAAACAATTTCAGAAGTGAAGGTGTTCTCTGCCTCCCTAAGTTGACATTCTGGAGTGCCCCAGTCAGTGTGAGTAGAAATGTTTTCATTCCTCTCACCTCATTTTATTTGCTGGGGGATAAATCTTGTGGCATGAAAGCAGAGGAAGGAATTTGTGATTCTACGCTGGAATCTGAATGAATCATCACCTGGGAACAACTGGGAAAAAAAACCAGTGACTTCAAACTTGTGGAATACGGCACCATAAAGGATAAAAATAAGATGGAAAAAGTTGTCACTTGTGCCCCTGTGATATTTTCCCTCTTTGGATAAATGATGATTGATTTATTCTAAACTACTCTGGCGATTGGCAAACTTCATGTAAATTTGTTTATCTTAATATCTGATGTGTCACCAAACTCCTGCTTCACCATCAAAGTATGCCAATCCATCCAACTCGGCAACCTTGGCGCAAGTGATTTGACCATAAAATAAGAAAGAGAACCAGGCCGGGTGCGGTGGCTCACTCCTGTAATCCTAGCACTCTGGGAAGCTGAGGCGGGAGGATTGCTTGAGGTCAGGAGTTTGAGACCAGCTTGAGCAAGAGCGAGAGAGACCCTGTCTCTACTAAAAATAGAAAGAAATGATCTGGACAGCTTAAAAAAAAAATATATATATATAAATTAGCCGGGCATGGTGGCACATGCCTGTAGTCCCAGCTCCTCGGGAGGCTGAGGCAGGAGGATTGCTTGAGCCCAGGAGTTTGAGGTTGCTGTGAGCTAGGCTGATGCCACAGTACTCTAGCCTGGGCAACAGAGTGAGACTCTGTCTCAAAAAAAATAAATAAATAAATAAATAAGTAAAATAAAATAAATAAATATGAAAGAGAATCAACAAGAAAGCATTTCCAGAATTCTATTGGGAAAAATAAGAGGTTATGACATTTTATGGGATTATCCCAGTTTCAAATATTCACCCCCAACTGATGCTATAAGCCTTTAAACTGTCCTAGACAGTTTGATACTTGGGTCTCTCTGTCTTTGAACTGCCTTTTGCCCTTTGTGTGAGGCATCAAAACTTTTAGGTAGGTCATGCCATCCCATTTTTTATTTTGAAATATGGTCATTTAATTTAAAGAAGAATTTTGTAAATAAAGGCCCTAGTTTTTTCTTGATAACGAACATAATAAAAAGAACTTTTTCCCCCAATTATATCCAAAGAAGCCTCCAAATCTTGGGATTGTCCTTCACTTGCTTTCTCTCTTTATAACCCACATTGAATCCATGAACAAATTCTGTTGGCTTTATCTTTAAAATGTGTTCAGAATCTGGCCACCGTTTACTAGCTCCAGGTACCGCCTTCTCCAAACAACCTTCCTCTCCAGCCTCGGCCTCCTGGGACCACCCTGCCCAGAGGGCACCTCCCCTCCGCCACCTGCTCTCAACACAGGGAGCGTGAACCTCCTAAAATGTCAGTCAGATCACGCCATTCCTCAGTGCCTTCCCACCTCACAAAGAGTAAAAGCCACACACCCGATGAGATGTACACACTTCGCTCCTCCACCTCCTCTCTGATCTCTCCTTCCACTCTCCCTCCTTGCGGTTCCCAGATGGCACCAAGCACGGGGGCCCTGCCTGCCATTCCCTCTGCCCCATGCCTTGCCCTAGACGTCCACGGGCTCGCCCCCTTCCTGCCTCCTGGTCTCTGGCTAAGTGTCACCTTCCGCCAGAGGACTTCCCTGGCCCCCTGTGTAAAATAGCACATGTCCCTTCCAACCCCGCCCTCGCCATCTCCCCTCACTCTGCTTAACATAATATATTTATGTGATTATTGTTTTCTTCCCAAGACAGAGACTCTGTCTTGCTCACTGCAGAATCCCTGCCTCCCGGAAGAGGGCCTGGGCCGAATGAATAAATATCCTAGCCTCAAACCAGGGAGTGAAGAACAAACAAGCAGGTATATGGGTAATCACAGCATCCTTAATATTGAGGGGGTCTAAACCACACTTTCAAAATAGCTTCTTATGCCTGGAAAAGAACATCAGATAATTTTCAGACCAGGACCTTCTCTTGAAACGCCCTCCATAGCCTGGTCTGTCATCCTTCAGCTTTTTAAGTCTTCTGCTCTTAGTGATTTTTAGTATTACATATGAACCTCTTTAATAGATCCTTTTTCTTTCAAAATCAACTTTATTGATGTATAATTTATACACAATAAAATCCACCCATTTTGAGGATACAGGCTGTTGAGTTTTGACAAATGCACTCAGCTGTGTAACGACCACGACAATAAAGATATAGAACATTTCCATCACTCCAAAAAAGTCTCCTTGTGCCCCTTTGCAGGAAATTCCCAGCCCCAAGCCCTGGTCCCAGACAACCACAGATCTGCTTTCTGTCACCAGAGATTAATTTTGCCTGTTCTAAAATTGTATATAACTAGAAGCGTATGGTAAATACACCCGGAGGGGCAATAGGCAATCCTTTCAGTCCATTAACACTTTAGTGTGAATGAGTTCTTTTTGGTTGAACAACCTGTAAAGCTGTGGGGTTGTTTGGGGAGCTGGAGGGAAGGTGAGGCCTGGCAGAGGTGAGAGGGGAAAGGCCACTTTGCCAGCTCCACTGGTTGTCTTTTGTGCACAGACTCAAGAAGCTGCCTTCAGTGCCAGAAATCCCAGAGTGAGTGAATGAATGTCACTAAAGATCTTCCAAGCGCTAGATGTAATTGTATTTGATGTTCACCACAATGCTGTGAATTAAATATTGTGAACACCCTTTTTTCAGATGAGGAAATAGACCATGATATTGTTAAGTAGGGCTCAGGCCACTTCTTCCTGACTCCAAAGTTCAAGGCAATATACTGCCTCTAGGTCAAGGGCAAGGCTTTGAAACGTCATGAACTGAGAGGACAGAAGGATGTGTGGGGACTGACCAAGAACGGGCCCAAATGACAGTGGCCCTGGGACTCCCCTGCTGGGCAGATGGGGGAGAAAAGTCAGGGCGGATCCAGGGTGTGGTGTTTTGCCCTGAGGAGCGGGAAGAGGAGAATCCTGCGGCTGCATTGGGTTTCATGTCACTGAACCAGTCTGGGCACTTAAAGGGACTCTCCAACCCAGCCTTGGGGTTACTGGCAGCACCTCTCTGGCTTCAACATGGAGGCCTTGGTTCATAACTTTCCTCAAAATTAAGACCTTGGGAATGAGTGGGATCTTAAAGTCAGTCCCAGAAAAGGTGGGGAAGTCTGAGCTGTGACCACAACTTGCATTTTTAAAATAGCCTGATAAGGACAAGAGGCAGTAGAGAGGCAGCTGGTGTGACCTCAAGCGCTGGGTCCCTGCAGGCTGCATTCCAGAGCTTCAAGTGTCATCTCTTGCCCTCCGCAGGCAGCCATGTGTTTGCCCTCTGCACAGGCCCTTCCCTCTTCGACCTGGGGGTGGGGTGGGGGGAGAGGCGAAACCAAGGCCACTGGGAGAGTAAGCCCTGCAGACTCCTGCTGTGCCGGGTGGGCTCTTCTCAGCATGTCACTCAACCCTGGCACATGCAGACACCGCACATTCCAGAGGTATGTTAGTTGGTAGGGCTGCCGTGACAGAGCACAACAAAATGGGTGGCTTAAACAACTGAGATTTCCTCAGACTTCTGGAGGCTAGAAATCTGAGATTAGGGTGTTGGCAGGATTGGTTCCTCCTGGCGGCTCTGAGGGAGAGTCACCCCATGCCCCTCCCCTGGCTTCTGGTGGCTGCCGTCATGTGTCCCTTGGCTTGTGGCAGCATCACTCCAGTCTCTGCCTCTGTCTTCCCCTGGCATCCTTCTCTGGGTGTCTGTCCCCTGTGTCTGTGTGTCTCTCTTCCTATCAAGACACCGGTTATTGGATTTAGGGCCACCGAGTGGCTCTTCCTCTTACACGTTTCCTGATGGCGGTCCCTGCTTCAAGCCCGCAGTGCCCCTCTGCTTCTGAGGCCACTGTGCAGTGCCAGCTTCCTCCCCCCTGGCCACACTCTGTGCTCGCACTGTGTGAGTGGGCAGGGCTGCTCCACGCCTCTGTGCCTTTGTACGTTCTGTCCCCTCTCCTGGAATGCCCCCCCTGAACCTCAGCCCTCTTCCTTCTCCGTCTGCAAAGCTCTTACTCATCCTCTGGGCCTCCCCTCCTCAGTGGCGTCTACCCTCAACTCTGCGGGGAGTGCTGACTGTGGCTTCTTGTGCCTGACCGTGGTCCTTGTGTGACGTGTAACACAAGGCACTGCTTTTGGTTACTGTCCAGCTCGCCCACCAGACCGAGCTCCTTAGAGACAGTTTTCTTTTGACTCCCCAGCACGGTCACACGGAAGATCATCCATAGCTGCTAAATGACTGAATAAACATGGACATTCCCTGCAGGGGAGAGGGACAAGTAGGGACTTTCTCTATTCTCCTGCTTCTATTATGTTCCCTACAATGCTTGGTGCATAGTCGGCTCTCAACTGCTTCCAGTGTTGTCTAGCGACTGAATGGAAGAGCCACTCTCAGCAGGAAGCTGGCAGGAGCTGTGGGTCACTGATACTCGGGGTTCCAACGCAGTAATGTCCCGATGAGTTAGGATTCCCCTGTGCGTTCCTCCTACCAACTCAGGCACTTCTCAAATGAGATTTCTTTGTGCCCAGGGAGGGGGCCGAGTGGCACTGTCCATCTTGCTAGCGAAGAGGTGAAGGAAAGAAGAGAAAAGGGAGCCCCGGGCCCGAGGTTCTGCAGGTAGCATTAGTAAGGGGTCAAGCTCAGGATGTTGACAGAGCCATCTGTGTTCTTGGTTCACTCCTGCAATCAAGAGTAGGGGTCATGGTGGTGGTGGTTGGAGGAGGGTCAGTGTCAGCAGGGACTGAGTTCTGGGACTGGCAGACTGAGGCAGACCCAGACCCACCCTCACGGAACTCAGGCCCCCTTGCTGGCCTCGCAGCTGAGTGAAGGTCCCTTCCAGCATCAGACAAGCCTTTCTTTTGGGGGGGCCAGCCACCCTGATTGCAGGGCTCTCTCTTCTCCAGCCAGGTGAGCTTCCCTTCCGTGTTGCTCAACGATGCTACCTGTCACTTTAAACCAGGTAACACGCAGAGTGGGATAACTAGAGCTGAGAGTAGAACCTGGGTTTCCAGACTCCCTGTATGTTATTTCTTCCTCTGATTTCCAAGGACCCTCAACCTGTTCCGCAGACCGTTGTAGCAGGCCAAGAGACCCAGGAAATGAACTATTCATCCTCGGGCCCCGCCTCTCCCCCTCAGGGGTATCTCCACATCACTCAGCTATTCCACCCTCCCCAGTCTCCTCCCATCTCCCAGACAACCAGCCCGCAAGGACTCAGGTGCAGCTGGGACCAGGAGAGGCAGGCACGGGGCCCAGGGTGCAGGGTGTAAGGAGGTGTCACTGCTGGGGCCCCCTGGATGTGTACTCCTCCTTGAGTCCTGAGCTCCAAGCGCCTCACCGGCCTCTCCCCAGTCCTGTCTTCGTGCCCAGCTGGTGTCTCCGTAACAGGACGGGAGGAGAAAAGAGATTGAAAGGAGAGTAGAAGAAAGAGTGCTAGGAGGACAGGATGGGATACCCAAAGTCAATGGCAAAGTGAGGAACAGTGACCAAAGATAGCTTCAGAACAAGCATTCCCACACTAGCACTCTCTCTCACACCCTGGACCTTCCAGACAGACAACACCCAGAGAACGACAAAAAAAAAAAAAAAAAAAAAAAAAAGGAAAAGGGAAATACACTCACCACATTCTCATGAGGTCTTCCCAAGCTTCTTTTTTCTTTTTTTTTTTTGGAGACAGAGTCTTGCTCTGTTGCTGGGGGCGTCAGCCTAGCTCACAGCAACCTCAAACTCCTGGGTTCAAGGGATCCTTTTGCCTCAGCCTCCTGAGTAGCTAGGACTACAGGCATGCGCCACCATGCCTGGCTAATTTTTTCTACATATTTTTAGCTGTCCAGCTAATTTCTTTCTATTTTTTTAGTAGAGACGGGGGTCTCGCTCTTGCTCAGGCTGGTCTCGAACTCCTGACCTTGAGCGATCCTCCCACCTCGGCCTCCCAAAGTACTAGGATTATAGGCGTGAGCCACCTCACCCAGCCCTTCCCAAATTTCTTGACCTGGGCATGGGGAAGAAATCCCCGAAGTCCCTTTTGCTCTTTCTCCCTCAGACTTGACGTCTGTCTTTTGCTTGATGTCATAAACCTCACCCTAGACATGGTGATTCAGACTCCTCAGCTGCTGGAGCTGGAGGAGCCCGCGGAGACAACCGGCCCGCCCTGCCCACTGTGGCAGCCACACGTGGCTTTTGAGCACCTGAAATGTGGCTGGTCCAAACTGACAGGGGCCGCAAGTATAGAAGACATACTGGATTTTTTGAGGACAAAGTCTGAAACAAAATAATGTAAAATAGCTCATTAATATTTTTAGAAATATTGATTACATGTTGAAATGATCATATTTGGGATCTGTTGGGTTAAATTAAATATACAGTATTATTAAAAATAATGCAACTGTTTACTTCTTTTAATGAAGCTGCTAGAAGATTTAACATTACAAATGTGGCTTGCTTCTGTGGCTTAAATTATAGTTCTACTGTACAATGGTGGTCTAGTTCAACTTCTTCCTTTAACAGACTGGAAAACTGAGGTCCAAAGAGAAGCCCTGACTTAGTGGATGGCACACACTATAAAGCACTGTCATTTCTGTTCCCACCAATCTCTCAGAACCCGCCTTCTGCCACACACCCCGCTGGGAGCCCTGGGAGTGAAGCAGGTGAATTTGTAGACCTCTGGGCTGCAGATCCCAAGAGAAGTGTTCCAAGACTCAAGGCATTGCCTGTGATTTTTGGGGGGTGAAATAAAAACCTAACAAAGGTTTTGGAGGGCGGCATTGTCTCCAGTAAGTCACATTTAAAAAGCACATGAGACTGTGGAAACTCAGGGTGTGGGGAGAAGTGAGGAGAAAGCTGGGAGCCCTAGGCTGTCCCCCATTAACTCATATGCAGAATAACACAGGTTAGCGCACCAGGTGTACTAATTGCCTCCTTAAAAGCACAGAGTCCCTCCTTCCTCCCCCAAGGCAGTGGGGTAGGACCTGGCCCCAGCGGTGACACAGAGAGGTCAGCCACTCCAGGATTGTTTGACAGGTAAACAAAGACAAGTTTCAGTACGATTGGCTTGATCCAAAAGGAGTGGGCAGCAGAGGGAGGGGGAACCAGGCACCAAAGGCAAATTCCTTTATTTCATAATTTTATCTGGCCTCGGGCGTTCCCATCAGCCTGCATTGTCAGGGCTTCGGGAGAGGTAGTTAGGACTGTAGACAGATAATGATCTCTGAGCTCCAGGGCAGCACTAATGCTGCTTACCAGACCCGCAGTCTGACCTGCTGAGCGGGCGGCCACCTCATTTTCCCTAAGCCCGGCGACCCACCCCGCGCTGGCGGGTGGCAGTGCTGGAGAGAAAGGCTAAGCTACGGGTAAAAGCGGAGAAGGGCTGGCTTGTCCCCCTGGAATTATCATCGGAGCTGCTACAACCTCGCTGGCGAGACCGTGCCCTCGGCGGGGAAGGCACACCTGGCTCCCTCCGGGAGGTGACAGCCCGCAGGGCGGGTGAGGAGCGGTCTCCGCCGCCCATGCCCTTCAGCCCTAGCCCTGGGACCGGCCCGAGCGCGCGTCCCTCCGAGGTGGGCTCCCCACGCCCATTTCAGGGGTGACTGTGCCTCTGACGTCAGAAGCCTTCTGGTTCATTCCCTGGCACGGGGACTGTATTTTCATAACAGCACGAAGTGCCGTGGAACTGGAATGGGCGTGTCCTTTCCCCTGGCCCGCCCCCCCCCGCCCCCTGTCCCAGCGCTCACCCCCGGCGCGCCCCCTCCCTCCCGCGACGGCCGCCTTTATAAACCGCGCGGGAGGCCGAGGGCGGGATCGCGGCCCCAGGGCTCCCCCGGCACCGAGGGGCTCGCGCGCTGCCGGCCCTCTTACGCGCGGGAAGCGGCGCCAAGTTCACGGCCAAAGCCCAGGCACGGGGGTAAGTGAGGTGGACGGAGCCCAGAGCGCGCCGGGCCTCCAGATTTAAATCGCCAGGGAGAGCGGGACATTGGGAGGGCAGGGCAGAAGGGGAGCGAAATCCTAGTAATGGAATACAGCTGGCTATGGGGGGGGGGGGAGAACCCAGGAAAACGATTCCTCTGGTTTAACTCAACTTAGAAGTTTTTTTTTTCCGGGCCTCCCAGGCTAAGATAGGGGTAGAGAGCAAAAAGATAATCAGGGTAATAGTTTCAGCTGAAACACATTCTACGAACTTCGAGTAGGTGGAATCCGACCAGGCAGGGATCATTTTGGGGGAAGAGAAGAGAAAGAGAAAGATCTCAGAGGAAGGGGGGCGCTGGGGGTGGAGAGGGAGTGGGAGTCTAGGGCTGGGGGCAGGCGGAGGGAGATGGTGACAGCTGCTACTTTACCCAGTGCCTTTCTGAATGTGGGAACGGAGATGCAGAAGCCACCCCTTTCCTCTGGACGGCTGGGTGGTCGGCCCCATTCTGGTGTCCCTCGACTTGCTCAGGAATCCGGGCAGATGGAAGTTGAATGTAGCTAAGAGCCCACCTTCCACCACCAACTGCAGACGGGACTTGGGAACAGCCTGAACGCTGTTCAGATTGGTCCCTGAAACATCCATGGGAAAGGCTGCAAAGAGCCTGCTCAGTGCTGAGGAGTTGGAAGGGTTTTCATTCCTGACATCTTTGCAGGCTCCACAGAGGCTTTTGTAAACACCCCACCTGTTGAAGGTTCCGCTGCATCAGTTACCTACGGCAGCGGGTTCATTCCTGAAGGGGAGTTTCTTAGCCACTTCAGACACGATGGGCTGGGGCCTCGAGAGGGGTGAGACTGGAGGTCAGCACTGCGGCCTCCAGGTCTGTGTGCTGGGTGCCACGGGGACCGGGTAGGAATGAGGGGGAGGAAGGGTCAGGAGAGGTGCTACCCGGGAGACAGAAGTGGCTCCTCCAAGGGCATGGGGAGGCGAGGGCTTCAAGGGCAGAATGGAATGAGCAGAACTGTTGGTTGCCTGGAACGAGCTCTCAACCTTGAGTCAGGAAGCCTGAGTTCCCCTCCCGGCGCTGCAGAAACTCTGATCAGGCCAGGGCCCGGCCTCGAGTTCCCTATGATGATGGATCTTGGGGAGGCCCCCAAGCTCCTTTCTTGTGTTTAGATTCCAGCCCCTCTGTATCTGCACGGGTCCCCTTGGGAGTCCTCCTTAGAACCTGCCTTATTGTATTTCATTCTGTACTGGTAATTGAAGATAACAGGGTATGGAGAACAATTTTGGCTGTGTGATTTTACTCTTCTCATTCTGGGTCCGCTGCTATTTAAAATCCAGATGAAGCTGGGGAAATGGTACGGTGGTACAGTAAACAAAAAATCGAATAGTGTTTTTGCTTAAAGACTCCTTGACTTTCTGGGTAATTCAGGGTATTTGTTTCTATTTTTATTCTTATTTTTATTGCATTGTGGTCAAAATATACGGTCTGTAAATTTCTTATTTTAGAATTCCAGATTTTTCTTTATATTCTAAATATGCTCATTTTTTGGGTAAATGTTCCATGACCACTTAAATAGAAGCAATCATATAGAGCAAACTATGTAAGGATGGCAAACTGGTCCATTGGCTAAATATGGTCTAGAGCCTCTTTTTGTAAATAAAGTTTTACTGAAACACTGCAATGCTCATTTGTGTATATATTATCTATGGCTGCTTGCATGCTACAAACGTATGGCTTGCAAAGCCTAAACTACTTATTATCTGGCTCTTTACAAAAAATGTTTGCTGATTGCTGATACAGAGGATCTGATTATATGATTAATAATGGAGATCTAATAAGATATGAAGATAGAGAATATTTCCATTAAAGTATTCATAGAACATTTATAGAAGTTCACCATGTTATTATTCATTTTGTGTATTTTACCTGCCAAGGACTGATAAGGAAGTCTTAAAGTCTTATATAACTATAGTATTTCCCCTTGTATTTCCAATAGTTTTTGTTTTATGTATTTTGGTGCTATATTATTAGGTGCATAAAAGTTTGTGATGGTTTTATCTTCTGTGTGGAGTATCTCTATTATAAAAAAAACTTTTTGGTCCATCATATAATATCTTTTTGCCTTGATTACAACTTTGTGATATTAAAACCTCAATTCCTGCTTAACTCTTTTTATCTTGAGCAAGCTATTTAGCTTTGTGTCTGACACATAATACCTGGTAAATAAATATTATCTATCAGTATTTCTTCTTTGTTCATTTATTTTTATTTTTTTCCTTCTTTTTGCTTTTAATCTTTCTGAATACCTTGTTTTTGGTTAGGTTCTTATAGGTATAATATAGTTTAGTTTAATTTAGTCTTTTTTTCAAAACAAAAAAGTTACCATTTATATTTATTGTAATAATAGTTACTTGTCATTGTCATTTAATTTTAAGTCATATGGTCTATTCTTCTTCAACCTCTCCTCCATTAGACAGTATATATTGTAGTTTTAGATCTACCAGGCAACTGAATAGGTGGTTCGACCATTCTCAGGGCTTAGAAACACAAACTTGTGAGGACAGATGATCAGTTTAGCTTTAAACTTGTTGAATCCAATGAATTAATATATTGAAATAAAATATTTAAATGAAGGGATCTTTGAGAGCTTTAAGATAGTATACCAGTAGAGGACTTCATTTTATTTTCCTATTTTCTGGAAATTTGATTTCTTAGAATTCTGGGCCTAAGAGATATTTGGAAGCTTCACTCAAAATATTAAGCTTTATTTTAAAAAAAGATTTCCAGTATTTTATTTTATGTTCACATTAAGCTAAAGTCTACATTCTTTGTTTAGAATAAGAGGAAGTTGGTAATACCCTCAGGAAACTACCTGAAAGTGCAGAAATGAGAAAAACGCTATTGTTATACATGTTTTGATCTGCCAAGGGTGCTATGATGATTTAATTTCTCTTAGTTACTACATAGAAACTCAATTCAGTGATGTTATTCAGCTGTTATTCATAAGTTGTTGCCATGATGCATCACTTTTATGTCATCAGAACTGGGATGGCTACCCAGAACAGGGGATCCTGGAGATTTCCCTGTAGACACTTCCCATTCATAACTAATCCTTTATCAAGGGCAGAGAAATTTCTGTGGGACTCTCCCTTAGAAGAGCTTAGCCTGAATAGAAATATGAGGATTAGCATCAGCTCATATTCATCTTAAAAATTTTTCCTCCCTATTACTCACACTTGCTAATAAATAACTTGCTTTGGGTAAATATTCAGCCTTCAGTCTTAGTCCAGAACATTTTCTCAGCAATGACTGCAGAGAGCACATGGTGAGGGGGATACCAACAAATAGAAGAATTACTCTATTTTCCTAAGAAGTTTGCTATCCAATAGGTTAGTCAGCACTGATATTAATGTAGAATATATAAATATCTATGGGAAAATATGAGTGCCAAGAAGTACTTAACTGTAAAAACTATGAAGAAATCTACAAATTTAGAATGAGATGGGATTAATAATAATAATTTAAAAAACTCTTGATAGAGGTTAAGTTTTGGGCTCAGTTTGAAAAAATTGGTTAAATGGATTGTGAACAGGAGGGAGAGGAGCTTTCTGGTTAGAATAATGCGTGTATTGAGGCAAAGAGCATGACTTCATACGAGATCATGAAAGAACCCAAATTCCCTTCCAGAGAGAAAATACAGTACTGTGGGAGGACTTGCTTGCCTTGCATAGAGGTGGAGATGGGCGTGAGGAAGGACGGGACAGTGGGTCGGAGATTGGAGAAGAGCTTGAAGTTCAAATTGAGGCTGAATCTGTCTTAACAGACAAAAGGAGCTGAAGTGCTTCCTAACTGCGGAATCTGAAGGTCCCTTCCCAGGCCCACTCTTCTTTGCTCCCCTTGCAGTATTTGCCTCCACCTGGGCTTTTTTTGGTTGTTGCTGTTGTTGCTAAACTTCTGACGGCTTCTTGTTAACATCCTTTGCCGATCCCAACTTAGATGAGGTGGTGTTCCCTGTGCATCTGTCCTTGGTTTCCTGTGTGATCTTTTCTTCTCTCAAGGCTTCAGATGCCACCTCTGGGCTGACGACTGTCAGTCTGTGCTTATAGCCCAAACTGCTCCTGAGCACCAGACCCACATGTCCATGTGCACAACCTAGTGTCTAGGGACCTCGCTTTTAAGAGCCATGTAATTCTGTGCAAGTTATTTAATTTCTTTGTGCCTCAGTTTCCTCAATTGTAAAAAGGGGACATAATCCCAGGTTTGTTGTGAGGATTAAATGCAGCAGTGCATGGCCCCGTGAACTCTCAGGAGGCCGTAACTCTTGCTATTCCCAGATAGCTCCACTCCTACCCACCCGGCACTGCACACCTGCTCCCTCGTGCATTCTGGGTAGGCATTGGCCGTGTGTCAGGCTAGGCTGGCGGCCGGAGAGAATGTCTAACGACTCAGTCCCCGCCTGCACAGAGCCGTCCAGTCTAGAGGGAGACAGACTTACACACGCACAGGCACTGGCAGGGCCTACCCCTCAGGGTGGGAAAAGCTGAGGATGTCTGGGAATTCCTGAGATGTCTCTCACTAGACTGGAGCATCAAGGAAAACATCCTGGAAGAAGGAAACTGAGTCAAGTGAAGGGGGCAGGGAATGAGGAGGCGGGGGAGGGTGTTCCATGCAGATGGGACAGCGCGTTTGAAGTGAGATAGTGGGGCTTGTTTGGAGGGGTGACAAGAAGTTCGCATTGGGCATGGGCAGGAGGGGGGTGGCAGGGCGTGAGGCCGGGGAGGTTGGCAGGGCAGAGGGTGCAGAGCCTGATGCTTTGTGTGCAGGTCTCTGGCTCCTCCCCCGGCTGCAGGCAGGAGGCCCAGAGAGGACAGGACACGGATAGGTAAGGCTTCCGAAGGGGTCCAGGGAGAGAGGCTGGTGGCCTGACTTAGGCGTGGGGAGAAGTGGCATATTTAAGAGATATCGCAGGGGTGGTACTGCTAGGACTTGGATGATGGGTTTGCTAGTGAGGCATAGGGACTTCTGAAGCCATTTCTCAACTTGGTGGTAGATCATAAGGCAGCTTTTAGGGCTACTGCCGTGGGTCCACAGTGGGGAGACCCCTGGGGAGGCCACCTGAGCCACTTTCTTGTCTTCTCGTGAAGGCTCTCCTTTCCTGCCATGTCCACCGCGGCGGAGCACACACAGCCCGAGCATACTGTCGTTTCCCCTTTGACATGTGCAGGAGTTTGAGGTGTGCACAGCTCTGTGCAGCTGGAGCAACTCACAAGGACAGACTGCTCCTGAGCTGATTTAACCCACACTCAAAGCGTAAGGCACCACCAAGGCTGATGTCACCTGCATTTCAAATCAGCACGTCCTTCCTGGCCTGGAAGTTATTCGTAATGGACAGAGGGGCTGTGCAGTGTTAAAACCTGTGGCTTTGGAGTTTGAATTTGTGTTGGAATCCTGGCCCTTCCACTTACCAGCTCTGGGACTGTGGGTGAGTCGGCTTGGGAGTCAGTTGCTGCCATTGTAGGACGAGGATAATAATATGAGCTGTATCACAAGGCTGTCCTGAGGATTAAGTGAGTAAAGTGCATAAATCCATGTCTGATCCAGGGTGAGAACAAGCTATGAGACCTCTCCTTCCTTTCTGTGCTAAGAGTAAGTTCTTTCTCTCCTCCCACATTGGGTCTCTGTAGGAGCAAGTCTTTTCTTGCTTGGACTGTAGGTCTCCCTTCCCTGTGGTCACAAATGATGTCCACACAACCACGAGTCTCATTCTTGTTTCTCCTTCTCGCTCCAGCCCTTTGGTTCTCCTCTCAGGTTGTTGCTCTGGCTCCTGGCAGTTCTCTTTCCCAAATGCCGATCGCTTCCCTTGACCTTCTCAAACACTGCTTTGTAGAAATCCTTTTTGGGTTTTCAGCATCCTGTCCTTCCCTTCCAGCCACCTGGTGTCTGTCCCCCACCCAGCCATTCTCTGGGCAGCACAGCACCTTTTCAGGCAGATGTGCTTATTACTCACCCTGGCGAGTGTCACTGTCCTCTGATGAGATTCAAAGCGCTTAGGACGTTTAGACGTGTTGAGCAAGGGCGGGGGGAGTCAGGCTGGGGAGGGGGTGGAGGAGGGTTCATAGTGGTGAGTTAAGAATGATAATTCCAAAAAATTTAGTCAACCAGATAAAAAATATTTACTAAGAAGTTTTTTTTTTTTTAAAGACATTTGTGAAAGAATTGGGAAATAGGAACCCTTACTGGATATTTGACATTAAAAATTATTGTTAGCTTAGGTGTAGTTAAGAAGGAGGTTTCATCTTTTAGAGAGACATACTAAAGCATTTATGGATAAAATTATATGATGTCTGGGATTTGCTTAAAAAATAATCTAGTAAATAAGGTGGAGAATGTAAAGGAAGCAAAACTGGCCATGCAGTGACAATTTTTGAAACCAAGTGAAGGATACGCGGGCCTCCATTATAAAAATGTCTATAATAAAAACTTTGAAAAGTTTTCTTGTTTTTTAAATAATATTTTGAAGGCACTTCAGGGACTGTTTCTGCGTCTCCCTGCATTATCAGGAGGTGGAGGTGAACTTTAGGGAAGTTGATTTTCTCCTCTGTCCACATTTGTTACCATTGATCTTGGTGGAGCTGGTCTGTGGGTGCCAGGAGGCCCCCTGCATAGCTGCATGAGAAGCGAGGGGCCTGTAGGTCCAAGTGTCTGCCTTACTGTCCCTCTGTCTAGCACCGGACCTGTCCTTCAGGCCAGAACCTCATCAATCTCTGTCAAGATTTAGAGTTACCAGGTTGGAAGTCCTTTGTAATTATCAGGTATTTACGATCACAGCCACTTGTCCACAAACAGTAATACCTTGCAGGGTGGGGAAGGAGCAATTGGCAGGGAGGGGCGAGGAGAATGAGAGAACTAAGGGAAGAAAATACCTTTCCTGCTAGACACCACCCTTGTGAGTAATGGGAGAGGGTGTGGAGAAATGAAATGAAGTGCACAGGGCCTGGGTCCCTTCCCTTGGCGGGGCTGCCCCGGAATGAGACAAGGTTCTTCCTCTTCCACATTCACGGTGTTCTACCTCCACTTCCCCATACCACCGAGAGTGGACGTTGTAGGCAAAACAGATCAGACTTGGGGTACTTATATTTCAGGAGTCGGCCTGTTTCTGAACCTCATTTGCCTTCTTTTTCCGCCTGTCTGCACCGCCCTGTAGAGGTGGAACATACCCACTCTGTTCTGCTTGTGGCGGGGATGGCTGTGGGGCACCTTCCAGGAGGGCAGAGTGTGCAGGTGTCAGAGCCACGGGGAGCAAAGGTGGTGAGAAGCCTGTGGCCATAGTGGCAGACGATACCCACCTGTCTCTTCCACTATGGTGAGGAATATGTGTTTTCCCCTTTACCACTGAGTGCCTTGCACAGTGATCAGTACATGGTGGTACTCAGTAAATACGTGTCTAATGAATGACTATACAAAATAAAGTTCAGCTTGGAGAGCCAAATTTCATTAAAAAGTCAGGAAGGTAGATTTAAGCTATATCTGGTATTATTTTACTCTCACACACCACATACAATATTCTTTTTTTTTTTTTTTTTCTGAGACAGAGTCTCACTCTGTTGCCCAGGCTAGAGTGCCATGGTATCAGCCTAGCTCACAGCAACCTCAAACTCCTGGGCTCAAGCAATCCTTCTGCCTCAGCCTCCTGAGTAGCTGGGATTACAGGCATGTGTCACCATGCCCGGCTAAGTTTTTCCATATAGCTGTCCAGATCATTTCTTTCTATTTTTAGTAGAGACGGGGTCTTGCTCTTGCTCAGGCTGGTCTCGAACTCCTGAGCTCGAGCGATCCTCCCGCCTCGGCCTCTCAGAGTGCTAGGATTATAGGCGTGAGCCACCGCTCCTGGCCTTACACACAATATTCTGACATATACAAAGTATGCATTCATATATACATATGCACGTGTTATTATAGCATATGTACATATACAATGTATAATTTTGTCCTAGTTGCTATATGGATAAAATGATTTTGGTACAACAGCTAGCTCATTGAATTGGAAAGATGATTTTGCATTTCTAAGGGAGGCAGGTGTTTGAGTTCTCTCTACATCGAGGAGAATGCTCATTTGCCTTCCATGGTGACCGATGGCTCATTTTGCATCCTGCTGTGCTGCTCTCTGCCTTGTGACTTGATCTTGAAGAGACAGGTTGGATAAGGGGAGGTGTTCTTTTTTGCCTGGGTTGAGCCCAGTACCCCACAGTGGTTTGTAAGTGTCTGTGGGTATCTGGTGAAGAAACAGAGTTGTTTTTTCTGCTCTAAGGAAAGAGGCAGGATTCAGCTGATACTTTGTAGCCTTTCCTGCTCCTGGTTCCCAGCCCTTCCTCTTGTTCCTGATTTCTTGCTGCCCATTCTCTGATCCTATTTGGCACTGGAGGAGGTAAGAGCTTTCCCTGAGCTTGTGTGTGGAGGAGGCCTTGGCGAGCCTTCCCCTCCACTGACTCTGGCCCCTTTCCTGCCAGACCATAGTTCTCTTCTGGTCCATTCAGAACCTCTCACCATCATCTGAGCAACCCTGTTGGGGAAAATAAAAACTAAAGAAAAAAAATTCCATGCACAAACAGCATACAACAAAACAAGAGGAATAGTGTGGTAGAAACTTATAAGCAGTAAAATAATTCAGATAAAATTTATTGTTTGCAGAGAAACTGTTCTAGACTACAGTCTAGAAATGTTGAACTTCAACATCTTACCCAACATTGACTTGGGAATTTGAGAACCATCCGTTTTGAGGAAATGTGGAAACTCCTTTCTCTTTTCCAATTTTCCAATTTCCCAATTTATTTTCCCATTCATGCCCCGAATCCCTAGGATTTAGATTTCACGAGGGTTGCAAACATTTGGATCTAAAATTCACATGGAGGTTGTGGGAGCAGAGAAAGAAGCCTTTCCCCTGAGAAATAAGGACAGATATATCAGAAGTAGCCTGTTATACTTCCGGTCAGTTCCTGATTATCCCGAATGGATGAGTAGATCGCCTGCTTTGTGGATCATCTATCACTTGGGAGCTCCTACCCTTCCTGGGCTGAACTAAGAGTGTGGAATAGGCCCATAATGGAGCATGTGATGAGGGAAGGGAGAGAGAGAGAGACAGACAGAGAGAGAGAGAAAGAGAGGGGGAGAAGATCTCAGATTGCATTTTAAGGCCAGCTAGAATTCACTGGAGAGGTGACACCTAGAGTCGTTGAAAGCATGGGTCCTGGAGCCAGACAACCTGGATTCAAATCCTTGCTCTGCCATTTCCTGGCTGTAGATGTTGGGCAAGTAACTTGACCCCTCTCTGCCTCAGTTTCCTCATCTGTAAAATAGGGCTAATAATTTTTATCTCTTAGGGTTGCTATGAAAGTAAACTAATCTATGTATCTATATATATATGATGATTAGAGGTAAAAATCCAACCCATAGTAAAAAAAAAAAATGAACGGGTTAGCTATTAGTAATAGTTTTTGCTGGATTACCTGCTGTTTTTGTATCATCCAGGACTTCCTTCCTTACTGGTGGCTAATTTAGAGCTGGTTATGACAGGGAAGACTCCTTACATAACTTTCTGGAATTGGTAGAGCCATCTTTAAAAATCTTAAGAGGAGGGGAAAAAATCCCTTCTAACAAGAGACCACAGAGCCTAAGAAGAGCATCCAGCAGCTTAGAAGTGAATTTTTGTTTTCTGTAGAAAAATCTGCAGTTTGGGTAACTCCTCTCTATGAGAGAATGGGATGCTTACAACCGATATCTGAAATGGGGTCAAAGGTGGAGCAAACTTGACACTGCTAAATTATGATTAAAGTGTTAACTTTAAGATTAAATTAGTCCACGTTCACTAATTCCTAAGGAAACACTACCCCAAAATACCAGGAGCCCTGGCGGTTTATTTGTATTATTATGTCTTTTGAAATTAGGCTCTGAAACACCTTCTCAGAGCATTAGGCCCTCTGGCTTCAAGGTAAATATTAATATAGTTAAATTGTGGGGAGGGAAATAGGAGCTTTGTTCCTTCCCTTCATCAATCCTTAGAAGTTGCCACGAGAGGTAGGGAAAAGTTAGTGGCTTTATCTAATGTAGTAAGGTCAAGGGCAAAACATACAAAATGTTTCCCAAATCCTTTTTTAGTCCTCTGTGTCTGAGGACTGTTCTAAGAGATTCACCACCCTCCCCCCTCTACTTTCCTGCAGGACGGAAATGGCTATGACGGCTCCCAGTGGTTGCCGCCAAGGCCTGGACTCCAGGTACCACAGACTTTGTGATATTGGTGAGAGTTGGGGCATCGTCCTGGAAACGTTGGCTGCAGTTGGGGCTGTGACCTCGGTGGCCTTCATGCTCGCTCTCCTGGCCCTCGTCTGCAAGGTGCAGGACTCCAGCAGGCGGAATATGCTCCCGACCCAGTTCCTCTTCCTCCTGGGTGTGCTGGGGGTCTTTGGCCTCACCTTTGCCTTCATCATCAGACTGGATGGGGGCACGGGGCCCACGCGCTTCTTCCTCTTTGGGATCCTCTTCTCCATCTGCTTCTCTTGCCTCCTGGCTCATGCGGTCAACTTGACAAAGTTAGTCCGTGGAAGGAAGCCCCTCTCCACGCTGGTGACTCTGGGCCTGGCAGTGGGCTTCAGCCTGGTACAGGACGTCATTGCTGTTGAATATGTCGTCCTGACCATGAACAGGACCAATGTCAATGTCTTTGCTGAGCTTTCTGCTCCTCGTCGCAATGAAGACTTTGTGCTGCTGCTCATCTATGTCCTCCTCTTGATGGTGCTGACCTTCTTCATGTCCTCCTTCGCCTTCTGTGGATCCTTCACTGGCTGGAAGAGACATGGGGCCCACATCTGCCTCACCACGCTCCTCTCTGCGGCCATCTGGGTGGTATGGATCGCCTTGCTCTTGATTCCTGCCTTCGAGGAAAAGTGGGATGACACCATCCTCAGCTCCGCCTTGGTGGCCAATGGCTGGGTTTTCCTGTTGGCTTATGTGATACCCGAGTTTCAGCTGCTCACAAAGCAACGAAACCCCATGGATTACCCTGTCGAGGATGCTTTTTGTAAACCACAACTCATGAAGAAGAGCTATGGTGTAGAGAACAGAGCCTACTCTCAAGAGGAAATCACCCAAGGTATGAAGCCTGGTTGGGGGAAGAACCCCATGTAGAAAGATGAGAGAGAATCATAGGATATTATAACTATAGGGAACATGCAAGATTTTCCAGATTGTACCCCTGATAGAATAGATAAGTTCCCCAAGGCTCAGGTCTTGCTTCAAATCATCCAGCCAGTTAGAGATGAGTAGAACCAGAAGCTGGCCTCTAGAATCTTAATTTAGTACTTTCTACTCATGGGACAGACAGGGGAAGCCCCTCCCCACCTCTCCTTGTCTGTGGTGTAATTTCCAGTAGGGTGGAACACCAGGGAGGTTCCTCTCAATCAAAACAAGATGGAGCAAAGAAATCGAAAAAGAGTGACTAGAAAAATTCTAGCGATATCTAGTGATAAGTAGGTGAGATCGTGTTCTTTACAAAAGATAACTAGGCATTCCTTCCAGAAATGGGGAGCCTTTGTAGATTTGAGTGCCTAAAGCCAAGCCATGATTTCCTGCAGTGATGACAGGGCAGAGAAGGGAGAAAGCCCTTTTATCATGACCATCTGGTTTAGCACCGAGAGCCACATTTTATTGCGTGTCTCTGGGCCCATGGGAGGGAAGAGATCATAACTGACATAAAAGAGTCAAATGATTTCCCTCTTGCCTGGATTTATGAAGCCAGGTGTTCCAGTGTTGTTCCTGTAAAAAAAAAAAAAAAAAAATTGCTAAACTGAGAGCCAGAAACTGCCCCTTGCCCAGAGGGATCCATTCCTTGGTCTCCAGGGTTTACATTGGTCTCTGAGTCTAATCACAGGAGGTGGAAGGTTCTGGGCCAGGAGTGAGGGACGCCCAGGCCAGGTTCTAGGCTCCAGCCGACAGGAAGTCTGTTCTCTGCTCTTAGAGCCTGAGGGGTAACACTTCCTGGTGTTTTTCATGTAGCTGGGGGCCTTTCCTGGGCACTGGGAGGTCTGAAGGGAGGGAAGGAGGGCAGCAGGGGGAATTTTACCGGCCCATTCCATCCAGTCCATTTCTGTGGCTTCACTCTGTCATCTCATCTCACTCCTGCACTCCCTGTTGTCATTCCCTGATGGCTCTTCCTTCCCTCTGTTCATTTTGTGGGCCACTGTCAGCTTCCTCTCCCTGAAATGCTTCTCTGGCGCCCACACTTTGCTGCCCATGTTGCCCGCTGGCTCCTGGCAAATCTTCCAGAATCGGAACCAATAACCTCTCCGTCCGAACAAACCAAGTCACTGTACTTTCCTGCCTCTGCCCAGGCTCAAGGTGCTTCTGTCCTCTGCCTGTGTGGCCTCCGTCTTCCCTCTTCCTGCCCCTTTCCGGAGTCAGGCGTTCCTCACTCTCCCCCAGTGATCGCTGTGTCCCGTGCACCTGTGGGACTTTGCAATGCTCTCAGCAGAGTCTGTCTCATTCCGTAGTTATGTGTGTACCTGTCACATTGTCCTTCCTCTCCAGCGTCAGCCACAAGGCAAGGATCATTCTGGTTAATCCTTATATACTCCACAGCATCTTACATACATTAATAGAAGCTTAAGTATTTGTTGAGCAAACTGGGCAGGTAAGTTTGGTGGGAAATAAATGAATTGCCTTAAATTGCATTCATGATGATTGCATGTGTTTACCTTTCTGTTCCCAAGTTTCCAAACTTCTGATTTTCCCAAAATGCACACAAAACAGTTGCCCCTAAATTCTGCCCCTTCCCAAAGACAGTGATATGAGTATATATGTTTTCCTTGTCAGGCAGTTAAGGAAGTAGGTAAATCTCCAATGAGGTTCACTCTGAGTACACCTGTGACCAGATCTATATCTGAAAAGACTTTTTATTTTTTATGACATTTCAAATGTGCTTTTGAAGGTCCTAGGATACGGTGGGGCTTTGGTGAAGTTTTGGAAAGGGGTTTCCCTGGTGATCATAGTTATTCAGTTATTCAACCAATATTGTGCTTACTTTGTCCTGGGCTTGAGGACATAGTCCCTCCCTGCAATAAACTTAAAGTCGACTGGAGAAAGGTAGTTAAACAGACAAGATGTCACACTGAGAGAAGAGGTACAAACGGAGTGAGTGCAGGTCGGTGCCCCTAATTCTTTAATTTCTCCTCTCCCTGTTTCAGGTCTTGAAGAGATGGGGGACACACTCTATGCCCCGTATTCCACCCATTTTCAGCTACAGGTAAATGGTCTTTCTCCTTTTCATCAATGGCATCAGCCCCAGGAATGTTTGTCCTTTGGAAACAGATGATGTCACCATTGTGATGGCCCCTAATTGGCCGCCTGGAGAGGATGCTGGGTGTTTTTCCCTGTAATCTGCCCCCTGGGGCTGGGGGGCCAGAACAGGTGCAGCACAGGGAGGAGTTACGGGAGGGCTTGGGAGAGGGGAAGGGAATTAGCCTCCTGCCCAGACCGCAGATCTGCTGAAATGGCTGGGAACTGGGGGGCTTTAATGATATGGTTGCTTCTTTTTCAGAATCGGCCTCCCCAAAAGGATTTCTCCATCCCACGGGCCCAGGCGCCGGCCAGCCCTTACAACAACTACGAAGGAAGGAAAGAGGACAGTTAGCTCTGCTCCGGAGAGTGGGATGAACACAGCCAGGCGGAAGACCCAGCCGGGAGCTCAAAGGGATGTGGGCCAGATCTCGAGTCTTCTAAGAAAACTGTGCAGAACGCTATGGGAACAGCTGCCCCTCCCCAGCCTCAACCACCGTCTTCCCACACTGGGCAGATGTGGGCTAATGCCACTCGGGTTCTTAGCAGCATCGTAGTATTTTTCCTTTGTTTCATGCTTAGGACACATCTGTTAAGTGGGCGTCTCAGGCAACTCAGGGTTACACTTGCTATTCCTGTCATTTTACATGGACGAAAGGTCTGGTCATCTGACCACACACCGGCTCGCTCAGCTTTAGGGGCCAACTCCTCTAACCCAAGGTGGACTTTGTGAGGATCGTTTGTCCCAGAGCAGAACTGCAGGTCTGAGCAAAACCAGCAAAGGCCGGTCTCAGCCCAGCCTGCCTAAATCTACACTGGAAACCAACTTCCTGGCACCGTCCCCTTCCCTTGCCCTCTTGCCTGGGTAGGAGAGGCTAAAGGTCACCCTAAACATCCTCATCTCTATGGCCCTGAATAGTCTTTGGAAGGGCCCTGCAGCTCCCCAGCACAGTTCACAGGTCACCCCTCTCTTCTTGCACCAACTCCAAACTTCATCTTCTCCATGGACTTTACCAGGAGTTCTTCCTGCAGACTTCACTAGCGAGGACAGGCCCACCTGCTCCTGGCCAGGAGAATTTGTGCGCTGTTCTTGCTCTAAATCCCTGCCCTCCTCCCGTCTCCTTGCTCCGCAGCCTCTGTACATAGATTCACACTGTATTTATCTCCTGCATTCTGTAAGCAGCCATCGTCTACTAACGGAGGAGTGTTCCTGGTTGTAATCAGTTACTCCCCTGGATTTGCAATAAAGATGTGGTGGCAACTCTGTCGTGGTGGTGGCAGCAGTGTTGGGTGTTAGGCACCAAGGGAGAGACCACGGCCTACCCTGGGGGTTACATGTTGAAGCTGAAGTTCAAGGTTCAGTTCCCCTGGTTTGCATTTGGCCCTTCTCCGTGTGTCTCTCCTTCTTCTGACACCTAAGACAAGTGTGTGTCCCCTGACAATTTTCAAAGCTGTCAACGGTGAGACAGCCAGGGTTGTCATGGGTTCTGAGGTTTTGCTCCAGGCAGGCTGAGGAGTGGCAGCCTTGGAATGGGGTTCGGCAGCCCAAGAAAGACAGGGAAGAGAGACCTCAGAGCCAGTTTCATGTTTCGCCCAAGGTTTAATTATAGGAGAGGACAAATCCAAATCCCTTTGTATTTAACAGAATTAGTTCACAGTATCTCTTGGCAAAGACATGATACCAAACAATTATTATTAATATTTACTTAATCCAAGAAACAGCTCTGTGGGGCAGAGCAAAAGGAAATCTCTCTTTGGTGGTGGAAAAAAAGAATTGCTATGCACAGAAACACAACAGGATGTAAAAATTCATAGCTGAGCTGGGAGTTCCCTCCTGAGAGCCGGACACTGCTTTTCATCAAAAGGAAGAAGCAGCGTGGGGCAGAGGTGAGGTGGGGCGGAGGTGAACGGGGGACACGCCGAGTTAGGGGTGTTCACGTCCCTCAAGGTTTGCTTGATAGGGTTTGCACTCACAGTAGCCTAGTTTTGTCCTGAAAAGAGAGAATGATTAATAATGATATGGATCCCTCTAGACTATTCTAGCCTTTCCCAAGAGGCATGGCCCAATGAGGTTTGCTGTGAGGAGAAAACAACATGGTTTCACACGTGTTCTGTCATAGCGTAGGTGCCCAAGAAACCCACACTCCCTTCCTTCCCTCTTTCCTTCTCTGGTCTTCGTCCCGCCAACCAAGCAAAGGCAGAGGAGTGAAAGGAAAAACCACAAAACGCTCTGGATCTGGTTTCTTTTTAGGGAAAATGATCTGCTGGGCCTTTGTCGCCTCACGGCTGCCTTGCTTACGTCAGACTCTTCAAACACTGTAGAGGACCTAGAAGTGGCATCTGCCTCTGCACACCTGTTCCTCTTCTAAGCAATAAAGTGGTCTCAGGAGTTCAGACGCGTAGGCCATCATCTCCCTGAATGCTCCTTCTTGCCAGGTGGCAGAATGCTCCCCTGTGAGCAGCACTTGTCACGTCGTGCTTGTTGTCCTCAGGTCTCACACCTTCTGCACATAAGTAAGCTCTTCTGTTTCAGTGTAGACCTCTCAGGGGCCCGACGTTTGGCCTCTGAGAGTCATTGTATTGGAGAAGAGGATTTCGATGTCAAAGGCCTTCCCAGAAGTGCCGCCATCTCCACCGGGGCTGAAGTAGAATGTGCAGATGTGGCCCAGCTGGCCCTGGAGTGCTGCCAGTTGACGGATGGTCGGGAACCAAAGTGGCATCGCCTTTGAGCTGAACGGGTGATGATGAAATAAAACCCAGCAGCTTTTTTCTCATCTTTCCCTGTCAGCCCAAAACAGACTGGGTCCCTCCCTGCCTGTCCCCTAATGCTCAGGCTGTCCACGGCTGCCATACCCCGTGGTTCCACTTGATGGCGGTGACACCTCGGGCATCAGCACTCAGGGCGCCTCACACAAGCAGACATCGGAGGCTGCTTTCCTGTGGGGGAGGCGGAGCGGAGCTGCAGATACTGAGTAGGTTTGAGGCAGCGCACCCCGTTTTCAGAGGCTTGTATTTATGAGCTGCTTGCTCCCTCCCTCCCACCATCTTGGAAGAATTTGCTCTCGGTCTCCTTTGGCAGAGTTGCTTTGCTGTTTGTCTTATTTCTGTGAAACTCTCCAAGGTGTTTCCAGCCCATTTGCATGCAATCTGGCATCTTTACACATTATGGTCTCATATGCTATTGTTATTAATGTTGACTGGTATTTATGTGGTGAGAACATTGGCTTTTGTCAGGAAAAGTGTGCCAGAACACACAGTACAGCCTGGCCCTGGAAATACAGCATAAACCCATTCTTTCCCCATGCATTCGGAGTTTCCTTCCTTCAGTTCTTGACTTAGCATGACTGCTGAGAACTGGACTGTGCCCAGATGGCCTTTTCCTTCCTTGCCCACTTTCTGCTCTGAGGGTTTGCAGGTTTGCTGCTGTCCTGGCCCCGTCTGAAACATGGCATGATTTCAGAATTGGAGGTACAGCTTCAGAAAAATCTTTCTCAGATGTTGACTGCTGAGATCCAGGATCTGAGAAATTAGCCTCCAGTGTCTAGATTGTTCTCTTTGGAAAGACCAACCTTGGGGTCATTTTCTGGAATTCCTCCTCCTCCTTCTTCTTCCCCCTCCTCCCCCTTCTCCCTCTTCTCCCTCTTCCCCTCTTCCTCCTGTCCCTCCTCCTCCTCCTCCCCCTCCTCCTCCTCCTCCTCTTCCTCCTTCTACATCATGGGGTCTTGCTCTGTTGCCCAGGTTGGAGTGCAGTGGCATGATCATCGGTCACTGCAGCCTCAAACTCTTGGACTCAAGTAATCCTCCTGCCTCAGCCTCCCGAGTACTGGGACTACTGACTGGCCTGGAGTTTCTTCTATCCAGGGCAGACAGTCCTTTGCCCTTCTTGGCTTCAGGATATTCCAAGGATGCAGATGGGTCTGTGCATTGATGCCTGACCACGATCTCCACACCCTCCTGATTTCTTCCACTTTCTTGAGCCTTCAGAGTGGAACACTCCAGTGCTTCAGATTTCAGGGTTTGAGGAGGTCACAGACATCCCCTAGCTGGTTCTCCACAGCCCTCATTTTACAGAGGAGGAAACTCAGGCCGGATGGAGTTAATACTCCCAGGACCAGGTTTTTGGTTCCATGCTCTTTCTACTGCCAGCACCTGTGTGGTCAGTTCTAGATGCTTTCTCAAGAGAGTGTTTGAGTAAAGAATCAGATAAAATGACCACAGTCACCATGGATTTTAAGCATTCCTCTCACTTTCCTCTGTCTCGCCGATTGCCTTTTCTTCCCCTGATTTCTCCTCTGCTCATCTTCTCTGCCTTGTGCTTGTAAGCCCTGGGGAGAGGGACTGGGTGAGGACTGACAGTTTCTGGTCAACCACAGGTCCCTGCCCACAGCCCCCAAGCCAAGGGAGGGATGGCAGAGCAAGGCGAAGAGTTCCGTATTCATTCTTTCTCCCCAGTCAGTATGATAAGCCTTCAGCTTCCCTGAGGCTCATATAGAGCCCAAACACCACACCCAGTACCTCTTCTTTCCCTTTGTATGAACTTCTGGCTCCCTTTGGGGAGCAGGTGCCACACCCCCGGGCGATCCCTCACTCCCTGGGCAGCTTCAGGGGCAGCCTTAGAGGTAGTCTCTGGAAAAACCTTGCAAGTAACTTGCTTGTGTAATGACTTAGCTTGGGGTGACTGCCCTGAGCCCGGTCTCTATAGCATCAAATTCTAACCACTGTCTTCCACCGAAAAGCAAATGAAACTTTAACGGAATTTGATTAGCATATGTGCCACACCCAGCTGCCTGGTCTCAGTTCCTTCTAGTTCAGGTCCCCTTCCATATTATGATCTGTCAGTCCCACTGTATTTGTATCAACTCAATTCAATGAACTCCTCTGACAAGCCCAGTAGCTATGCCGTGAACTCTGGAACACAATGGTAGGGGCCAGTGATATATCCTGTGATTATGTAAAGCTCCTACCTTTCTCTAAGAAGGAACACTTCCAGATTGACTAATGTTTTACCCACAAGGAATGGAAATAGAAAAGGCATGTATTGATTTTAGCATGATGTCTTTATGAACAAGATGGAAAAAGGCAGGGATAATGATCATAGAGTTAGGTAGAGTCATAAATCAAACATTCAAGAAAAATCTTTTATTAGTTGGAGGTCTCCAGGGATGTGCCTGCCATAGGGCTGTATCTTTGGATCTGTTTGGATAACATTTTTGTCAATCATCTGGATACAACTAAAGCATGTTTTTCAAATATTGCACATGACACAGAATTAGGAAAGACTGAATAATAAAAGAAGAATACAAATGTGTTGCAATAGGCTGGAATAAAGATCCCAGACTGAGAATTTAGTTTAATAGATATAAATGTATTTATGACCCCAAGATAAATTACACAAATATAGGTTGGAAAGACTTGTTTTGAGAGCAGTTTTTGTGAAGAAGACCTGGTAGTTTTAGATGCCTATAAGACTGATAAGGATCAGTGACGAGGTTCAGCAGCCAGACAGACAAAGCAATCATGGGCAGCACTGGTACCATTGTGCAGTCAAGACAAGGCATGCATTGTTCCCACTGAATTGGGGGCACATTATACCACATCAGAATATTACATCCATCTCTGTGCATCTCACTGTAAAGGAGGAGCTTCTAACGGAGGAGCTATTTTTAGAACTGCATGGTACACAGAATGGCTGATGGGGCTGGAGATAGTTAGTCCCAAGAGGAGGGGATGTTGCAGGGTACATCATTGCCACAGCTAACATTTATTGTGCACTGACTCTGTGCAAGCCTCCATTTTAAGTTCTCAATTTGTATAACATAATTTAATACATGTAAAAACCTTATGAATTATTATTGTCGCCCCCCATTTATTTAACACCTGAAGACCCTGACGCATCCTGGGGGGAAGTAATGCTCACGGTGGTACAGCTGCCAAGTGATGGGCTGGGAGTCAGAGCTGGGTGGGCTGTCCTCGGATCCCTTACCTGTAACCCCATCATGCCCCCAGCTGTGTTAATAACCAGAGCCTCACAGGCAGCTCAATGGTTAGAAATGTCAGGGAGGCAGAGCCCGGAAGAGCCTCCTCCAAAGTAGTGGGTTTTTCTCTTGGTGGAGGTGTTCAAGCTCCATGATGCTCTGCTGGTGACCACATGGGGAATTCGTGTCTGGAGCAAGGCTGGACGACATAAGCTTAGAGCGTCTCGTAACTCTTAGGATGCTGGACTTTTACTTGCCAAGTTGTTATTCTTAGTATTTGAATCTAAGAACCATGGAGACACTATCAGGTTTACTGTACAGTTTTCTTCTCCTACACCTGCAGCCCAAACACTTCCTTTGCCCTTCAGGTGAAAATGGAAATGCTCTTCACTGTTGGGATGCGTCCTCACCTTTCTGTGAGTGTTATTATTGGATGTCATTGGTAGTTGTGCTTTACGGGACAATTCTCTTCTTCACAGCTTCCTGGGAATGGAAGGTGCCATGTGAGTAGAGTGCATGCTATGTTTAACATGCCTTTATTGTGGACACGGTGATAATGCAGAATCCTTTGCAAAGGCACTTGAATCTGTGCCCCCCTTAGATACACGTAGTCAATGTCTGAAATACTGCCTGATTTAGTTCTTTAGACAAAAACTACCACTTTTCAAGTACAAAATCCCTGGTCCATGTTGCTCTTGGAGGGTGATTAATTGCATAAGAAAGAACCCTATGATTTGTGTTACTCGGCAAGATCAAAAAGGTTTGTGGGTTGAACTTGTGTAGCACGAGTTTAGTCATCTGAGTCATAAGCCCATGAACTCTGAATACTCAGGAACTGGGAGAGGGTCAGAGGGGGCAGCTGACTGTCCTGAACCAGTGACAGACAGAAGAGGAGGGGCCGGGGCTTCCTCGGGAAGAAAGTGCCAGAGCGCTGGGGAGGGTATGGGGAGGGAGAGCTGATGAGGAGGAGGAAGAGTTGTAAATCAGAGATCTGGCAAAATAATGAATAAAAAAGAATGTAAAGATGAAGTTAAAATTAAGGTCATAAGAATCAGAAGTTCAGAGGCTGGGCGTGGTGGCTCATGCCTGTAATCCTAGCACTTTGGGAAGCTGAGGCAGGAGGATTGCTTGAGGCCAGGATTTCAAGATCAGCCTGGGCAAGAGTGAGACCCTGCTTCTACAAAAAATAGAAAAATTAGCTGGGCATGGTGGGATACGCCTGTAGTCCCAGCTACTAGGGAGACTGAGGCAGAAGGATTGCTTGATCCCAGGAGTTTGAGGTAGCTGTGAGCTATGATGATGCCACTGCACTCTAGGCTGGGTAAGAGAGCGAGACCTGTGAAAAGAAGGAAAGAAAAGAAAAGAAAGAAAGACAGAGAGAGAGAGAGAGAGAGAGAGAGAGAAAGAAAAAGAAAGAAAGAAAGAAAGCAAAAGAAAGAAAGAAAGAAATTGAGGAAAATACTAAGTTACAATTCTTACAGTGTCACGATGACCTGTTTGTGAAATTGGGCAGATGGATTTGACCTCATCATAGACCCTCCTTCCAGTTAGAGCGGCTGTTTTTTCCTCTAAGTTCTTGGAAGGCCCCCGCTACATGAAAGGGGGGGGCATTCAAGGGGGAGCAGCCGCCAGAAGGCACAGAGGGCCTGGAGCCTGGCGTGCTTGGGGGTGGTTCTTTCATTGTGTTGCCCCCTCTGCCCCCCTCCTGCCAAAGGCACTGGCAGGGTCCTCCGTTCCTTCCTTTTCCTGGCAAATCTGGTGGCAGTTCCAGACACATCAAATTGTCACCTGTATATTTATTTTACTTAGGTCACTGGGGTAGTCTGTGTGTGTGTGTGTGTGTGTGTGTGTGTGTGTGTGTGTATGTGTGTGTGTGTGTGTGTGTATGGCATTTAATTTTAAGAGAAAACTAGAGGATAGAAAGAAAAATAGTTGTTTTCCACATAGAGAATAAATGGAGAAATTTTCATGCTCCCCAGACATCTTTTCCAGTGGTCTGTGAGAATCTCAGAAATTCCTGACGTGTGTGGGATGTCTGCTGGCGGCTGTGAGTACCAGGCCCACCCACATACACCCATGTACACATCTGCCCCCGTATACGTAGATCAGAGGTACTTGCATGGCACAGAGTCATTTCTACAAGTGAGATGAAACCAGTACCCCTACATCCTACTCACTGTGTGTGTACATACACATCATCATGCCAAATTAAACATTCCCATTCAAGTCAGTAGCAAAATAAGGTTGTTGTTTGTATAGCTGGAAAAGAGTGCGTGTCACCAGCAGTCCCTGACCTGGGGTGAGCGACCCATCCCTGTGACTTCAGTTTCCATGATCTGTCTCATGTGCCCCTAAGGTTATATCCCCATCAAATGGCATTACCTCACTTTTCACAGTTTCCAAGATCACTCTTTTGCCTCAAGTTGTTTCTTTGGCCACGAATGGGGTCCAGTCTGAAAAATCTTCCTGTATATAGTGAGGAAATCTGATGACAAGACCTACATACATAGTGGAGGTTAATCTCAAGGAGACTTTCACAACACTCAGTTTGGTTCTGGCCTAAAGCCTTAAGTGGGGCGTCTCAATCATTTTCACTTTATGGGACAGTTAGAAAATGATACAAAGATGTTTAAGGGGCACAGAGGTAAATGGATGCTGCTGCTCATTGCTAGACATAGCTGGCCTGGCGCTCCGGCCACCTCAGACCCTGCCCGGCTGCTCCAGGTCCCGCGTCACCAACATTGTGCCACCCTGGTGACCCACTTGCAGAACTCAGTGCCTCTCTCCTATCTGGTTTGCAAAGCCCTTCTTGGTTCTGACCCTTCAAGTCTGATTTCTTCATGGTCCATGATTTCAGTTGTTCACTAGAGGGACCTCAGTTCTACCCGCCTCCCACTGGAATCGTCCCCCAACTCTTCCCAACGTCATCTTCTTTACAACCTCCCCATCTCGGCTCAAACATTGCTCACCTCGCGAGACCTTCTACAGTCAGTCTGTTCAATGCTGGGCTCCCATAGTCACAGGTCTTCAGAGCACTGAAAATTTAAAATTATATTTATTTGTTGATTTACTTGTTTTTCTCTCCTTATTCTATAGGTTTTAGGAAGACAGTAAAAGGATAACCTTGCTAATAAACTATATAACAGAGAAAAATAAGCTATCTAACAGAAAGAGAAAAAAGAGAGTGATCACAGTGTACAACTGCCGCTTTGTTTGTTTAACCACCTGTGGCTTAACTTGTGCTCTTTGAGGGTTTGTTTTCACAGCACTTGAAAAGAACTAAAAAGAAAGAACTAACATGAAGCTCCCCCAGTTCCCACCAGCCCACATTCCAAGGAGACTGGTGAGCCGCCTCAGAGGGGAGGAAAAAAAAAAAAAAAGGATAAACAGATGCAGCCACTTCACAGCTGCCTTCTGCTATCAGCACGCAGCAATAACTTTTTTTTTTTATTTCAGCATATCATGGGGGTAGCAGTAACTTGTTTTTCCCCTTTACTCCCAATAAAACCCCCCAAGCCCCTTACCCTCAATGCCTGCCAGCAGTTTTCCTTTCTTTCCTGTGTCAAGCCCTTCCCTCCCTTTGGGAAGTAAAAAAATAGAAACTTTCTTTCTTTAAAACTATTCTATTTTTTTGGTTTTTAAAACTAATCTTTTTGTCGAGAATTCTTTCTCATCTCTAGCTACAAGTTCCCACTCAGACAGAAAATTGTTTTTCTTTCCTTGTATTCCCTGAGCCTAGCACCGTGTCTGCACATAAGTTGAATGAATGAAAATTTTGAAAGAAAGGAGATATATATATATATATTTTTTTTTTGGTCACAGGCTAATTAGAAATTATGGCTTCTCACTTAGAGAGCACAACTCTCAGATTTCTCTCTTGTCTGTTCTGGTGTCTTGAATGACCAATTTGTCCTCAAATAATTTTCATGAATTTCAGCTGATCAACCATCAGCTTCTTTTGTTTCCCTAGAAGAACACTTAAGTCCAACGTGATAAAAACAACTCACAAGCCTGAGGCTTGGAGGAAAGAAAGGGAATTCTTTACTTCTTGGGCCGAATACATTTCATCCTGTCCCAGTTTATTTCCCTGAGGCTTTTCTTTGTCAAGCTTGGGAAAGTGCTGTTTCCTAGGAGAACTATACAAGAACAAACTTGAAATATGAAAAAAGAGAAAAGCATCCCCCAAAGCAAGAAATAAGAGAAGCATTTTAGATTGATCCCCCTCAAAGATCAATTGCATTTTTTTTCAAATGCATTACTTTTCTAAACTGACTTGAACCAAAATGGATGAACAAGGACCCTTCAGATTATATAAACCAAATTGAAAACAGATGAGAATGCCAGCAAATAGGCTCAGGGAGGATTTATCTTCCTGAATTCTCAAGCATAAGCTGCTTCTGGCAATGTTTTCTCTTAGAAAAACTGGATGTGTTCTGAATTATGGCTGGGTGGAGCCCAGGGTCACCACGGATGTGGCAGATGTGGCATAGGGGTAGGCTGAGAGTATACCCCACCAGGGAGAAGACGATGCAAATTGGAAGCAGAATGTTCCCAGGGACAGGACTGACTCATAAACTTTCCATTGATTTTGCCATCTCAGGCCAATCACTGTCTGCCTTCCGGGGCCAAATTGGAAAAGACTCGTCAGTCTTCGCTGTGTATCAGACCAGAGCTCCTTGTCAACAGAGCAGCACTTCCCAAACTCATACTGTCTTAAAAATCACATGGGAACTTGTTAAAAAGGTAGAATCTCGGGACCTTCTCCTGGAGGTTCTGATTCAGAAGGTCTCGGTCAGGGTCCAAGAATTTTTACCTGAAACAGGTATCCTAGCAGACTCTTCTGCTCAGGCAGGTTTGGCCAGCTAGTCACATTTGTCCTTTTGTTGATGCACCAGTCTTCCAGCAAGCTCCAAAAGCTCCTTCCAACCCCGTGGCCGCAAATCCACAGGAAGACTCTCAGGATGTTCTCCTGCCTTATCCATTCAGAGCTATCGGGTGTGGTTCCACAAGCAGTACTCAGGTTTGGTCCCCTCTGCGCGGGGATCTTGTTGGAGACCCCTTAGCGTTCACAGTGGAAGTGGATATGGAGGCAGAGGCATCAGGAGAGAGCCCCTTGGGGGAAGGGGCAGCCTGCTCCACCAACCACGAGGCATCCTTGGGGCCCTCTTCTTATGCGATTCTATTCTCCCACTACAACTGCCACCCCCTCCTCTGAGCCCATTCCCTAACCTCTGTCTCTGCAGGCACTCCACAGCCTTAGGTTCACCTGCCTCGGTGCAGAGCCACTGCACACTCCTTCAAAACTGTACTCATTTGCTGTCCTCTCTATCCCCAAATCTGTTTCTCCTCCTGAGCCCTCTTCCTGGGTTCCTTCTTTTTGAAAGTGGAATCATCATCCACTTAGGCAGCCACGCCACAGTGCTGACTTCTCCCTCTTCCTCCTTCCTCGCATATAATCCTATCTCTTAAGGCAGTGGTTCTCAATGCTGCTGCAAACCAGAATCACCTGGAAAGATTTTGAAATACACCCATGCCTGGGCTCCACCCTGAGAAATTCCCATTTAACAGGTTTGTGGTGAGGTCAGGGCACGGAAGTCACGTCCAGCTCCCTAAGTGAATCCAGCGTGCAGCCAGGGTGCCTCTCCGGCCCCAGCCACGCCCTTTCCCAGGGGCGGGTCTCGCCAGCAGGGCAGGGACCGGGTGGGGCAGGTGAGGCTCTTACCTTGGGCACAGAATTTAAGTGGGCCTCCAAACCTCAGTCATCAAGAGAAATGATACCTGGTACAACATTTTTAAAAAATCAAAATTAATGCAAAAAAGGCCCATGGTAAACAATGTATCAAAATTTTGTATAAACTGACTGTCGTGGTTTGTTTTATGACCCTGTGTTATTTTGTAAGGAGAGTCCTCATTTCTGATCAGGCTGTGGGTCCCTCTTAGAGGTTTATGAGGGTTGACAATAATCTACAAATGAGTGGGCAACGAAGGGCTTTATATTTTTTGATTGGAGACTTTTTATTTTATTTATTTATTTATTATTTTGGAGACAGGGTCTTGCTCTGTTGCCTGGGCTAGAGTGCAGTATTGTCATCGTAGTTCACTGCAGCCTCCAACTCCTGGGGTCAAGGGATCCTCCTGCCTCAGCCTCCCGAGTAGCTGGAACTACAGGTGCATGCCACCGTGCCCGGCTAATGTTTGTATTTTTTTGTAGAGACAGGGGTCAGGCTCATTTTGAACTCCTGGCCTCAAGCAATCCTCCTGCCTTGGCCTCCCAAAGTGCTAGGATTACAGGTGTGAGTCACTGTGCATGGCCTGACTGGAGACTTTATAAATTAACTTTTTCTACTTGGTTCAAAGTATGGGAGGGTATTTTGTAACCATACCTGGGGACACACATTTTTCCTTTTGGTTGGGATTAGAGATGTCTGGGCACAGCAGTGATCACTGATGCTCTGGCCCCTCCTCCCAGTGCTCCTCACATCCGGACCATACCTAGAGACCGCCTTTAGGGATAGAAGCCCTGTGTGAGCAAAGCCAGACTTGCTCACCAGCCTCTCCTGTTGCTTCCCCCTTTGCCTATATATGCTCCAGCATAAAGGTGGCCTTGTAGCTCTCCAAAGGTGCCTTGGTTTGCTTTGCAGCTACACCTTTACACAGGCATTTTTGTTCTGCCCTGCATATCTGGGCTATTGCACTGCACAAAGCCCCCTGGCTCCGATGGTGGGTTGGAATCCAGCCTCACTCTGCTTGCCAAGCCCCATCCCCTGGCATGAGGCTGCATCCTTTGGTGTGGGGGCACATGTTCAAATGCATCCACTCAGAGGGGCACATTTTTCTAACTCGCACAAAGACTCCCTGTTAGTGGATGCTTTGAGGATCGTTCCCTCCATCATCTGCCCAGTGAATTCCTGCCCACCCTGTAAGATGGAGCGCAAGCTTCTGACCTCCTCTGTGAAGTCTTTCTTGCCTTTGGTCTCCCAGACAGAAAGGCTCTTTGTTCTAAGTGACCACTTCACCTTCTACATGCTTTTATGGTGGCAGCTATCTCAGTGAATCGTAATTGTGCAAACAGCCGTGGGAGCCACATAGCTGGCAGATCAGTCTGGCACGTATCAGTCAAGAACAGGGTGGTTCTTCTTTGATCTGATGTCTTTGAAGAACACCAGAATAACAGATGGTAAAATAAAATATTCAGACAAGTGACTCCTTGTTTTGCTTCAGGATACCAAACCACTGGTTCAGTGGCCATGTCAGTCAGGATGGGCTGGGCTAGACCAGGTAACAAACAACCCCACGTCTCAGTGGCTTAAAACAACAGTTTTATTTCTCGATCCTCTGCATGTTCACCATGGAGCCCAGATGGAGGGAGCAGCCACTGTTGGGAATATTGCACCACTATGGCAGGGAGGAAAAAGCTCCTGAGAGTCTTATCCCAACAATTAATTGCTTTGGCCCTTAAGCAACTTGAAAGAGACATCATTTTTGTTCACAACTTATGGGCCAGAATTAGTGTCATGGTCCCAACCCAACTTCAAAAGGGCCAAAAAAGCACAATCCTACAGTGTGCCCAGAAGATAAGAGAGTTTGGAGATATTCGGAAAACAGCACTTAATGATTATCACAGTGACACTTTTCATAAAATTGACTGATTTTCCTAAATTTCTAAATAACCACCTCTACCAGTTGTGTTGGTGTTTAGAAAAATGAGTTATCAACAGCAGGACGTAGCAATAACAACTGCAGCTAAAAACCAAAAGCACAGTCTTTTTTGAAAATCTTGTAGTGATACCTCTTCCCATAAATAAAGATTCTTATGGAGGAATGTGTCTATTTTATGTTGCAGAGGTAGTTCAGATTGTGGTGTAATAAACAGCAGAGTGATAGTGGCCCTAATGCAGTTTATTAGGTGAGATTCTTAGTATCTTAGTAAAAAATATATATGTATATGTATATATATTGCTTAATTTAAAAGCATTGGGTAATTCATCCAATAAATTAAGTGAGACAGTATATATGAAAATTATTTTGTAAAGTGTAAAGCATTATTTAAAAAAATTATCATGAGCTTAAAGGATTGGGCATCTCAAAGATCCTTATGATCTGACATCTTATTTTGCTATAGGAATATCCTCATTTCTTTTCATTTGCTTTTAAAACAAAGCCCTAATAATAGCAGTGCTACAACAAATATTCTTTGAATCTGACCAGCTATATATTCAAAATCAAAATTGAAAAGCTCGATTTTTCTAGAGATAAATTGCCCTGGGAATAATGTCATTGAATTAAATGTTGAGAAATTTAAAAATTAATTGCAGATGAAGTATACACAGTTTCTTCTACATACAAATAAAGTCAGGGTGGGAACTACAACCTTTATATCACATAAAAGAGTTAGTAAATTAAAAATTATGTCAGTTCCACCAATTGCAGTACATATGCAATGCTATAGACAGCTTCCTCTATATCTGCTTTGCAGCATATATTCCTGTCATCTTACAACAATCAGTAGGCAGTAAATAGACACAACTGAAATCCCTACCAGTTTAGTTTATCTTGTATCGTATGATAACACAGTTACCTTAAGAACCACAGAACCTGCCAAACCCAGGCTTGATTTAACTAGATACTAAATATGGTTCAAGTTCTAATAGTTCTCCTGTCCTTAGAAAAATCTTCTGGATTTTCAAAGTGCACTTGGAAGCTCTCTGAGTGATGAATCAGGTCAATATTAGAAATTCATCATTGTGCTTACCTCTCTGATTCAACAGTTTGACCATCATAGTGATGCCATCACACTGATTTTTCTTGAGCCATTCCTGAAGGCAGTCCCAGGAAAGGCATTCTAATATTTTAAGCCATGGCAGCATCTTTGTGCCTCCTGAGGTGACCACTTTGAAGTCCTTTAAGTAAATGGGCTCTGATATATGTTAAAATACAACTTAATTCTAAATAATCTATTGTTGAAGAGTGGTAAATATGGTCCCTTAACGACCTGAGTCATTCAGACATTTTTAACAGCTCCAGGAAAAAGTCTGCCTTTATTCAGATGTCAGGTGTGTCTTCCCAAGGCCATGCTCACCGATGTTGCATGTTAATGGAGAAGCACCTCCCCTGAGTGCAAAGCAAAGAGGCTTTTGCACCAACGAAGCAAAAAGAGCTCTCTAGTTTAGTTCTCATTAACTGTGTTCTTTTAAAAGAGATGATTAGGCTTATTTCGAGGGGGATACCAGAGCCACGGAAGTATCTTGTTTACCGGTTCTGCCGTAACTTAGGCTGGGTTTGCTGTGTGACAGCCCTGTTTCCTTATGTCATCACAGAAGTTTCCAGGAAAAGGCAGATTTTGAATTGCCTTTTCATTGAAGAAAAACATGAAGGACAAGAAGACATGAATCTGGCCAATATGAAATAGACATTACACACTGGGAAAAGGGAGAGGTTGGTTTTTTTGTTTTTTTTTTGTTGTTGTTTGTTTTTTTTTCTAGAATAAAGAAGATAGGATAATATAATAGACAGAAGGAGAAAACTTTAGCTTGACCTGACTATAGGTTGAAATAACGCCCAAGAAGGCCCTTGAAGTTTATGGGAAGATCATGAAATTTAAGGTGGAGGGAAACAAATCTTTGATGTTGTTTGAATCAGGAAAATGTCATCAGGATGAAGGACATACTGACTCTACCCTGGAAGGTATTTTGTTAGCACCATTCTGTAACCAGCTGAGCTAACCAGCCACGTTACACTAGGCAGGTATTTTATTTTATTTTTTTTTTGAGGCAGAGTCTTGCTCTGTTGCCTGGGCTAGAGTGAGTGCCGTGGCGTCAGCCTAGCTCACAGCAACCTTCAAACTCCTGGGCTCAAGCGATCCTCCTGCTTCAGCCTCCCGAGTAGCTGGGACTACAGGCATGCACCACCATGCCCGGCTAATTTTTTCTATATATATTTTTAGCTGTCCAAATCATTTCTTTCTATTTTTAGTAGAGATGGGGTCTTGCTCTTGCTCAGGGTGGTCTCGAACTCCTGAACTCAAACAATCCGCCCACCTCGGCCTCCCAGAGTGCTAGGATTACAGGCGTGAGCCACCGCGCCCGGCCTAGGCAGGTATTTTAAAATAAAGTTTCCATTGATACCTTTTCTTTTGGATAAAATAAATAAAATCAGAAGTATACTATCTAAGATATTTAAGACAATCTGTACTTTTTAAATTATGTTACCCATTACAGACAAGTAAATGAGTTTAGATCTTCAAATAATACTGTTGAATTGAGTACAATATGCTAATCATAAATAGTTTTATGTTTTTTAAATTTTTTTAATCTTTTGAAAATTTTATCATTTTTAAATTTTTTTTTAAATCTAGTTTTAAAGCAGGTTTCTCATGGATTAAAAGTGTTCTATAATTTAATAAACATATTTTTCTGGACTAATCTCTGCTGTATTGGTCACTAATGGTGCATGTTATGCCGTCCCTGCTGCCCAGAGGACATTTTCCTGCCCACAGCTTCCTGCGGAGGAGCAGACTAAGGGGACTGGGTCTGTAGCACATGACCAAGCCAGCTGTGCTGAATAGACCAGTGGCGGTTACCAGACCCAAGGGCAGCCAATCCACAGGCTGATTTAACCTAAGAGGCGGGCTGATGCAAATTATATCCCAATCAGGGAAAATGATGATCAGCTGGACCAATCAGAGCCCCCTCTAGAATCTGAATGATGACACTTGGGGAGCGAATCAGTCGGTTAGTGGGTGGGTAAGTGAAAATACCCTCAAAAAGAAGCAGAAACAATGGGGAAAGTGTCAAAGTGGCTGAGAGCAGTTGTGGGGAGGGGCAGGGGACAGCAAGGTCCTCCTGATGCCTGACAGTATTTAACCTCCATCAGGCCTGCTGAGTGGCTGTGCTGCGTTCCCTGAGTTTGTCTCCCCATTATACTTAACCTTAAAATAAAACTCCATTTCTGAAACAGCCTGACTGACACTTGAAACCTGTAACACCCCAAATCTAACTCAAACATAGTCTAAAATTAGGTAAAATTGTGTAAATTTCAGAGGTAATTTGGTGCAAACAAGTTCAATTTTACCTCCACTAATATTTTGGGAGACAATATTAGGCCATTGTATATGGCTTCAATGGATTTTTTAAAAAATTGTTAGCCAACTCTACAGAAACATCTCCTACCTGCCAAATAAAATGAAACAAAATTATGTCGAAGGTATTATATCATGGACATCAGTATTGGGATAACAACCAGGAGGATCAGTGATAATGGTTTTCTTGCAGAGGGGATGCAAGGTCACACGGCTTGTTTCTATCTCTCAAATTAGGTTCTTTGTGGGGATGCCACCTAATATATATGCTGGAGTCTTGCTTCATGCTTAAACATTTTTTTTTTTTCGATTTTTCATTGCCAATAAGGGAAGAAGGTAAAATGTTTTGGTCATTTACCTAGGTCCTGGATTGTGCTGATACATTGCTTGGGACACAGATTTTTAAATAGAGCAGCTAATTTTAGTGTAGCAGAAAAGTATGTGAAAATGTTGGAACATTGTGTAGAGGATGAGCACTTGAAGAGGGGTTGGGAACCTGGATTCTGGTCTTGGTTCTGCCACTAATAAGCCATGTTATACTGGGCAAGTGTCTCTTCCTTATCTGTAAAACAAGGGAACTGTGTTCCTAAAATTGTCTGCACTATGTTATCTCCCCCCTGCAAAATGTAAGCTCTGCCAAAGCAATGTTGTCTGCCTTGTCTAAGGCTGAGTCCTAGAATGTTGTCTGGTACTTTGTAGATGCTCAGGACATGTTTGTTGCTATTGAATAATCTATGCTGTACATCGTCCATTGAAAAGGCTCTCTGACATGTATAGAGCCTTAGTTATTCTCAAAGTGCTTTCACCTAGCAGGTACTCAGCACTCATGGGTCTGAAATATCTCATTTGTTCTCAACAGGAAATACACCTTACATGCTCGTACAGAAATATAGGTATGGAAAAGTCTCTTAGAGGGGGAAGAAGATTGGCCGTGGAGTCAGAAAACCTGGTTAATTACTAATTACTGCGTGGCTTTGGGTAAGTCATCCAATTTCTCCAAGCTTCTATTCTCTCATCAGCAAGGCAGGAGCGCTGAATCAGACCCTAAGGACCCTTCTGGAGGCACACCTCTGACTCTGGTCCTGTTATACCTGTTACATATAACAAATGAGTATTAAGGACAAGTGAAACCATTGAGAAGAATGTGTGGCTGCACGAGGAACAAAGACAAGACAATTACTGCAGAGGCAGCAGCTTATTAGAAACATCAAGACAGGCAGACTATGCTTTTTATGTTCACCACTTAAAATTATTTATGAGCATCAACTGGGGTGGCTCTTCCTTTGCTCTTATGGGTTTAGCAAAGCAGGTCACTGCCCTCAGCCATGTCTTCTGCCATATTAGTTATCACGGGACGGTAACGTCATAGAAGGAAGCCTGCCAGCTTGCAAGTCCATGGAAATATCCATGTTATTTAAATTGCCCAATTGTGATCCTGACAATTCTTCTATAACTTTTATAGAAAATTTTGGGCAATCATATTTTGAGTTTCTTTATAAAAAAATGACAAGATACTTTATACTCATTAGGATTGCCACTAAAAAAATAATGAAATAAAAAAACACAGGAAATAACAAGTGCTGGTGAGATTGTAGAGAAATTGGAACTCTTTGTGCACTGTTGGTGGAATGTAAAATGGTGTAGCCACTATAGAAAACAGTATGGAATTCCTCAAAAAATTAAAAATAGAATTACCGTATGATCCACCAATCCCACTGCCAGGTATATATCCAAAAGAATTGAAAGCAAGATTTCAAAGAGATGTTTGCACACCCATGCAAATATTGCAGCATTATTCACAATAGCCAAGAGGTAAAAGCAACCCAAAAGTCAAAAATGTGGACTTCATGATTTTAAATTTCCAGAAAGAAAGTTAATAATGAAGATTACATAGAAAAAAAAAAAAAAAAGAAAATGTGGTATATAGGGCCGGGCAAGGTGGCTCATGCTTGTAATCCTAGTACTCTGGGAGGCTGAGACAGGAGGATTGCTCAAGGTCAGGAGTTCGAGACCAGCCTGAGCAAGAGCGAGACTCCGTCTCTACTAAAAAAAAAAAAAATAGACAGAAATTATCTGGACAACTAAAACTATATATAGAAAAAATTAGCCAGGCATAGTGGTGCATGCCTGTAGTCCCAGTGACTTGGGAGGCTGAGGCAGAAAGATTGCTTAAGCCCAGGAATTTGAGGTTGCTATGAGCTAGGCTGACACCACGGGACTCTAGCCAGGGCAAAAGAGCGAGACTCTGTCTCAAAAAAAAAAAAAAAATGTGGTATATACATTCAGTGGAATATTACTCAGCATTAGAAAAGAAGAAAATCTGTCTCATGCTACAACATGGGCAGAGGACATTACGCTAAGTAAAATAAGCTAGTTACAAAAAGGCAAATACTGTGTGATTCTATTATATGAGATCTAAAGTACTCAAACTCACAGAAACAGAAAGTAGAATGGTGGTTGCCATGGGCTAGGGGGAGTTGTTCAAGGGGTTTAGAATTTCAGTTTTGCAAGATGAGAAAGTTCTAGGAGATCTTTTGTACGATATGAACATAGTTAACACCATTGAACTATAAATGTAAGCATTTTAAGATGGTAAATTTTATGTTATGTGTTTTTAGCATAATTTAAAAGAATGGCTAGAAGAGTAAGCCTGTAATAAGTTGCTACTGACCTCTCTATACTTTGTCACATTGGAAAGCCCCTAATTTCTTCAGACCAGGCTCTTTCGGTCCTATGAGTAAGAGGCACTGATTCTTTCTAGCATTGCCAAGAAAAGGAATTTTCCAGTTACACGACTGAAGAAAGAGACACACAGTCAAGGTAGTGGAGCCAGCAAGATTATAATTATGCTTGGAAGGGCATCTTCTGATGGAGGGCCCAGGTGGATGACAGGGCGAGGAAACCGAAGGAAGGGGCCGATTCTTCATCAGCAGTGTGACTTGGTGGGCGTCCCAGTGGCCCATCAGGGCTACTGTTACACGGGATGGTCTTCTGGGTGTTCACTCCTCATGTTTCCTGTAGACTTTATACGCCTGCATCCTGCTGGGGGCTCAGTTTAGCCCGTGGGATGAAACACTCTTGTGTGGGATCAACCGTCTGGAAAGAAAGAAATACCATCGTCAACTTTCTGAGCCAACATAGGGAATGACACCCTGCAGAACTATGTTTGCAGTATTGCCTCACCGCTATTTAATTCTTTGTTACTGAAAAAAAAAAAAAAAAAGAAGAAAATGCTGAGCCTCCTTATATCAGGCTACCCTCTTAGCCATGAACAGGGATCTTTTTTGCAAGGTTCTTGAATAGCTGATCGCTGGAAATTGAAACTAATCCAAGAAACTCTCGAAGGGGATAATAAAGATATTCTCATCGTGTACATGCCCTCCTGAGCATTGATTAAAGCAAATGATATGGCTATGACCTGGCCCACGTGTCTGTCCTTTTAGGAAAAGCAAATTCTCAGATAACAGAACAGAGGGATTAGCTTAGTTATTTGCGTGGTAAAGTTCATTGAACAAGCGGTGTGAGTGTGGCTTTCACTCTGGAATTTTAGTTACTTTTGATCCCTATAATACAGGAATTGTGTCCCAATGTGGTATGTTTGGCTGTCCGGATGTGTACGTCTTCAAGCCATCACAGCACAAACGTGTGTTACCCCCATCTATTCAGCAGTGCTCCCTCTGTTTTTCCCGAAAGGATTAAAATTGGTTCATCCACCTGGCATCCAGATGATGGTGACAGACCTAGACCGGTTCTCGGGGTGGCCTGGGCTGCTGGGGCCAGACAGTGAATCAGAGAGAGGCAGGCAGCGGGGCTCAGGCGATGGATTCAGACAAGGGCCACTAAAAACAGACCTCAAGCTCATATACATTTACGATTGTCCCCAAAGCAAAACTCAGTGAGCCTGTTCCTCTTCACCTTCACATAAACCCTTCAAGCTGCCTCGTCTTTCCAGGGCCGTGCACCTGCCGCAGAATACGCTAGATCGCTGATGTGGTGAAGACTCGGAGGGGACGGGGTGGAGGCCAAAGGCGTGCCCTGCTCTCTCGCACCACCCAGCCTGGCTTACATCTGGGTGCCTGTAGGGACGATCCTGCCGGGGCCTTTCCTCTCTTGCATCAGTAAAGCCACTGCAAGTGAATCCTGAGGCTCTGCTAAGGAAGGAGCGCTGGCTATGTCCCTCCTAGGTGAACGCAGACGAGCACATTTACCTGCGGCTGAATGGGAGTACCACAGGAAGTTAGTGCTACATCCTCCTCAGCTCCATCACTGTCTCGGGCTGAAAGCCAAATGAGGGAAGGGCTGGGTTAGTGTCAGAGAGTCACGTGGAGACGGCACACGAGGATGCTAGGAAGAAGCTCCTGACTCTTTAAAAGGAATTCTCAGTTGAGGCGGTTACAGAAAAGACTGATGATTTAAAAGAGTGTTTGTAAAGTGTATGAGGAAGGTTGTGTGCGGATAGCCCGTGAGTGTTTGGGAGCACACCCGTGTTAGAACAACGCCAATGCTGGGTCAGACCCCTTGCTCTCGAAGTGTCACCTGTGTGACCTTGGACATCCCCCTCTTTTCTTTTTTTGTTTTTTTTTTGGAGACAGAGTCTTGCTCTTTTGCCCTGGCTAGAGTGCCATGGCATCAGCCTAGCTCACAGCAACCTCAAACTCCTGGGCTCAAGCAATCTTTCTGCCTCAGCCTCCCGAGTAGCTGGGACTACAGTCATGCACCATGTCTGGCTAATTTTTTCTATATATTTTTAGTTTTCCAGATAATTTCTTTCTATTTTTCAGTAGAGACGGGGTCTGGCTCTTGCTCAGGCTGGTCTCGAACTCCTGACCTCGAGCGATCCTCCCACCTCGGCCTCCCAGAGTGCTAGGATTACAGGCGTGAGCCACCGTGCCCGGCCCCCTCTTTTCAACAGCCGCTTTAGTCTTGATTCTCTACAGGCCTGAATTCCATTTTTAAAACTGGACATAATAAAAAAGGTGACTTGAGACAATCCTATACTGTTGTAGAACAATCACACACCGTTTAATGTCTGTCTCCTCAAACCGACTGTAAGCTCTGTGAAGGCAGGAACTGTGTCTATCGCTAAGGCCAGGCCCTTGTGCGATATATTTAATGTATTTGTCTTGTGACGATCACAGGCATAACTATGTCACTACTGTTCACGCTTAGAGGCTGTAGTGTTGAGCAGAGGACCCTGGAGAAGACTGCTTGGGTCTCCCACGTCTGTTACCCAGGGCTAAGCTCCTTAACCTGTTGTTACCTTTCTTTCCTGATGGAGATGAAAGAGGTATAATGACAGTCATAATAGTAACTCTATTTCATAGGGTTGCTTTGAAGATTATATAAAAAATATATAAAGCCCTCGGAACAGGGCATGATACATAGAAAACACTGTGCAGTCCTTTGTATGTTATCATTGACGCTGGTGCTAAGGGTGTAGTTATAACTGATGCTGGGACATCCTCCTCCTACTGGCATCTTTTCAGGGTGGGTGCTGTGATAGGTGAAATGCTTGCCCTTCCTCCGTGGCAGAGGGAATTGAATCCTTAACTTAGTTCCTTGTGGCCTAACAAGGCTCCTCCATACTCAGTCCCTTGGTAACCAGCTTACAACCAACATTCTCATCAGATCAGACCATAAGTTAGAAAAGCCTCATTCTTCCAGCTCTAGTTATTGTTCATGAATTTACCAAAAGGCTGAGTGTTTTTCTACATTAAACCTGGAACCACCTCACGGTAGGAAATCCGAGTTGAGTAATGCCTTCCATTGCATACACGGAGGAGGCAGGGACAAACATCATGAACATTATTTAAAGACAAAGAGTCTGAGGGTCCTTCAGGTTGAGGACATTGGCTTGGTCTTAAGAAGCACAGTGTTGGGGCCAGGGCGGCGAGGCCAATTCTGTGTTCTCTCGACTGCTGCCCAGTTAGCTCCTGCTCCCTGAACCTCTGTGACTGTCATCATCCTCCCCTTATCTGTCCTCAGACCAAACAAATCCTGCCCATGACCCACTGTCCTCTTCCCTGTTTTATGCTCGTTATCTCTCTGTGACCTGTAGTTCTTGAGGGTGACAAAAAGAGAGCTTCCTGTGGAAACACAAACAAAAATAACACCACCTGGGACCATTCAAATTGGGTTTCCCCTGGTTAGGTGGGTGTGCCTTGGAGAAAAAAATGTTGAGAATCGTCAGCAAAAGCTGATATTTGCTAGGGAGAACGACTGGAAGGGCTTATGTTTGCAGGAACAGTTTTCTCTTGGTTCACCTCATTTTATACTCATTGACCCATTTTTAGATTATAGCAACTCATTGATTATCTTCATGTCCTTTTGCTTTCCAAAAGAATCATGCTGGGTTTGTCTGTACACATTCAAACACTGGATGGAAAAATGCCCACAGTTATGTGACACTTTCAAATATAGATGGGTCTTACTTTGAGCAAACTTGATATAACAGTATTCTAATTTGTCTAAAGCAGATAAAAGCAGGCAATAATTGGAAGAACTTTTCCCTCATAAAAAAATTCAGAGCTGATTTTATACTATATTATATTTAAGATCTCTGCAAGTTATATCACATTTAAAATTCACAGTTAAAAGAGCAACTGATTTTATTCTATTTATTTATTTTGGAGGTTAGTTATAGCTTTCTCAGGAACAAAAATATCCTAAAATTCACCAACTCTAAATACAAAACAAGTAGTATATCCATCAACTAATCTAATTAATGAAGGATATGTTAAAAAGTAACATAATCCCAGGTGCATGTAAATGAAGTAATTAAATATCAACCTAATTTCAGAGTTGCTTCTTCATTTTTTTTGCATTTTAATTGTTTCATTTATACACGCACATGTTCTTTACCCTAATCTTGTGTACCTTTATACTATGGTTTCCTGTGCTTAACAATATGTTGAGCATGTAAAACTTTAATCAAATGCTGTGAAAACATACATCTATGTTTTTGGCTTACGATTCTAGTTAATAGCAACTGATTTTCAAAAGTTCTATCAATAAACAGCTTTTCAGGAACACATTCGTAACATGGGGCAAAGAATATTTACACCTGTTTGTTTGGTGTCCTGTGGTAACATGCCTGATTGCATTTTCATTCTCCATCCAGATGTTTTTATATCTTAGAATTAACTTCCTAAGCCACTTCGGAGGAATAAAGCCTAATCTTCTTTTGAAAGACTTCCAGGGAAATTAAGTCCTTAATCCCCTTTGCTGATTTGTTTCAGTGTTTACCAACTCTTATTTTCAGACTTAATCGAAACCCCTCATGCCTCCGTTGGAGTCCATTTCCAGTCAATTGTCCTTAGCTGAAGATAGAAAACAATACAAGAGCCTCTTCGAGAGAGGGCTTCATACTCATGAAATTCTCTGCTAATACCTCTTGTCTTACTCTCCTTTCAGATGAATAATTCTGGTCTCCTAACCCAGCGGTAAATCAAGTAATTACGCTACTGGAGTCACAGCTACAAGCAGCATTAGTCAGAAGAGTCACACAACAAATGCATGCCTTAGGGACTCAGACAAAATGTTGTGTCTTGGTACAGAATTTCAAGAGAGAGAACTTGGATGATCTCTGAGAAAAGCACATAAAGTTTAAGAACAACTACTGCAGTCTCGTTGCCTTAACCTTTCCACACGGGACTGATGTTACAACCCTTTACTCTTCTTTGTGGTTCTCTGTGGAGCCTTCCCCAAGCTTCCCACATGTCTCATTAGTGGACCAGACCTGGAATGGGTATTCTTGCTGGAGACTGACCGATGCTGAGGACAACAGCACGGTTGTCCTTGCTGACCACACATCTGTTTATACCGTACCACGATTGTTTCTTGAGCAAACAAAAACAAAGACAGTGGGAAGCCGCTTCCCTACTGTCAGGTCACGACCTACAACAACACTTAGTATTTTTCAAGTTATTGTTATTATACTTGCCTGGCTGTTACCTATTTTGTATCTATTTGTATGTTTTTCCTAGCAAGTGGAATTCTGTGCTTTGAGTTTTAATCATTCTTCTAAATCAGTACAAATACTGATATTTGCACTTTTCCCAGGTGACCTAAATTCTGATTCTTTTCTTTGAGCTTAAGTTTCTGGTTATTCTGCCCAATCTTGGAGCACAATCTATATACTCTTTACCGCACTATTGATTTTTTTTCACAAGATATCACACTACATTGGCAATGACTATCACTGGCAGAACACTTCCTGCTCAGAAATGGATTTTCGGCTAGCCAAATCAGGAAACACTGCAGTTTTTGCAAGCCCTTGCCCTTTAAGTAAGACAACAACTTAAGCAGAACACTTGAAACACTTGCCTAATATTTTTGGGATATGGAATATTGACCTTACACGTCCCAGTGTGTTTTAGGCTATTGCAAAACACTAAGAACTTCTTTCTCTCTGACTTTTGTTTCCTGGAAACATACAATAACAACAAAACCACAAAAAGTTTTATCTTATCTTGGGTAAAAACTATGAGAAGTATTTTCAAGAAAGATTGACTCCGCAATTCTGCCACAAACCTCAGAGATATGATTATGCATCATCAACAAGCAATGAAAACTTTTATAGGAAGGATGTATAATGTCAATTTCCAACTCTTGGTCAATTGAACTGAAAAGAATTAATGGATGTATTTATCTGAACAGAGTTTAATTTGAATGTGTAATTAGCCATAGATTACAGCTCAAAAAAGTGTATGTACTTAAAAGAAAAGCTTATATTAATTTTTTTGAGCTTGGTGAACATTATGTGTGCTATGCAGTATATAAAATAACATAATCATTACAGATTAGAAATAAGATGTGAAAAATCAGATGCCTATTAAGACACAAAAATTGATGTAAAACTATGATATTGGGTCACGAATAATAGGCCAGATGTTTCAGAAAAGGAATTAATGAGTTTTGACATATTTCCAGATAACTGAAATTAGTCCTATTTCCCTCAGGTTGTTGGGGTCCAAGCATCCTTGTGGTCATGGGTAATATATTTTATTCCTTAACACAGCATAGTCAGGTGGCTTGGATAAAAATATGACCCAGAAATTATTATGAAACTATCACATAAGCAAGTCACTTTATTTCTGCTCATGATCACACATCTGAGTCCTTACTCAGAACTCTGATGTAATGGCCCTTCCTGTTGCTTTTTGGAAACCTTGAAGGATTTTAAACAGTGAATGGTTTGAAAAATAGAAATCCAGAAGCTGTTAGGCTTTATGACTTTAATGAGGTGGTGAGTCTTAAGATTATGTTTGGGCAAATTAGCTTTGAGACTTAAATTTTAAAAATGTCAACCAATGTTGCCAGGACTGACGTTTTTACTTAATGGCCAACACATCTGGACTTAGCATTAGATGTCATGCAATTGCATGGTCCAAGCCTAATTTGGGGCTGGTTAACTCATTTTATAGTGGATGCCTTTCTTTTGATTTTATTTTTTATTTCTCCACTTTTCAAGGATATGGATACCTTTCTTGACCCAGCATGAGCACTCAGAGTCATGTCATACCCTGTTTATTTAGGGCCTTTTGTTCATTTCTGTCTTGATTTGTCCCCATAAAGCTCTGCTCTGGAAAAACTGATTTTTCATAAAAACCTAACCTTGATTCTGGAAGTCTTCATCTCCATGCCTGAACTATGAAGCCACCCACCAAAAATTTGATGATTCCCTTTTTGTTCCCTTCTGGTTCATCCAGTTGCCCTACTTCTCTGTTTCTCCCCCCAGGATTCCCTGCTTCCTGAATCTCCCAGGAAAGTACCTCTGGAGGGCTCCTGGTTCTCCACGCAGAAGCTGCGTTGGTAGGTTGGGACGGGGCAGGCGTTGCTTTGCAGAGGGCATTCCTGCCTACACGATCTGTAGAGAATGCAGAGCTCAGGAATGATGTACAGGAGCAGGAAAACCCATGCGTTGGTGACCAGGGCAATGCAGACGACCGGGTCGTCCCACTGGGGCTGGCACTGGAGCTGTGGGTTGCCTCTCAGCAGCATGGAGATCCACACCACCCAGATAATGATGGAGAAGAGCACAGTGATGAAGATGAGCCTTCCATGCTGCTTCCAGTTCTCACATGGGCCACAGAAGGTGGCTTTGGAGACGAAGAATGTGAGGGCCATCAGGAAGAGGACGTAGACCAGGAGTACAACAAAGTCCACATTGAGCTGGCAGGGTGTCATGTTCACAAACCTCATACCCCTGGTCATGATGAGGGTCACGTACTCAATGGCAATAATTATCTGCAACAGACTGCACCCGATAGCAATGCACAGGATTGTCGTCCAAGAGAAGGAGACTCGACCCCGGACCAGCTTCACCAGGTTGGAGGCATGAGCCAAGAGGCAGGAGAAGCAGAGCGCAAAGAGAACCCCAAAGAGAAAGTAGCGCACGGGGGCGGTTTGTTCATTGAGCTGGATGATGAAAGCAAAAGCAAGTGCAAAGAGCCCCAGCACACTGAGGAGAAAGAGGAACTGGGTGGGGAGGACATTCCACTGGCTGCAGTCTTGCACCTTTCGCATGAGGAAGAGAAATGCCAAGAGTAGCATTATTGTAACCACTATGCCAAGTATTGCCAGGGACTCCAGAACAATGCCCCATGCCCCCTCGTTGTCACAGAAGAGAAAATAGTCTCCTGTGGTCTTGACGCAGTCCTCATACATGGTGACTTATAGGTGGACCTCACAAAAATGGTCTTCTGACCCCCTGCAGAAAAAAGATGGGACAAACTTACAACTTTACACCCACACACAAGAGTGCCTGTTGGATAGTCTCATGCAGGGCGCCATAACGTCTCTCATTTTGAAATGAAGACACCTGAGCATGTGAAAGAAACGGCTTTACCAAAACTGTCACTACGATACCGGAGAGTGTCCGAGTTGCATTTTGTTCGACCCTTGATACTTATCTAAATGCCAAGTTTCCCTAGGGGGAAAATCAGAGGTATGTACAAACATGATCTAAGGGGATGGGAAATGCCGTCACATATATTACCCCAAATTTGTGACTGTTGTATATAGGATGTCAGTAAAGGAAATGAAAAAGTCAACTTAAAACCCTCAAAAGCATATTAGTTCCATCCTTCTACTGGGAAAAGCAGAACAGACTTCATTTCGGGGTTCCAGATAATTCATGCATTTTTGTATCACAGTGTCCAAAGCTTTTTAAAAGTCAATACAAAATCTTCTTCATAAAGTGGAGTGTGGTGACAATGTTTGCATGATTGATGGGATTCCAGTTATATCAAGCACTAGAATGAGGGTTGCCAATATTACTGGATCATTGGATCGTTCTAGACACTGAGGCACTGCTTGAAGGAGACAGGCAGATGATTTTTCTCAGTGATTTAAATGACTGTTCCCTCTTTCAATTCAATTCAAGTCAATCCGATGCAACAGGTTATAATTAAACACCTACTATTTGTTCATCAAAGAATTATACAAAATGGTCTTTTTCCTTTAAATAACTTTTTGGACAGTTTAGCACCAAAGTCCATGTCTTGACTGAGGTAGTCCAGAAAAAAATCCCCCATATTCATTTGGAAAAAAAATAACTTGCAATTGAATACCCCTAGCGCCATTTCCCTTCAGATATTCCCACACCAGATAGTGGAGCCATCCTGGTTTACAGCCGAGGGCATGGCCCTCACTTCGACTTACCTTCTGCGTGTCCACTCTGGAAGCTGCAACTGTGGCGCTGGCCGGGTTGTGACTGCCAATGAGTAAGGAGGAGACGACCACAGCTTCTTTAATCTCTCCCTGAATGGGCGGAAGAACTGCAGGCCCTCACTCAGGTCTCTGCAGTGCCTATAAAAAGAACCGGAAGGACAGAAAGACACACCTATTCCAGTTTCACAGCAACTTTTCTCCAGAGATTTCTTTGGTGAGAGCAATGATTTTTCATTCTGTTGCTGACCAGAGGCACCTTGGCCTCAGGGAGGTCCTGAAGGGGGTGTGAATATAGGGAAGACTGCTTCCTCCCTGCATATCCCAGTGTATTCAGGAAGCTACAGGAGGCCCTCAGTTGGCGTTACACAAGGACTTTCTGACTTACTCCTTAAGAAATCCATCTACAGAGACTTCCTCACATCTTGATTTTAATTGTAAGATTCAAGCAAGCAGCCACTCAACAAAGTGCAGGTAATGAGAGTTTCACTGGGCCTTATATAAGGAAGGGTGATTTTGCCTACCACTGGCACGAAAACGGCATTAAAATGGCCAGTGGTAGGCAGCATTGTGAATTACGGGAAATTTGTCTTCTCTACTAATCTCTTGTCCTTTCTTTTGAAAGTCCTTCCTCAGGCCTTGGCTGCCTATCACGGGTGGGCACCTGCTTGGACCAGCCATTCCTGGCATTCTCCAAGGCTTTGGCTATGATTTCCCTCTATCCTGTCCCTCCTCACTCCCAAGAGAGCACACTTGCTCTGGGTCTCATTCCTCAGGGCATGCCTAGGTCCCGAGACAAAAGAACTCTCAATAGCAGGTCACCAACTGATACGGGAGTAATATATTCCTTTCCTCCTCTGGTGACATGTAGTAAAGCACACAGCACAGTGTCCAGCCTATACCCAATGCCCGCCCCATTAACTCCTTGATTCTTCTCCTGAATGTTCACATTTTGGCAGAGGACTTCTGAAGACCCGAGTCAGTGCCCATTTAGGCCGGTTTCAATGCACACCGTGGCCCGGCTCCACCTTTCCCACCCACCAGTATTTCTTTCAGGTCTCCAGGCCCTGCGGTTTGGCCGGGTTGGTTTCCCCACTGCCTCACAAAGAAACAAGCTCCCATCTGCTCACCTTCTCAATGTTGTCCCTGTCCCAAACCGCTGTTTGCTTTATTCAAAAGTGTTTTTGACCCAAACACTTTTCTTCTCTCTAGGATCTATTTCATCTTCTCTCCTCTGTGACTCTCCTGCCTTCCCCGGTCATCCAAGCCCTCGCGATCACCTTCCCCCACAGACCCTACAAGGTTTGGGGTCCATTCTGTTCAAAATGACAGAAATCCTATTTTATGCCTAATTAATTAATTGATATATTAAGTAATGGGGATAGAAATAAATGAATAATAAGGAATGCCACAATTTATTTTATTTATTAATCTCATTTCCTTGATTAGATTCAAAGTTGCTTGGGCTATAAAGTCCCCATTTTATGCCCCCCTCGAATCTGAACTCTTGTGGAGTGCCTCCTAGATGATGGATGGTTTGATTCATTGAATGATTCTAATGATAAAATTCCAGACCTTTCAGAAGGTACTTTTTAGCAGTGTGGTTTTTTCAACAGATGCACTTTAATAGAAGCCACCTGCAAATAAGTCAGAAACTTAAACTCTTGACAAAATCATTCTGCAGTGGTGTTCTATCTTTAGAGACTCCTTAACTTTAACAAGACATTTTGTCCTCTGAGACAAGAAAATTCTAGGGCTGAGAGTGCCCACCTTCACTTGCTTTGGGCATGATAGCATTCTTTCTGAAGCTGTGGAGGCTACAGTTTACATTAAGGGTAAAGAGCTTTTCCAGATGATAAAATGTAACATCCATGAGAATCCACTCAAAGAGTCTAGCGAGTGGTTAAATTGCTGTCGGTAGACCAACAGGAGGATTTTCCAGTTAATTCTTCCAAGAGAACTATCTTAGGGACCCCCACCCCCTTCCTGCTAGTGAGTCATGGTTATTCCTCACTGCTGTGATGTTTCAGTTTCTGGCGTGCTTGTCTTCTACAGAGATTCCTCCTGACCTCCTGATGGCTTGAGGCAGGTGAATTAGTGGGTTAATGGCCTTAAAGCCTTTTGAGCACCTTAGATAAAAGGACCTGTCTCAGGTATTAATTATTGTTATTTTAAAATCTAGCGTTATAGAATTAACCCATCTGCTGCTGGGCCTTAAGGATATGAGGGCCCTTTTGGCCTTCGCACATCCAAATTACTCACGCCTAATTTCTTTTGGCTTCTATGCCACGACAACATCAGAACAAACAGCTCAGATACGGCTTTGATGAACCCAAATACACTGATTACAATGAATCCATTAAAAATGGAAGTAGAACCGTCAAGAGACCAAATGCCTTTTGCCAATCACCTATTTGTGTTATTTCCTTCTCACAGAAACAGGGCTGGAGGGGTTGCTGGAGGTCACCCAGCCTAACCGTTTATTAATAATTAACAATAAGGAAGCCAATATTGTAACAGGAGGAACTTAATAATAAGGAAGCAGAGGCCCGGAGAAATGAAAGGATGTGCTAAGATATGGAACATTGGAGAAGACAGCCAAGGTTTCTGTCTCCTGGGCATATTCTTGCTGCCATACAAGGCTGCCTTTAGCGACTCTTCTCACCTTATAAGGACAAGCGTTTACAGAGACACAACATGAGTCCCTAATCGTGCTTTGTGGGTCATGACCCAAAGAAAGAAAACAATATGAGAGTGTGACACATGTCATCCTGCAGCCATGACAACTGGCTGCATGAGGACGGGCTGTGTGAGACAGGACGCATTGGCCAGGAGCGGCTCATTTGTTCTTTTGTTTCCTGGCATGTCAGGGGTGGCTTCATGCAGGCGCAACCAGTGCAGTTGTACAAGGTTCCCCTATTCAGAAGAGCCCTGGGCTTGGAGTTAGATGCCCTGTGTGTGGTCACTGCCTTGAAATTCTTAATAATTTTTTTTTTTGAGACAGAGTCTTGCTCTGTTGCCCAGGCTAGAGTGCTGTGGTGTCAGCCTAGCTCACAGCAACCTCAAACTCCTGGGCTCAAGCGATCCTCCTGCCTCAGCCTCCTGAGTAGCTGGGACTAAAGGCGCACACCAGGATGCCCCACTAATTTTTCTGTTTTTAGTAGACACGGGGTCTCGCTCTTGCTCAGGTTGGTCTCGAACTTCTGAGCTCAATTGATCTTCCCACCTTGGCCTCCCAGAGTGCTAGGATTACAGGCATGAGTCACTGAGCCCAGACAGCCCCACATTTTCATTTTGCATTTGGCTCCAGAAATTATGCAGCTGTCTCTAGACATCTCATTCAATCTTCTTGTATATGAGGCATAATTTGATCAATGTTGCATTAGGAGATAAACACTATACAGTTTAGTTGTATATTGACATAATGTGCAGCTAGTTGTGAAGTACCACAGCAATTGATCAGCAAATTGTCAGGACTCTCAACTGAGTATCATTTATGAATGTTGGAGTATATTTTCAGAAAGGAAGTCATTCTACATTTTTTTTCCAGTTTGTGACTATTGTAACATTTTAATTGAATTAGTATATATTTCCTTATACTGGATTGTTTTATTATTAGAAGAAAACAGATGACGTGGAAAACATAGAAGTATATTTAAGTTCAACTGCTGCATCTGGAAGTATAAATCTGACAATGTTGAGAAAAATGTTGACTCTGACAAAATTTTTTGTTTTATTTAAGTTGCATTCTAAACAGGAAAAAAGTACATGCAGGACCTTATAGTGAAGATCATTAAAAACGTGACTTTATAAAACATGCAAGGCTTAACAAAGATGACAGACTGTTCAACATATTATTTGTAATAAAATTTTTATAATTGAAAGAACCTTCTAAATAAAAAAACACACCTGGGAAAACAACATGATATCTTGTCAATAAGTCAAGGAAATGTTTCCAAAGGAAAAAATACATAAATTTATTAATAATTTCTAAGTTGTCAACAACTACTAATTAAAGAGCCTTATAATCATCTATTTAGCAGTATATTAAGTGGCAGAAAAGAAAATGGGTCACACAGCTGCCAAGAATTACTTTTCCAGGATATATGGATGGTATATATGATTTCTGAAGATAAAATGACAAATGGGCTGACAAATTAAAAATAATACCTTTTAGTATACTATAATATCTCATCAAATCTATACTATTGCAGAACAAAAAGAGGCAAATTTTTAAAGCAATTACAATCTGGTGTAGCTTCTGTGATTCAACTTGATGAAAGCGCTGATGACGCAAGTTGCCAGCACTTTTAGTTGGATCAGATATGAGTGACAAGACAATTCTTATAGAGAATTTGTTGCATTGTTTAAATTTTATTTCACCCACAACTGGGTTAGATATAATCTCCTAGTTGGAAAAGTAAATTGTTGATTGAATATTACTTAAATATAACTAGACAATATGGCAGTTATTATAAATTATTTAAAAAATTACCAACAACTGTGGTTTATTCATCAGGAGGCTTCGGCACCTAAGGAAATTTTATTGGATTTATTGAAAACAAATGAGAGGCCCGTGGGCAAAACTTTAGAAAGATTTTGTTCAGATGTTGGCACTGTCCATTTCCACTTACCACACACAGTCAAATTCCCGGTTGCCATGTTGCTAAACAAGGTACATAAACTCAGAAATAAAATTTAGACTTTCTGAATTGAAAACTCTCTCCCTTGGCAAATAGTTTTGGACATGGTGATGGGTAGTAAAAGTATATATTAAGTTGATTTGGGGGCATTCTTAACTAAAATTTAAATTGTGGGAGAAAGTTATGATACATTTTAATATGTTCAACACATTTTAGGAATCCATAAGACGTGCCAGTTTGACATTCAATTTTTGACATTCCTCTCATCAAGAGATGAGGTCTAATTCCCCTCCTCTTGAATCCAGGCTGGCTTTAGCGACTCTCTTATAATTTTTATCAATGAAATGTGGTGAGAGTGAGGATGCGTGAATTCTGAGGCTAGGTCAAAATTAGCCTTGCAGCTTCTACTTTGGTTTCTTGGAAAACTTGATCTCCAGATGCTCTCTCCTGGGACACAGCTGCCATGCTCTGAAAATCCCAAGCCACACAAGAGACCACATGTAGAGTACCAGCTGATCCCAGCCGTCTAGTTATCCTGGGCAAAGCACCACACATGTGAATGGAAAAGCTATGTGGGAAATGGATCCTCTTGTTCAACTGTTTATTTGAAACTTCACTGAGTAGAATTTATGTTCATGTCTGTATGCAAGAATTATTTGCATTGCTATTAGTTTTCTTTCTTTCTTTTTTTTTTTTGAGACAGAGTCTCGCTTTGTTGCCGGGGCTAGAGTGAGTGCCGTGGCGTCAGCCTAGCTCACAGCAACCTCAAACTCCTTGGCTTAAGCGATCCTCCTGCCTCAGCCTCCCAAGTAGCTGGGACTACAAGCATGCGCCACCATGCCCGGCTAATTTTTTCCATATACATATTTTTAGTTGGCCAGATAATTTCTTTCTACTTTAGTAGAGTCAGGGTCTCGCTCTTGCTCAGGCTGGTCTCGAACTCCTGACCTCAAGCAATCCACCCGCCTCAGCCTCCCAGAGTGCTAGGATTACAGGCATGAGCCACTGCGCCCGGCCATTGCTATTAGTTTTCTACATGTTAACTTTTATTTCTACAGAGTTCTAAAATAGCCTAGTCAAAACCAAAGGTGCATATCCCTATAGGATCAGATAGTCCCAGAGGCACCAGCATTCCACTGAGAAGACGTTCATTCCAAAGTCTTAAAATCTTCCCTAACAATGTAATAATTATAGCTGCTGTATGTTCCCAACAGCGTTGCAACTCAGACAAGGGAATATTATAAAATCAGCTTGAATGAAATAAAGCTAGGGATATTGTTACATCTCATTTTTCTCTCAAAGTCACAATTATTGCTTTTCAGAAGAAAATCTGAAGCTTGAAAGAAAAGCATTTGAATAAAACATCTATTTCCTTTCAAAACTCTGAATTAATAATTGAATTGAACTTGGTGAACAAAGAAAAGAATAAGCGATTGCCTTTAAATCTTATACTGAAGAATGACTAAAAGTTACTATGTATATTATGTAAACTAGAATTGAAGAAAAATTTCCAGTGCTACTATGATAGCTAGTGTATTACTATTGTTATCAATCACCACAACCTTGGCTGAGCATGGTGGCTCACGCCTGTAATCCCAGCACTTTGGGAGGCCAAGGCAGGAGGATCGCTTGAGGCCAGGAATTTGAGGCCAGCCTGAGCAACATAGCAAGACCCTGTCTCTACCAGTCAAACAAACAAAAAAACACAACAACCTATTTGTGTGGATTTTTAGGGTTTCAGCTTTGATTGGATTTTAAAAAGGAAAGAAGCAGGCTGAACAATGTACCAGACGTACATATTGCCTTGTCCTCAGATAATCCCCTGAGATGAATTTATAAAGAGGTTAGCATTTCTGTTCACTAAATAAAAATCATGTCTAAATTTCTGTCTTGTGTTATTTTGGGTTTTTATAATCTACATAAATATCAATAAAATAATATGTGATGTTAACTTTGCTCTGTTTTTATTTTTATTTACCACAGTAAATAATGGTAGTAATGGTTAATATTGTTTTATAAAATCTTTTTTTGAGGGTGTGTGTGTGTATGTGTACGTTTGTGTTGGGTTGAAATGTAAAATGTATTTCTGATTGTGGGCTGGAGTCAAAGAAAGTTCGAAAATACTACTAGTCTCATCAAATGAGCACTGGCTTGGGGTCTAACTTGAGTTTTGGTGTCTGCTACTGACTAGCTCTCTGAACTTGGGCAAGTTTCTTGATCTCTCTGAACTTAAATGAATGTTTTCTCTCCCCAGTGGTATATTTACATAAATGAAAACTGTCAATGGTTTTTGTGATAACTTGGTCTGAGCTGAGTTAAAGGGTTTTGAAAGCAAAATGATGGTATAAACCATATCAAAGGTTAAGTGAGACTGTTTAACCTACCTAAGAATACTAAAATTTTAAAGGACTTTTATACCATAATTATCAACATGCAAATGATTATGTTAAATTCAAGTGTTGTCTACATAATAAAGTAGCCCATTTATCTACTCTTAAACCCTCTCAACCCTCTCCCTAAAAATACATTGTTAGCAATCATTCATTCATTTGCTTGTTCATTCTTCTGATGACTTTTTTTTGGGGGGGGGGCATCTATTTTGTGCCAAGTACTATGCTGTGCTTGAGATACCACAGTGAATAAGACTCAGGGCCCACTACCTGTATTCGAGTTGCTTACCTACCCGGGCAGGGTGAAGGATAAGCAGATGACGCACACATTCGTAGGTACTCAGTAAGTATTCTGTGGGTTCACAGGAGAGGGGCTCAGAGAAGGCCTTGCAGAGGAGGAAATGGCTAAGCTAGGTGAAGTGCGTGAAGTATAAGAGTGCTCCAGACAGAAGAAGCAGCCAGTGGCCAAGGTGAGGAAGACCACAGCCTCTTCTCCCCACAGCAGGTGGGTGATGTAGTGGGAGGTGATGTAGTGGGAGGATGGATGGGTGAGAGAAGAGGAGGAGGGTTTCATGGCTCAACCACCCAGGGAGGCCATGGCTGTGTTAAGGAGTATGGATGTTATTCTGAAAGTTATTGTGTTTACTGTATTTAAGTTATAAAGTGCATTACATTTAATATTCATTCATTTATTTACTTAACACATCTTTAAGAGCATCCATAACTACTCCTTATGCTACATGCTATGGATATAGTGGTGAACAAAGAAAACCTGGTTTTTGCCCTCACTGAGCTTACAGTTTGGTCAGAGAGTAACCACCAGCTAGAACAGCACGCAATTACATATATAATTACCAATTGTGGAAGGTGCTATAAGAGATGCTGTGGTAGAGAATAATAGAGTGGGGTCCCTCTATTCGGGTGGGTTAGGAGGGCCTCCCCGAGAAGGCTCCATTTAAGCAGAGACTCAAAGGATGGGAGAGACCCAGCCATGCCCATGCAGAGTGGGAGGAAGAGCACTCCAGGTGGAGAGGTCAAGATGAACAGGAGCCCTAAGATGCCAAAGAGCATGGCGTGTCTGGGAGATTGAAAGAAGGCCATTGTATCTGCATCAAGGAGGGGAAGAGCAAAGGGTGAGAGCAGAGTAGAAAGTGGGCATCAGATGACACAGGGAATGGAATCCAATGCAAAAGGAAACCACTAAAAGGCATTAAGCAGGAAAGTGACACGACCTAGCTCATGCTGTAGAAAGATCAATCTGCTGCAGACTGTCTAACGCATGAAGGAGCACCAGGCTTTGGAGAACAGATTAGAAAGGACCAGGGTAGAAAGCAGGAGACCACCTCAAGAGTCCAGGTGAGGCACGGTGGTGGCTATCAGCTCCCCAGGGGTGGGTGTGGGTAATGGGGAGAGCCAGTAAGATTCAAGAGACACTTTGGAGGTGGAATATCTGATAAACCCAAACCTGCTCCACCAGCAGCCTTCCGCATTTCAGTTGATAGCAAATCCATCCTTCCAGTTGCTCAAACCAAAAAGCTAGGAGGCTTCTTGACTCTTCTCTTTTCCTCACACCCCACATACAGTCCATCAGGAGATCCTGTTGGTTCTACCTTCAACATTTCACAGACTCTGACCATTGCTCACCACTTCCATGTCACCATCTATGTTCAAGTGACCATCATTTCTTGCCTGCCTGGTTGCAGGAGACTCCTAGCTGGCCATCTACTTCTGCCCTTGACCCCAACTCCATCCCCAACGCCGAGCTTCTGCAGCATATGATCACTGGAGCAGCCAGAGGGATTCTTTCAACTATTGAGTTTGATTTGGTCCCTCCTTTGCTTGAAATCCTACAATGGGCTTCTCCACTTTATGTAGAAGACAAGTCAAAGCCTTTGATGTGGCCTCTAAGGCCTTGAATGACTGGCCAATCCTGTCACCTCTCTGACCTCACCTTCCCTGGGCTCCCCATGGCTCACTGTGTCAGCCCCTCTGACCCCAAGCCACTCTTCACCCACACAGGCTCGCAGCCTTGTCTGGGGGCCTTTGCAGTGACTGTTCCACTGCCTGGGATGGACGGCTTCCCCCAGACGCCCACCTGGCTAACTTGCTCACAGCCTTCCCGTCTGTCCTCCAGGAGGCCTTCCCTACCCATGCTGGTAGAAACCACACACCACCCTCTTGGTGCCGTTCTCCTCTAACACTGCCCATTCTCTTTGCTCTACTTTTAAATTTTGCCATAGCACTTATTACTTTCTAAGATATAATGCAATATACTATTTCTGTGTCTATTATTTGCTATCTAGATCCCCTACTCTACAAGGGCAAGGATCTTTGTTTTGTTCACTTATAAATCTAATTGCCTAGAACAGTGCTTGGTGTATAGGAGGGGCTTGATAGATGTTTGGGAAATGAATGAACAGTGAGAAGGAATCATGAATGCGTTAAGCCAGAGGGTGGGGCCAAACACCATGAACAACAAGGTGCAGGCTAAAGCCTGGTAAACAGGGGAGCTATATAGGCAGGGGGTCAGCAAAATGCATGCAGCCTCTCAAAGTCTCACTCCTGGCCAGGCAGGGCTGGAGGTGCTGTGGGCGTGTGCTCCAGGAGAGGTCCCCACTCTGCCCCACCATCCACTTTACGTAAGAGGAGTTGGGACAAACGGGAAACAGCTGGCCAACTGATCAAGTACAAATGTGGGGTTCCCAAGGGGAGATGGCCTTATTGGCCAGAGGAACATTCTGATCTCCGGTTGTAGTTCAATAGGGGAGAAAGATGCTCCCCAAGGGCCAACCAGCCACCAAGCAAAATTTGTCTCTCAGGATGGTTTCTAGTGTTTTGCTTTGAGCAAGTACCTGAATGGTAGTGCTATTCAGAGACGTGAGGAAGACTGAGGCATGAGAAGGATGGGGATGGAAGGTTGTGCAAGCAAGAATTCAGTTTTGGACATGCTAAGTTGAGATATCTGTGAATTACTTGTATGAATGTGTCAAGTAGCTCACTGGATTTATGCATCTGAAGTGCATGGGTTTATTTCTGCATGCTTGTGCTTTCTTATGTGCCAACTTCCTCTTGGGGGCAAACAGTCAGGGTACTCCTCCCCACCCTCCCCCCCAGCTTTCATGCACTGGGAAACAATATTCATACATTTATTCATTCCACAACCATACACTGAGCTTTTGCCTGTATACTGGTGCTCTGCTGGGAACTGAGAGTACAGAAATAAATAACACTAAATATCATCACTCAAGAAAATCACGTCTAACTGGGGAGATGTGCTGACACATAGTTGAGATTCATGCACTGTGAAGTATGTGTAACTTGAAGGAGAGATTAATACTTTCCTGACCCTCATCTTCCTTCCTACTAGAAGGAGACCTCAAAAAAACGGGGTGGATATTATCAATTCCTTATAAGCCCTTACAAGTGATTCTTCCAAAACTTTTTCTATGTCCTTGTATCATTAAGAGAGGAATTATGCTGTATATGTATCAGCAACAAACCCACTTCTTCCACATTGCCTGAGGGTGACATTTTGAAAGGAGATGAGAGAAAGCAAACAATTAAGCCAACAAGATTGATGGACTGGACATAAATACTTGGCAGTCAACAGGTCATGGGTGGTGACAGAACTCATGTGTATGATCTTCAAGGTCCTGGATGGGCTCATTCCGGGACAGGGTACAGAGTTCCACAAGGCAGCAGTCAGGGGAGACGGGATACCCCCTGGGGAACACCAACATTGAAGGGCTGGGCAGGGAGAGGGGGGCCTCTGAAGGGAATAGGGGAGTGGTCTGAGGTAGGTGACCTGGAGAATGGCAGGTCACAGGTACCAGAGGAGAAATACAAGGGAGAAGGACAGGTCTCAATGTCAAATGGCCCAGAAGCTATTCAACCTGATAAAGACCAACCTGTGCTGGACTTCATGAATGATGATCAGTTTCAGAGAAAGTAAATGTCAGTGAGTGGAATGAATGGGAGGGAAGGACATGAGCACTGCATGTAAAGCAGAGAAGGTAAATGTCAATCAATGGAGTGAATAAGAATGAAGGGTCTGAACACTGTGTGTTAAGTAATTTGCAAAGGCAATTTGTAAAGGTAATGAGAGATCTGGGGTGAACTTGGAAAGCAAGATCGGATAGGAGGAAGATTTTTTTGTTCTAATTGGAGAGATGTGAGCATGAATTTATGCTGAGAAGAAGGAGCCAGGGTGAGGGAAAGATTGAAATCACAAGACACAGTAGATGGCAGAATGAAATTCCCAAGGAAGAGAGAGACCTGGCCCCCAGTACAGGTGACAGGATTAGCCTGGGATGGAGGGTGGGACCCCTGATCTTCCACGAGAAGGAAGGAGTCAAGAGTGGTGTTCTCCAATGACCAATAAGCTTCTTCTCCTAAGAATTAAATCGACTCCTATAACTCCACTTTCTCCACGGACACTTTATAGATACATCCAAGGGCCGAAGCTTCCTTTTGATTCTTAGAACGATCGAGACTTTGCTGTGCTCAACCTCTATTTTAGGAACCCCCAGTCATAAAAAACATTCTGCTCACACAGCAAACAGCTCTTGTGAATCCACAATCTGGTGGCCCCTAAGAAACGACTCTATAAAGAGCAGAGACAACATGATGGTGAACATACATTGTCTATTGGGAAGCATGCCACAGACATTATCTGAGGAGTGGCAATAGTCCTGTGTTTGTACGGGTAAGGTAAGAATTTCTTTCACCTGAGTTTTGCTATGTGCGCGAAAACAAGGGCTGCTCATTTGACAAGAGGCAATTAGGTTGCTGCTGGGTCTCTGTGCTGTTTCTAGAGTTCAAGCTCATGGAGTTTGTTCATCTAAATTCCAGGCAGCAGCATGTACCCTAGGGACACAGGGATTATGTCATCGCCACTTTGGCTGAGCCACAGAGTACATTATAGAGGGAGGAGGGAGGACCCACCCAGTGCACTCACTGGTACATTCACACCCTGTGTTTCCTTTCTTGCCAGCCAGGGAACCAGCCGTTGAACTGAGTGTTTAGTGTACACTGCAGAGTGCGTAAGAGCATGGGGTCAACTTCTGGCTTTGTCTTGTACCATCTGCATAGCCTGGAACATGCGAATGAACCTCCCTGAGCTGCCCCCGTTCACCTGCAGAGACGGCCCTACCAGTGAACATCGCACAGGGCTGCCGTGTAGGATGAATGGGGCAGTTCATGTAACGAGTCTGCACAGTGCCGGGACACGGTGAACACTCATAAATGTTGGCTATCAATAGCTCTTACCTTAAAAAGTTCCAGCCAGTCTACATTAATAAAACTGAGCATCTACTGTGCACACATCCTTGTGCTATGGGGTGAGGTGGGGATTACACGTCACAGAGGAAGAGTGGTGTTCCTGGAGGGATTGGGGACAAATTCAAAGGCTTTGGCTGGACTGGAGAGATGGGTAGAGTGTGGACAGAGAGGGACAGAGGATTCCAGGTGTGGGTAAAAGTGTGCAGGAAGGATATTGGGAGCATCCTAGGGGAATCAGCAATGATCCAGGGCTCCTGGAGGATAAGGAACCCAGAAGAGAGGAAGAGGCACGCTATGAGAAGAGGCTAGGGTTTGAGCCAGCTCATAAAATGACTTTTTGATGAGGGTCTAGTGAATTCATTGCCAAAGACAGAGGAGGTGTTTGCCCTGAAGTTTGGTTATGAGATAGCTCTACACAACCCGCACCAATTCTTGCCATACCTTTAGTCCATTTCTGCCCTACATGGTTTGATTCTTGATTCTGCATTTGTGGATATTGTATGGGTCTGTCCCCAAATTCCTACAGAATAATGTTGCTATAGAAACCAAAATATTTCTAAAGAAAAAGCCTAGAGCTAGCCAAAAGTAAAAATTCAAAGGCAAAATCCATAGCATTCAATCAAATATACACCCATCAATGTGGCATGCTATAAAACATTAATTACTGTGCTCAAGATCAAAGTGACATTACTCAAGAGTGGAGAAGCCAAATGTAAATTAAGGAGGTCTTTCTTGAACACGTGATGACTGACTACCTCCCCAAGCTCAGCCAGGTGCTCCATCCGCTGTATTTACACACACCATCACCCTGTAACTCTTAAGCCCCACACAGGCATGCGAGTGCGGCGTTGTGCCGTGGCACATCCAGAACAAATTTTACTGCTCACAAAACATGTGGGGAATATTCGAGCCACAGGATGAGGGCTTCTGGGGAAAGGCAAAACCTCCTTGTAAAAGCAGGTCTGCAGAGGCTGCGGCCTTAAGCATTAAACCCAGGGTGCAGTTTAGATATTTATTAATATTTGTACTTTTCTGGTTAGTTTTCCAACTTAATTATACAACGATCTGAAGTATTAGCCATCTGCTGCACTGCAGACCCTAGGGAGAGGAGGAGCGAGATGCAGCCAGAGGATTTCTCCATCAGCTTATATTTTGGGAAAGACACTGACAAGAGAATGGGTGGGAAAAAAGATTACCTTGCTAGTCCGCAGATGGGCAGTTAGAAACCCTGGTCTCTCCGGTTCTGTTTTTCATTATTAAATCCAGAGTGAAGAGAAACTCCCTTCATTTCCTTAGTTCCAGACACCCTTTCTCTTAATTCACCCTCTCATCTTCACCCAGCCACCCCGTGGCCTCACTGTGGGGTGGGGACTGAAAACCACCCTCCCTTCTTCACGCTAACCATGCTCCACCATTCTGGGTCTTCAAAAGGGGAGATCGGAGAGATGGGGGAAGCAGGAGCCACGTCTCGGCTAAGAAGGGAGACTGTAGAATTAAAGTCTTTGAGGTCCTCCGGTGATCTCAACCCATGTCTCCAGCTGTCTCCCACCTTCCCAGACTCTGGTCCCCAGGTACACACATCTTTTCATCCACCCCGTGCATCCACTGTTGATTAGCGACCCCGAAGCCATTCTGAACATCCGTCTCCCCTGCTGCTCCTCGCTGTGGAGCTGCAGAGCCAAACACGCACTTTCTGCACCTTTCTCACTGCCACAGGCGGCCCCACATGTCAGTTTTGGCCCATGAGATATAAGTGGAACTCTGATGGGGGGATTTCTGGGAAAGCTTTTGTTTCTCCATCAAATGGGACAGATGCAGCGGATACAGCCTTTCCTCCTCTCCCCATTTTCACTGAACATGGATGGGATGGCAGGAGCCACATCTGTTGTCTTGCAGCCCGGAGGGAAAGAGCAAGACGAGTGCAGAGATGTCGGCGTCAAGCCGCTGACCCTACCTCTGGGTATCTTCCCGTGTGGCACAAGAAAACCTTCTTGGTTTAAGCTACTCATGGTTAGGTTTTCTGTTATAGCTTAGTGCATTTCTAAATGACACATCCCTGAGCTGCTTGCTGGGCAAACAGGTATGGGCCTCCTTACCAAACGTACAAGCTAGCAGGAGGGACAGAAAAAGGTGAAGGAGGCCAGGCGCAGTGGCTCACGCCTGTAATCCTAGCACTCTGGGAGGCTGAGGCGGGAGGATTGCTCAAGGTCAGGAGTTCGAGACCAGCCTGAGCAAGAGCGAGACCCCGTCTCTACTAAAAATAGAAATTATATGGACAGCTAAAAATATATATAGAAAAATTAGCCGGGCATGGTGGCGCATGCCTATAGTCCCAGCTACTCGGGAGGCTGAGGCAGGAGGATTGCTTGAGCCCAGGAGTTTGAGGTTGCTGTAAGCTGGAAAGACACCATGGCACTCTAGCCTGGGTGGCAGAGTGAGACTCTGTCCCCCAAAAAAAAAGAAAAAAAAGAAAAGAAAAAGGTGAAGGAAACTTGAATAAGCCCCCAAATTACGTATGGTGGTTTGTGTTACGAAGAAAAACAAAAATACAATGTTGTGATGGAGAACTACAGATGGGGCCCTGCTTTAGCTAGAGGGGGTGTTGAAGGCTTCTTTGAGGAGGGGGTTAAGTAGGGACTGTGGGAGGAGAAGACCCAGCCATTTGAAAAGGAGGTGACAAGGGCTTCAGGCAGACATAACAGATAGTGCAGTGCCCCAGGGCAAAAAGGGCTCGGTGTTCAGAGAAGCAGAAGTCCTCTGAGGCAGGAGGGTAGGAAGGGAGAGATTGGAAAGGAAGCTGGAGAAGTGGTCAGGAGACCAAATCACACAAGCCTTGCAGGTCATGAAATGGAGCCTGAATTTTAGTCCACAAGCAAATGAAGGTTCTAACGTAGACAGTGGACCACAGGGAGGTCGGAGGGAAACGTGGAGACCAGTGAGGAGGCTGTTGGAGTTCAGGTAAGAACGACGGTGACGTGTTCTGGGATGGCCCAGCAGAGGCGGCCTCAGGATTAGGTCAGCAGCACTTCCCAGGTAAGTGTTTAACACTTTCTCATGACCTCTTCCTTTGGACTTTCTGACATTTCTTCTGTACACTAGCCGTTTCCTTTTGATCTTTTTCAGGCTCTTTTCCTCTGCTTGTCTCTAAATATTAAGGTTCCTCCAGTCATATCCTCTTCCAGTCTATTTTCCACACTGTGGACAGAATTTTCCTTTTAAAACTTGATAGTATCATGTTCCTGCTCAAAGCCATCCATGTACTTTTAGGACAAAATTCAAACACCTTGGCAAGTCTGAAGGCCCCTGTGGCTGCACTTTTGTCTTGGCCCCGAGTGCAGTGGGGGACCCATCTGCGTGTGGACCAGCAGCGGTCCCTCCTTCCTAGAGCTGAATGTGGGCAAGGGGGTGATGCAAGCAGAGCCTGGGCCTGGCATCCGACAGTCAAGCCTTGTGGCCGGTGGTCTTCACTTCTCATCGTTTTGTTTTGTTTTTTGAGACAGAGTCTCACTCTGTCCCCCTTTACCCTTGATCTTGAAAAGGTCATGGCACACTTCTTAGAAGAAACCGCTGAAAGTCCTCCAGGGAAAGGTGATGGCAGCTCTCCTTCTTCTCTTTAGGAAACCCCACTTTATGCTTAGTAAGAACCCATCACGGTGAGGATTAAAGCTCACTTACAGTAATGGCAGATGGGCTGGGAGGGATGGCGGCGAGGTTGGTTTCTCCTGGAAAACCTTTGCAGCTGTCCCAAGGAGAGCTGCTGGCAGGGCTGGCCCTGGTGCACCCCCTGCATGTTCTGGGGCCCACTGAGCTCTTCCGTCCTCACCTGCTCCCCACGAACTCTGCTCCAGCCCAGCTCCTGTCCCCTGTCCCTCTCACAGCCTTGTGTCCCTTTCCTTCTCTGCAGGCCAAACTGCACATTGTTTCTCATTTCTGTCCACTTCAGTCCATAAAGCCAGACCCCAGGTTCTTCTAACCCCACTGCCCTAGTCCAATCCTCCCAGCGAATTCCCCACCGCCACGGTCGTCCGTGTATCGGAGCGCAGTGGTTTTTCTCCTCTGTCTGCTCCTGGGACTCCTGGAACCGTTCACAGACCACAGCTGCAAACGTGATCCTCAACTTATGGTCCCAGAAGTGCTACATAACAGTCACAGTAAGTGTCTAGTGTAGGGACATTCAAGCTTGTGGTGCATGTCACCCCTCCCTGGGCCCTTTGGGTTTATACTCTGAAGGACTTTGGAACTGTAAATGTAAGATTCCTGAGGTAGTAACCCCATCAATAGTACTCATATCTATGTGACTTACAAGTCTGTACAACCTTGGAAAAAATTATACATAGGATTTGTCTCAGGTGTTTAAGTCAAAGATTTTTATTTCTGTTTTCTTTTTAGACAAAGCTGTCGTAAGAATTACAGATGAGAGATCATGCACAAATCACAGCTGTCCCTCAATGACAAAAATACAAATTCAAAATTTTTTAAAAAATCAGTTTTTAGTGACCCAGATGGCTGGGAAAATGCTGACAGGGTTTTCTGGTCTACCATGGAATTTTCTAAGTCAATGAGAAGGATGCTGCCTGTCCTGGCTGTATTATTTCCTACCATGAGAAGAGCCTCCGTATACGGAACATGCTTATTTCAGAAAATTGGCAGTAGATGGCTTTGAAGGGGAGTCGGTTAAGCTGGAATTGCTGTTGGAACTCAGGAAGCACCGTCCTGTGGGCCCCCGCGTGGGGGACACAGAGACTCACTTCCAGGGAGCTCCTGGCTCAGCGCGTCACTCATGTCTTCAACAGCCAGATCTCATTGCGCCGCCCGTAGGGCTTCATGGGAGGGTCATATCCGGTGCAGAAGTAGACGTCCTTCTGGTAGGTGGCTGTGCCCTCCAGGGCGGCTCGCAGCTGGGCAGCGTGAGCTACATAGTCGGCTTCCTTGGCATAACCACCAAACTGCCTGGGGATACAAGAGCAAGGGCTGGTCAGGAAAGCACGTGACCTCTGAGAGAGGCAGAATCACTAAAACAAAGGAGTCCCTCGCCATGCTTGTTGGGGCAAGCACGCTACAGTGGTGACAAGGGGACAGATTTACCACTTCCTACATGGGTGGATTTGACCTCTCCGAGCCTCAGTTTCCTCATCTGTTAAAAGGGGATATATTTTCTCTTCCCTCCAAAGCTGTTATGAGTATTAAATGCAATAATGGATGTGAAAACATCAATGCAGGGCCTGAAACACAGTCGCCACATGCTAAATGTCAGCTTCCCTTTCCTTCCTGAGGTCTCCCAAGGCCGTGGTGGGCTGGCTTCCCCATGGCCGCGCCTTCACCCCTCTCTCTAGCTCCCTCTACAGCCCCGCTTCTTCTCTGCCTCTCTGTCACCAGTCTGGGAAAAAGGAGGAACAAAGTGGAGTTAGGGTGGAACTGCAGTTTAAGTGAGGTTGCTGACGCTCCTTCCATGGCAGAGCAGCTCTAAGGACCAAGCACATCACGGTGACATGTAGCAGCTTCATTAAAAACCAGAGCTAACAAAGGCAAGGACCCAGGGAAGTCTTGGGAGGGCCCCTACGCAAGCTTTAAACATGCCCCAAATACAGAAATCACTTCTTCTGCGCAAATCATGAAAGCCTTCTTTTTCTAATAAAAGACGTTTTCTAAATGTGGCATTTCTCCTGATGGCAGAAGTTGGGGACAGAGAACCAATAAAGCCTGTCTTTTCAAGATTATTATTCTCCCCCTTATGTCATCTGCCTCTGTTCCAAAATTCATCTCGTAGCCTACCCTAAACATACCACTCGAAATCTGGGTCGCACTAAAATCTTTATTAGAGTCCAATACATCCCCATTTCTAATGAGCTTTATGACTCAAAAGTCTGAATTTGCACCAGGCGAAGATTAGGCCAAATAATGCATTACTTTTGGTGGAGCCCTCTGAATCACGCTTTGCTCTTTTATAAGTGGTTAGTCATTCTCGGCAAGCATTCAGCACGCTGGGTACAGGATCGCTGAGGTGAAAACACCCAGGATTGCATTTGTAAGAAATTGGTTATTCTAATGTCTAGACGACAGCTACGGAACATGGATGGAGCCGAGACCAATCTCGAATAGAGGAGGCTTGGATCTTCAAACATACTGAAGAAAGACCATAAGGCAGATGAAGACGGTTGGGCTCTAGCTTCACTGAGGCTCAAACGAGAGGAAATGGATTGAGGCAGAGAACAAACATTCAGGAAGGGTTTTTCTGGCAAGAAAGGCCTGCACAATGGCGTATTTTCTTTTCTTTTTTTTTTTTTTTTACTAAGAATGTCTTTAGACCGAGAACCTCTGTCCCAAATGAAGCAGATGCTGGATGGGGGAGCAGGTGGGGAGGGCCCCCTGAAGCCCCTACTTCTGCCGTGACCCTGAGCTGTGCTCTGAAAAAGGGACAGTGTTGGCTCTTTAAGTACTGATTTTGTGAAGGTCCAAAGAGCAGGTCCCCAAATGTCTTCATCCATCAGTGGGAGGCAAAATGGCCAATGTGAGCTCAGATCCTAGCCCCGCCCTTTCTGGGCCATGGTCTTGGGCAAATCCTTTAAGTTCTCGCATCTTCAGGTCCTTCATCTGTTGCAGTAGGATGGTGACCGCATCAGTCCTCGAAGGCTGTTGTAAAGTTTGCAGAGAAGACTGTGCAAACTGCTCAGCCCGGTGCCTGTGACATGGCGAGCTCACAGCAAGTCGGAGCTATTATTGTCACTTTGCGATTTGCACAGAACAGCCTTTCCATTCCCTGACTCTGAGCTGGAGGACACGGTGGTATCTAAAGTAGTACCATGAACCGGCCCAGTTTTTTTTTTTTTTTTTTTTTTGTGAGACAGAGTCTCGCTCTGTTGCCTGGCTAGAGTGAGTGCCGTGGCGTCAGCCTAGCTCACAGCAACCTCAGACTCCTGGGCTTAAGCGATCCTCCTGCCTCAGCCTCCCGAGTAGCTGGGACTACAGGCATGCGCCACCATGCCCGGCTAATTTTTTTGTATATATATTTTTAGTTGGCCAGATAATTTCTTTTCTATTTTTGGTAGAGACGGGGTCTCACTCTTGCTCAGGCTGGTCTCGAACTCCTGACCGCGAGCGATCCACCCGCCTCGGCCTCCCAGAGTGCTAGGATTACAGGCGTGAGCCACCGCACCCGGCCCCGGCCCAGTTAACAATTCTCATGTTCACAACAGGCCTGCTCTCAAAACTGACCCCACGTCCCAATCCCGTTCCCAGTCTTCTTCCTTTGTTCTAATTTTTCTTTCTTTCTTTCCTTCCTTTTTTTAAACAGCAGTTATCACCACCTACCGTATTATACACTTTACTTACTATGTTCCTTTTTATGGTCTGTGTCCCCTGGTGGAACACAGGCTCCACAGGGGCAGGGATTTTTGTCGTTTTGCCCACTGCTGTATCCTGAGCACCTAACACAGCGCCCAACACATGTTAGACCCCTCGGCTAAAGAATGATTCTGGGAGAAACAATAAAAGTGACTGTCTTCAGGTTGACAGACCTAAGATGATAGCACTTAAGACCTACTAGTGAGTTAAGTGTTTAAATGAGTCTATTTGCCCCACATTCACTCACCCACTCATTTGTATAATAAACATCTGTGCATACGCTACAGGGACAGGGTGGGAACGCAAACAGGAAAAGTGCATCAGCTGGAGCCAGAGGGGAAGGCCTTGAACGCCAAGCTAAAGCGTTTGAACCTGATCCTAGATGCACAGGGAGACCTAAGAAAGGGCTTTCAAGTAGGGCCAGATTGTGTTTTAGAAGGCAGTGGAGAGACGGGGCAATCGCAAAGGACTGAGAGATGAGGAGCCGCTGGAGCCCAGGGACAGCCAAGGACAGAGGAGGGGGTGTGAGAGAGAGGACTCAGGGCTCTCCAGCGATTCCAGCTAAGCCTCCAAGTGGAGGCAGATGCCTCTGACCAGAATAGGGATTGTGAACAGGAGGGGTGCGTAGGGGTTTGGTTGGGGGGCACATTGATATTGAGGTGCCTCTGTGAAATACATTCATGCACCAATTACTGAATATCTAAATGCGTGTCCTTAGACTTGGGACAGAACTGGCGTCAGAGATATCGATTGGGGAAAGTGATGATCTAGGGAAAGAGAACTTGGGAGTCCCAGTGAGTAGGTACTAGCGACAGACATGGTAAGGAGTGATACAAGGGAGAGATGTGCAAACAGAGGGTCAGAAGGTTGCTCTTTGCACAGCGGCACATGCTTGTAATCCCAGCTACTCGGGTGGCCGAGGCAGGAGGATTGCTTGAGGCCAAGAGTTCAAGAACAGCCTGGACATATCGAGATCCCGTCTCTACAAAAACTAAATAAAATTAGCCAGGTGTGTTGGTGCACACCTGCAGTCCCCACTACTTGGGAGGCTGAGGCAGAAAGATGGCTCAGGCCCAGGAGTTTGAGGCTGCAGTGAGCTATGATCATGCCACTGCACTCCAGCCTGGGCGACAGAATGATGCCCAGTCTCTAAAAAAATTAAAAAAAAAAAAAAGATTGCTCTTGGGAATCCTAATACCTAAGTGGTGGGTGGAGGAAGAGGACTTGGCAAGGGACACTGAGAAGAGGCTGCCTAAGAAGTACACAGATACCAGCAGAGAGTGCAACGGAGAATGTCATCACTCAGGGGTTCCCAAAATTCCCTTCTGGAAAACCCTTGACTCCTGATATTTATTTCCAGGCAGACTGAGATGCTTGCAATAAAGACAAAAATTTCCCTATTGCTTCATCATGGGAGCATTTTACTGGAAAACACACACAACTGGGTGGGCTATGGAACAGATACATGTAATCCCCTCTCTGCTAAGTTAACCACCTCACCCTGACCCCCCGCAGAGCCGCACACATGCCAGGAAACCAGACCCTCCCAGGAACACGGCCCTGGAACACGAAGGAGCTCAGCTCTGGCTGACTCAGCTTGTGTTCACGGACAAGCTGCCTCATTCCTTCCTGCCTCAGCTCCAACCTGTACACGGGGGATGACCAAGCACCCGTGGCTCCCCAAGCGCACGAGCGTGCTGAGCGTGAGGTAAGGGATGCTCGTAAAGTGCTTTGAGCTCCCAAAAGGAAATCAACACAAACTGCACATTATTTTTTTGTGAGCCTGTTAATAAGTTTCCATCTAATCCCTCATCTTCAAAGAAGCTCTCCTCCAGGGCGCTGTATTTTATGTCACCCAAGGTCAGAGCTCGGTATTCCGGACAAAGAATTTGGTTACCATGGGAACTGAGAAATCGCATGCATGCACACACACGTGCTCTGTCTCTCTCTCACACACACACACACATATACATACACACACGTGTGCATGTATGCTCCAGATTCCAGAAACCCAAAGGGGGCTGGGAGAATTAGAACGGGAGATGCCAGAGGGAGGGGCTTTTGTTCCAAGGAGGCAGAAAACCCTAACGTGTTATTTTCAGGGAGTGTCTGGTGCAGGCACAGTGAGGAAGAAAGAGAAATGGCACGACTCTGAGCTTGCCTGCCCAACTCTGTCTGGAACTTTAACAACCAACAGGTCAACACAAAGCAGTGGGGAGTCGGCTGTGCACGCCGCCCTGTGCAAGGCAAAAGAAGCGTCAGACTACGAACTGACAGCCTCGTGGCAACTGGAGAAGAGGCTTAACACAATAAGCATTTCGTTCAGCCCGGCGGAGCCAGCGCTGACGGAGCTGAACATCACTGAGCACAAAGCACAGCCAGACAGACACTCCAGGGCCATGGGACGATAGAGACGCCTTCCCACCCTTGCAAAGTCTAAGCGTAGCGGCCAGGACACAAACACGACACACACAAAGATAATGTTGGGTGGAAGGAAAGACTGGAAAGGAGGTAGAAGGTACAAAGTGAATGTTCTGGGGGCAGGGAATAGGGAATGATCAGTTCTGACTTGGAATATGAAGAAACAGTATTAGGGAAGACATGATATTAAGCATTTATTGAGCATCTTCTTGATGCTGGCAATGAACAGCATGACAACGTTCCTGTCCTCACAGCGCTCCAAGCAAGCAGAGCCTGGGGAAGGGACTGAGGGGGCTGGGGGGGTGCGAGGGAGGGTCTCAAGTGGATGTTGTGTCCAGGGCAGGGGGGTGGGCGTGTCGGGAGGCAGCGGGTGAGATGCTCTGAGATCGGTGGACAGTTGGGAATGGGGCTCCATTGTGCCTCGATAGGCATTTTTACCAGGCTTTACTGCCTGGTTAAACATTTGGAGAACCCAAAGTTTACCCAGCTGTCTCCTCATGGGAATGGAGTGTCTCAATCCTAGCTTGGGCTTTGGTCCAAACCCTAACATGTGCTAAGGTCAGGGACAGCCTGAGGTCCCCAACCAGAGCTGAGCAGCCTCCTGGGAGGCTCGGTTTCTGAGCAGGGGAGGTGGTGCGAGTGGTCCTGTGCTCCAGGCTGGTGGTGCTAAAACGACAATCCAGTAGGGGCACAGGCGGGAGAACCAGAAACCAATCAGGAGGCCACTGCAATCATTCGGCAAGAGGCGACATCGACCTGTGGTGGTGCGAAGGAAGAGGCAGCCAGGAACAAATGGGGATCGGGCCAATAATCACATGTGGATGGTGAAGGAGTCATAATGACACCTGAACCGGGTGGGTAGGAGGAGGGAAGGGACCGACACTAAGACAGAGAACACAGAAAGGGATCCAATTTGGGGAGGAAATCTGAGTTCTGTTTCGGGCATGTTCAGTTGGGAGACACTTGAGGAGGGCGCTGGAGACGTGGGCTGGAGCTGGGGACAAAGGCCGGCACCGGACCCACTGACCCGGCGTCACCCACCTGAAGCCCCTGCCTAGCGTGAGATTATAAAAGGCTCTTGGGACAGCTGACAGCTGTGGGAGGAGATAAAGTGGTGATTAATTAGGTTTAGAAACAAAATCTTATCATTGGCAAGGCTTTTAGAGGTGAGGTGGATCAAATATTAGAGACACTCAATAAACGTTTATCAAATCGAACCAAACTTCCCACCTAGTACAAACGTTACACAGCATAATTGTCCCGAGTCTCTGGATGGTGCTTGAATCCCTCCAGGGGCAAGGACTTCATTCCTTCATGATGTCCATTTCACTGCTAGAAACCTTATGCCAGAATGTTTATTTATGCCTAGAAATATGCCTATAATTTCAATCCATAGATACCAGGGTTTTTTTTTTTAAATCTCTGGAACAACACAGTCCTTAACTATCTTCAGGCATTGGGTTTTTTTTTTTTTTTTTTGCTCTTTTTCCCAGTAAAATTTCCCCCCACTTTGAAGGGCAGAGACTTTGTTTCCTGTTATATCTTCAGCACCTAAAACAGTTCCTGGTTCGGAGTAAGTGAACAATGAACCCGTTCTCTTTTGAATGAAGGAATGAATGAACAAAGGGGTCCATGGCATTGCCTCAGTTTCCACGTTGAGTCTGATGGGATAAGACATTCAAGGGAGACAGACACGGGTCAGGCTGCAGAGTTACCAGCACACAGGGGCTAGCTGACGCTAAACAAGGGGACAGACCTTTAGGAGAGACAGCAGAGAGAGAGAGACACACAGGAGAGGCAAGGGACCAAGATCTCGCATTCATCTATCCACTCACCACCTTCCTACTGAGCACTTACTAGATTCTAGCCAATGACCCTGCCGTCAGGAAGCTTGCATGCTAGTAGGAGAGAGGACAATAAATAAATGAACAAACACGTATATAATGCAAGCGATAAGTGATGCAAAGAAACATACAACAGGATAAGGGCACAGAAAGGGACAAGGTGCTATTTTCGATGACAGAATGGTCAGGCAAGGCCCCTTTCAATGCAAGTAAGGGAGCGAAATAAGTGGGTGCTGTATAAGACTGAAAACCCTCGGCCCAAACTCCTGTGGTTACAAACAAGGGGTGAAATACCTAAGAGCCTGGCAGGAACCTGGGCCAACACCGGTCTGCAGATCTCCTAAGCAGTAATGCGCGAATTCCCTAAGGGTTTAGCGGATGGGCTCTTTCTCCCAAACTTCTCCTCCTCTAGGCTGAACTCCCCAAGCTGCTAGTGGCCCTCACAAGGGCCTGGTGATGTAAAGGGGGAAACAACTTCAGCAACCCTCGGTGCCTATAGCTGACAAAGTTTCTTCACATGCACAATGTCACCGGCCCTCACAATAATGCATTATACATCCTTCCTTGTGGATGAGAAAACTGAGGCTCAGAAAGGTTAAGTAACTCGCCCAAAGTTATAAAACTCATAATTATTAGAGTTGAGGTTCAAAGTGTATCTTTGTAACTTTGACTTTTTTGTTGTTAATTCTAGTAAAACTTGATTTAATTCACGAGGAAGGTGAAGCCAAGAAGAGGAGAAAGGGCTAAAGTTTACTCAGTGCCCACCTCCGTAGGCATTTCCAGATATTACCATACTTCCACCCTCACCCTCAACCCTGGAAGCTAGGTACTCTTATCCCCATCTTACAGGTGAGGAAACTGAGGCACAGCGAGGCTTGGTAACACGCCAAAGGTCTGCCAGCCATTCAGTCGTGAGCTGGGACTGAAGCTACAGGTCACCCTGACAATGAACTCCTGGTTCTCAACTCTTTCCTTTATCCACAGACATTTCATTAAAACTGTGAAAGTTTCATTAAAACCATCAAAACTCTCCTGCTGTTGGTCTCTGTTGAGAACCGGGTGCTGAAAGGAGCCAAGGAGGCCCAGCTCTAACCTAAGTGTCCTTTACAGAACATCGAGGGAGGAGAGTGGTCTGGAACGTTCCCACTGGTCTAAGTGTGAGGACAATTCTATTGCCCCTTGTGAACAGTAAAAACATTCTGATAGTGTTATTCTTTTCACAGCATTCTAGTCATCTAAACAGCACTAATAATTAATACTGCTAATAAATGCATAATCCCTTTGTAGACATCCTTCACAAGGTCATAAAAAAAAGCAAGACTGAATTAAGGATGCAAGGCTTTCATTTTAGAATTAAGTTTGTCATCTAATGCCCTCTCTGCATTATTTGGAAGAGCACTTTTGCACTGAAGTAGCACACTTGCCTTCTACCGTCCCATTAATGCTGCTTTCAACTGAATCAGAAATAGCGAGAATTACCACAGGGTACTTTCAGACACACATCTGACTGTGCAGTGACACCAAGTGGCGAGCCGAGGAATGATCTTTTGCTAAGTTAGAACTACACGTTAAGTGAAAAAAAATTCACAGAGCCAGGCTGGACACCATTATTTGGCACTTTCATCTGTTTAGATTTCAGAGAATTAAGAGAAAATTGCCACAGACCCGGCTTTAATATTACCCTTTAAATAGATACCTTTTCCCACCATAAGGAACCAGGGTTTCTGAGAGAAATGGCTAATTCCAGCTCTGAGCAAGAAATGTTAAGATGTGCTCAAAATGTCTTGTCATATCGGAAAGCAAGGAAACTACCAAAGAGTTCTAGAATTGTGTCAAAAAGTCTGAGAAATCAAGAGCCTCCCAACGGCCAAAGCTAAGACAATTTGAGCTTCAATAAGAAGAATAACTGCAACGCACTGAAATGTATCAAATACGTTTAAATTCCTGTGTTTATAATCACACTCAGAAAACAAAGACCCAGACCATCTCACTTTCGGAGGATGTTGAGGAATGAAATCGTTATTTTGAAAACTGGTCAATAAAGAGAAGGTATCAAGTATGTGTCTTGCTTTTCCTATAAGACTCAGGGAAACCAAACAGTAGATGAGGGGAAGTTTCTCTTTATTTACTATTTCAGCTAATAGGCCGGGTGCGGTGGCTCACGCCTGTAATCCTAGCACTCTGGGAGGCCGAGGGGGGAGGATCGCTCAAGGTCAGGAGTTCGAGAGCAGCCTGAGCAAGAGCAAGACCCCGTCTCTACTAAAAAATAGAAAGAAATGATTTGGACAGCTAAAAATATATAGAAAAAAAATTAGCCGGGCATGGTGGTGCATGCCTATAGTCCCAGCTACTCGGGAGGCTGAGGCAGGAGGATCGTTAAGCCCAAGAGTTCGAGGCTGCAGTGAGCTATGATCATCAGACTGCGCTCCAGCTGGGCGACATAGTGAGACCGTGTCCCTAATAAATAAATAAACAGTATCTTAATAAATACTGAAAGATACTCTTTAACAATAATCCTGTGAGATTATATTACACCCCCACCCCAACACACATGAGGTTACATTATCAACACTTAACAGATGGAGAAACTAAGTCTTACAGAGGCTGACTAACTTCCCAAGCATCATCCTGCTAGTGAGCAGCAGAGGTGGATTCCAACTATAAAATGCCTGCTCAGTATATCACACCAGAATACTTCCCAAAGCACAGGAAAGAGAACAGAAGAGACGGCAGGCGCTAGGGTGAGACCTGCAGACACCCAGCACACAAGGTTTAAGGAGACGCTCACACCCAGTGCCCATCCCGCACCTGGACAATGTGAGAGTGAGCGCTCGCTTAAGTTCTGCACCTTAGGTGCCTCACTCCACACCCAGGAGAAGACACTGTGTAGTGAGTTTGCTTTCTCTGCAGCCTCTGTGGCAAAGCTGCAGAGTCAGAGTGAGGACTGCAGTAGAAGCCTGGAACTGAGGCTCTGGTTCCAGCTCCCAGATGCATGACATTCACTGTCCTCAGGGAGGCCCCTATGGTCCCCTGGCCTTGGGCTGCCCACAGCAGCAAGGTTCACATTTCCAGCATGTTCACACAGCTCCAAGGGAAAGCTGTCACACCCCAGGTGCAGGGTTGGGGCAGAGCAGCCAAATGACTAACTCTGGAGGTCCCTAGGAGTGGACCAAAATTTTGTCCAGCGCAAGGTCATGTGCATATTTATTTTTCATGAGGTTGTTCCTGAGCTGAACCCAACTTCTACCTATGGTTACTTCTGGTGAAGATCCTAGTCTTCCCCTGTGTGCTTTGGTGCCTGTCACATAGTAGGATTTTAACAAATGGGGCGTCATCAATTATCTAGAAGAGACTTGGTTCCTGAGAGGAAGCTGGAGACCAAACGATAGAAACATGCAAGCGTCTGCACCTGCTGTTCTCTACGCCTAGGGAACATGACTCCAGTGAGGTCCTGGAAACAGGGCCAGAAAGACAATAGGACGGATGTGTGCTCTGCTCAAAGGACCACAGAGCAGGAACAACAAGGGGGCGGGAGCCCAGCTCTGGCAGATGCTCCCTGCCCTTTCGGCACTCAAAGGGGGTGCAGGGTAGAAATCACGTGTCCCCAGCCCTTCATGCTTCCCACGTGTCCACAACCCACACCGCAGTTTGACTTAGATTCTTGCTGCATCTCCCAGAGCCCTGGGGCAGCTAATGCAGCCGTTCATCGTAAGCTCAAGCTACGGAGTTACTCTCTCCACCGTCAATTTGGCAACTGGCCAAGGCACTTATTCAGATAAAATGCAAATGTTAGTATGCTGCAACCTGCAGAAACTAAAATGAGAAACCGTCAGGATTCAGAATTTCCTACTTAAATTAACATTTAACAGATGGAGAAACTAAGTTGTAATTAATTAAATTAATTCAGCAACCATAGAAGTTCAAGGCGCATGCTCGCTGGAGATGATTCAAGGAGTGGTTATGGGAATTAACTGAGTGCCGGCCTGGGAAGAAGCCCAGAGCATCCTTCCCCTTACGTGGAATAGACGGTGATGCTGTCCCGCTCCTCGATTTTGACGCTTTCGTCACTGGGAATTGGTGGGTTGCTCTGAAACTGGTTTGGAATCCGGAACCAGACTTTTAATTTCTTCTGCAGGGAGCCATCTTCACTGGGGAACACGGCAAAGGAAATAGGGACTGTCATCCCCATCCAAGCTCCTGAAAACGTAAAAACACACAGTGCGGCAGGGCTTAGAGGCAGCGCTTGCTCAGGGCTGGGGAAGATACACCAGTCTTGTTCTTCTTCCAAGGGCATATTTTTTGTGCTTTACATTAACAATGAACATTTCAGGTGTTTAAAAATATACAGTGAGGGCCAGGTGTGGGGGCTCACGCCTGTAATCCAAGCACTCCGGGAGGCTGAGGCGGGAGGATACCTTGAGGGCAGGAGTTGGAGAATAGCCTGAGCAAGAGAGACCCCATCTCTACTAAAAATAGAAAAAATTAGCCAGCCATGATGTTGTGTGCCTATAGTCCCACCTACTTGGGAGGCTGAGGCAGGAGAATTGGTTAAGCCTAGGAGTTTGAGGTTGCTGTGAGCTAGGCTGATGCCAATGGCACTCTAGCCTGGGTGACAGAATGAGATTCTGTCTCAAAAAAAAAAAAAGGCCGGGCGAGGTGGCTCACACCTGTAATCCTAGCAATCTGGGAGGCCGAGGCGGGAGGATTGTTTGAGCTCAGGAGTTTGAGACCAGCCGGAGCAAGAGCAAGACCCCGTCTCTACTAAAAATAGAAAGAAATTATATGGACAGCTAAAAATATATATAGAAAAAATTAGCCGGGCATGGTGGCACATGCCTGTAGTCCCAGCTACTCGGGAGGCTGAGGCAGGAAGATTGCTTGAGTCCAGGAGTGTGAGGTTGCTGTGAGCTAGGATGATGCCACGGCACTCACTCTAGCCCGGGCAACAGAGTGAGACTCTGTCTCAAAAAAAAAAAATAAAATAAAAACAAATAAAAACATAGTGAGACATACATGAACACCTTTTATATTTATGCCTTGGAGGTAGGACTATAGTGGTATGACTCTTGAAAAAATTACCTGGCAATATATATCAAGACTGTATATTATCAGTACCTACTTATTTCCTATCTAAACATCCATTTTAAGGAAATAATCCAAAATATGGAAAAGGCTATAAGTAATAGGATATTCACTGCAGCAGAATTTATACTCCTGTTCAAAACAGTAATATGTCTAAGTAAATTAAAGGCACATGATTCAGCATAATGTAGATATGAATACTTCTGCTAAATAAAGCAGTAGTAGAAAATAATTATGAAATAATAAGTAACAGAAGCAGGATATGCAACTGTAGGAACACTCAGATTACTTTAAAAACCCCTAAAGAAATATAGTCAAAAGACAACAATGATTATGTTAAAATGGGGGAGGGATTAGGGATACTGTTTTGTTATTTTTAAGATTTTCTTTAATGAGCTTTATAATTTTTATACATATTTACATATTAAAAACATTATGACCGTGTTAAGAAGGCAAAGATTTCTTCTTAACCTCCTACTGGTCAACTTATCTTCCAAAGCTTGATTACTTTGGTCCTAGAGTAAATGGTATTAAGGTTAATATCAGTTTCTAACTTTCTAAATGATTAGCTTGAGAAATATCCTAAAAATTAAACACGACATACATCTCTTTTCTCGCCTTGCTTTCTGACCCATTTTTGGTTTTCAGTGATTCTAAAGTGCCTCCCAAATTAAAAGCTTCTTAAGAGACAAACTCCTATTTAAGTATGGTTTACGTGCTGACACGTACGCCTTTCATGAAACTTTAGGCCTATCATTTTGAAAACACGGAGGCAGCCAGCATGAACTGCCAAGTCTGCAAGAGCAGGACAGCCCAAGAATTCTCAGACCCTTTGTTTGCTGGTACAGAGTCTGGGACCCGCCACGCTGAGCCTCAGTGCCCAGCATAATCAAAGCTGCCAGGGCCGACGCTGGGGGTTTCCAGCCGGGGGCTGGAGGTTGCACATCAGATGCCACCTTGCCTTGTGCCGTGGCTCGGCTTCCTGTGGGTACCTCACCCGGTCAACCAATCCAAAAACACAATAAGCACCGTAAGGCTGAAAAAAAAATAAATAGAGCAAACGGCCCCAGACCTGGGAGCGAGGCAGGAATTCAGAGACAGGGGAGCAAGGACACCTCAAAGTGAGGGGCAGGAGTGGTTTCCCCAGAGTTCCCTGCGAGGAGCTCCTTGTTTGCACAGGGCAGGAGTTCATGCGCCCCTGAAGCAGGTGGTTTGTAGCCCTTTCCTTGTGTTTCCTTCTGAGGAAGGGAGACCAGGGCCACGTCCTGCAGGGAACTCACCCTTGTCATTGGTGCCTCCCACATACTTCACGACTTTGGGCATTGCCTCCCGCAGAGCCTCATCCACAGGCTTGTCGGTCACTTCCACTGTGGCAAACTTCCCTCCCTCACAGGTCCTTTCCTCATAGGTGACTTCTTCCTAGAGACAGAGAAGACACAGTGCCTAAGAGATACAAAGTGGCAACCTGTGATATCTCTAGAAGCAGCAATCCTCCCGCCACAAGAGATATAAACTGCTAAAAAACTTTCATGACTGGTCTGGTGACAGGGCAGAAGAGACAGGCTTGAGAATGAAGGGCCACGAGAAATAGATTCTGGGATTCTTATAAATGTAGAGACAAATCAGAGGCAGAAAAAACTTATAATTGACATTCTCAGGGATATAAGAGAAGATATTACATCCCCAAACACCAAAATACTATAAAAAGGAAACGTTTAGAGATCAAAGGAGCTATTGCAAATTAAAAATCTGAGAACAGAAAGGAAAAATTCACTACAGAGTTTGGAAGATAAAGTTGAAAGAAGGCTGGGTGTGGTGGCTCACGCCTGTAATCCTAGCACTCTGGGAGGCTAAGGCAGGCGGATCGTTTGAGCTCAGGAGTTCGAGACCAGCCTGAGAAAAAGTGAGACCTCCATCTCTACTAAAAAAATAGAAATAAATTAGCTGGACAACTAAAAATATACAGAAAAAATTAGCCGGGCATGGTGGCACATGCCTGTAGTCCCAGCTACTTGGGAGGCTGAGGCAGGAGGATCGCTTGAGCCCAGGAGTTTGAGGTTGCTGTGAGCGAGGCTGACACCACGGCACTCTAGCCCAGGCAACAGAGTGAGACTCTGTCTCAAAAAAAAAAAAGTTGAAAGAAATCTTCCAGAAAGTCAACTACAAGAAGTAGAAAATAGAAAAGAAAGTCAGAGGATTGAGCCAGATCTGACATCTGAATAATACAAGATCTAGAAAAAGAGAAGAAGAAAAACTTGGAAGGGAGGAAACAAGAAGTACAATAAAAACAATCTCATAAAAAACTTGAAGGGCCCAAAATTAGCCTCGTTCTAGTAGCAGTGCTGCAATTCAAGAAGAAACAGAGTATAGTTGTTTCTCAGCATCCATGGAGGATTGGATCCAAGATTCTTGTGAATATCAAAATCCACAGACACATAAGACTCTTATACACAGTTGCACAGTATTTGCATATAACCTACACACATCCTCCCATATACTTTAAATCACCTCTAGAGTATTTACTTATAACACCTAATACAATATACATGCTATGTCAATAGCTGTTATACTATAATGTTTATTCATATTATTTTTTATTGTTGTACCATTATTATTTTTTTGAATATTTTCCATTGGTTGGCTGAAAACAGATCCAGAACCCACAGACACGGAGGGCCAACTGCAGTTCTGTTCACGCTGTGCTCCCAGACAGAACGCCCTCCCCCTAACTCTCACGTCACTAAATCATAGCCTCCCAATCCACTTAACACTCAGCTCCACTGTTGCTTTCTGCACAAATCCTGCCTCCTTTCCCTCACCACCACTGTCCACACTGAGCGTCTGTCTTTTCCCTGTTGTTTAGACTCACAGGACCCTGCAGCACTCCCTCAGCACCCCGACCCCTCTGTACCAGGTGAAGTCTCATATAATTTTGTATTCCTGGACATACTGTAAGGCAGTGTTTTTCAAACATTTTAAAAATCATAATCAGCAGTGGCTCACGCCTATAATCCTAGCACTCTGAGAGGCCAAGGTGGGAGAATCGTTTGAACTCAGGAGTTCGAGACCAGCTGGAGCAGGAGTGAGACTCCTATCTCTGCAAAAAAATAGAAAAATTAGCCAGGTGTGGTGGCTTGCGCCTATAGTCCCAGCTACTTGGGAGGCTGAGGCAGGAGGATTGCTTGAGCCCAGGAGTTTGAGGTTGCATGGGCTACAATGATGTCATCACACTCTACCCGGGGTGACAGAGTGAGATTCTGCTTCCAAAAAAAAAGAAATCATAATCCATGACAAGGAAAACGTTTTTATGTCAAGCCTTATCATGAATTTACACTTGGTTGAAACAAAGTTTCAAAAAATAATACTTTACTCTTATGAATGGGATGCATTCTGATACTTTCTTTTTTTCCTATCCTGTTTTCTTCTATTCTACTCTACCTGAGTGAATTTTACTCTATTTCCCTAGAAAACAAAAACTTGGTCTATATTAATTTTACTGTCTGGTACTGGAACACTATTAAAGTTTATAAAATCTGCAATAAAGTCTTTGTGGACAGAACTATACCACAGAGCTTTACATATTATAGACTCAATAGATATTTATTTGATTAAGGAGTAGTCTCTCCTAATGATTATGAAAACAGACACATGATAGGGAACCTGGTGCCCTAGGCTGGTAGAACGGGGTTTCCTACAATCCCCTAGGCTGAAGATTCCCAACTAGGGATGAGGGTGTGACTCCCAGGGGACTCGAAGAATCTCTGGAGGAGGGTAGGACTATGGGGCGAGTGGCCAGTGCAGTCTGAACAAACATATTTAATATTATAATTTTATATTTGGAATACAAAACTACCTATTATTTTTGTAATGCAAAATTAAAGGAGAGTGAGAAAGAGGCTAGGGAAATCTGAAAGCAAACCCGAGTGACAATTTCATACCTAAACTGCCCTCACATGGGGTAGGGGAATTGCACCAGACCAAGAATCAGGGGCAGCAAATTGACCTTGACTTTGGGGCACTGTGCCCGTAACTCTAAGGACTGCTGTGAGGCCCTCCACTCGCAGAGGCTGACACTCCAAAGAGCCTGCAGGAGCAAACTGTTAAGCAAACTCAGGGTGTTTTACTCTTTCTGGCTCTGTCATAGCAGAGAATTCTGGAACTCCCCTTCCATTTGAGACCCCACTGAGTCTTGCCACTTGTATATGTTTTAAATTCCAGAAATGCTACTCTGTGAATCACAGGATTTCAACACTGAAAGAGGTTTTAAAGTCCACTAATCTAATTCATTTTACCAAAGAGGAAATGAAGAAATGAGATTGAATTGCTCAAGATGACACAGCTACTAAACGGTGAAACGGAAACAAAAATTCCACTCCCCAAACTCCAGTCTAATGCTTGTTGCAAGACTGTCTACAGCTATGAGGGGGTGAAGTGAACACTTTAACCTCTCCCTAGCCACCGCATTAGGTATTTGGGGCAGACATTTGTATCCGGAGCAAAGGTATTAGAAGTCATTTTATACAGTTACTTCTTATTTTATTTTATTTTTTTTTGAGACAGGGTCTCGCTCTGTCACCAAGGCTGTAGTGCCATGCTGCCATCATAGCTCACTGTAACCTCAAACTCCTGGCCTCAAGTGATCCTCTCCCCTTGGCCTCCCAAAGTGCTATGGGTGGGAACCACTGTACCTGGCCTTATGTAGTTACTTCTTTTAGAAATGGGAAAACCGATGACAAGATCTTACTAGAGAAAGAACCAACTGGATCTTTCCTCTAGTGTTTCTTTTCTTCTTTTATTTATTCAACCAACAACTACTGAGCGTCTACTATGTACTGAGTATTGCCCCGGATGCTACAAGACAGAGATGAAAGACTTGGTTTCCGACATCAGGAAAGGCATGGTGTAATAAGAGAAGCCAGGAACACAGAAGGCTGTCCTCTGATGACACGTTTAAGGGGCAAGGAGTGCCAGGGCAGTAGGGGAACGCAGGGGAGGACTACTCAGGTTAGCCTGGGGGGCACTGGTGTATTTGCTGACATGTTCGGGTAGGTCAATCCTTACAGATCACCCAACTGGACATTCAGTCACTGCTTCATTGATTCACTGAATACACATTACTGAAAACCTCTGCTGGGTGCTACAGATTTGGAGAGTAATACAATGGGGATAATTAGGAGAGTGGAGGGAAGAATTACACAAATTATTACACGATGCTGTAAATGCTTCGACAGTTTAGGGAGGGGATTCCAGGTAGTGGGTAGCACGGGGGCAAAAGAGGAGAGATCAAGAACAGTACGATGATGGGAAAAAATACAGGCAGTTCATGCAGCTGGAAGGAAGACTGTCAAACAGGGCACATGAGGAAGGGGTCCAGAGGAGCTGGGAGGGGCCAGATCCTGGAAGAATTCAAAGGCTGTTGTAGGGAGTTGGACTTTATAACCATTAGTCCAATGACAGTGACCTGATAGCAAGCCAGTTTCACCTACCCAAAGTTATTAATAGTTCAAGTGACTTTTGCCATCTAAACACAGGATTTTGCAAATATGTCTGAATCTTGAGTGGAGGATTCCCTGGAGCAGAAAAGACCTCTAAGGAATGGTGCAGTGATCTGTTCCCCCAGGCTCACAGGACAGCCTGTCCCCCAGGTGGAAAGTCCACAGCAAGGAAGGAAAGGCTGCCGTGAAAGGAATCCAGCTTGCTTCAGAGTGCCAGGGTCCCCTCGGTAAGTCTACCATCCTTTAAGGCTTAACTCAACTCCACTGCTTCCTCCTTGAGTGACCCTCTCTATGAACTCCGAAAGCAAGGCACCTCTAGAGCTGAAAGGCCCTTACATACCCGTCAGTCCAGTCGCTTCCTAATACAGAGGAGCAGACTGTCCCCTGGGCAGTTGGACACCCAGGTCTGGGGCTCTGCAGGACACTGGCACAGAAATATCAATATGGGAGACTAAGGTTGTGAATGAGGTGGAGGTTGCCCAGTGAGCACACAGAGCGTTCTATCCCAGTCTAATCGCGTTAGTTAACCCCCTGCCTAAAAGCCTGCATTCACCAAGTTCTTGGCTTACCCTCAATGATCCAGGCACCACTTGTCTTCCACCTGCCTTGCCAGCCACGCCCTGAGCATGTCCTCCATGGCCTCCTGCTCTTCCCTTTAGTGCCACGGTCACTCCCAGCTGAGGCCTCCGTACCTGCTGTTTCCTCTGCCTAGAGTGTTCTCCTGCCTTTCCTGACAACTTCCTGCTCATCCGACAGGTCCCAACCTAAAAGTTTCTTCCTCAGAGAGGATTCTAATTTAAAGCAGCTTCCCATGATATTCACACACCCCCTTACACTTTCACAACACAATACTTACTGTAATTACAATTAAATAATGATGGATTCCATCCCCACCCCCAACCATAGCCCCATGGGGCCAGGGACTCTCCACCACCAGGTGTCTCTGTGTCTTGCACATTGTAGGCACTCAACAAATATTTGTGAGAAAGGAGGGCTGCAGAATGAAACCTGGTTTTATTCTAGTGACGAGGAATACAATAGCCATAGCCAGGCAGAGAGATAAGAACCTCAACTGACAAGATCTCCTGCAATAAAGCTGGGCCACAATGTCTTAAACCAGCCTTACAGCAGGGACGACCCATTTTTACAGCATCTACATCCATAGCCTCTCATTGGAACCACTGGACCACTTTGAAAATTTAGGTTTTTGAGAGGTGGATATTTTAAATCTATTCTAGTTCTCCAGGGAGCTCTATTTAAATTTAACCAGAGTCCTCTATTTCTGCAAAGAATAAAGCACCTATGTTAACACAGTCTTGATTCTTAAAACTTAACATTTTTAGTGCATTTGCCTGTGATAGAACATAATAGCTCTCCTTCACCCCATCTCCAGGTACCCTATACTTCCAATCAGTTACTAGATGAGGACTTTGGCCTGTGGCCACAAACACTAATTTTCAACATTCATGGAAAGCTTGGTCAAGTCCAAGTCTCAGACAAAGGTGCTGTGAGAATGCCTCTTACTACGGGATCTACAAGTCCTCTGCAAGGTCGGTTATTTTCTTGCCACCAGATGTGGTAGGTATGTATGTTGATTCTGGAAGCCCCCATTCTCATTACAAGAAAAGATTGATCATAATAATTAACCTAACAGAGTACTTGGTATGTGTCCGGTATTATTTCAAACGCTTTACGTGGATTCATTCATTCAATTCTTCCAACAACCCTGTGAAGAAGTTAGTGCTTTAACACATTAACAGCCACGTGAGTTGTATTTAACTCACACTAGTCTTGAGCCCGGGGCCTCGTGAAGCAAAATGTGGGCAAAACCCCGCAGTTGGTTCGTGAAAATTTTACTTGTTGATGTTTTTATTGTTATAATTAATATTGACAAATTAGTTCTAAAAACATGAATTAAATGAATAGAAGTCAATAAATTTTATTTTTCATTAAGTTTTTCTTTAACTTAGAAAGGATCATTTTGTTTTTGAAGTTTTTATTCTGTTTTTGTAATAAAATACTGTGGCCCCCAAGGAAAAAATTTTTTTTCTAGTGTGGCAGTCAATGTGTTAATTTTCATTTTCAGATGAAACTGGAGAACAAGAGGTTAAGTAACATGCCCAAGTTACAGTGGCCAAGTGGTGGAGCCAGGATTCAAACCCAGGGTATCGGGTCCTAACCAACATGCACAGGGTGGACACAAATCTGATAAGGATGTCAGTTATTAATATCAGTCCTGCTCTGAGCATACACAATACATAGCCAATCCAACACAAAGAGCTGTCTACCCTCCTCCCTCCTTGAGCAACGAGGAAGGCACCTGATAAGTTCTGCAGTAGCACTGGTCTCCCTGCCAACTTGCCTGGAATCAGTCCTGAACATCTGATGAGCCTGAAGCCCATGCTACGTGGGGCTCATGGTATACAATCCATTTGCCCAGGAGAGTGGACAACAGTTTCTGACACAGACTCTGTGTCAGAATAAGAAAGAGAATTTCAGGTGGAAGCTCTCTTCGAAATAACAACATCCTGAATTTGCATATTTAAAAAGGTTTATAAATATCTTTGGTTATTCAATTAATTGTCACATTGGCACTGTCATTCTCATCTTAGAGTTAAGAAATTTGAAGGTTTAGAGTAGTTGAGATGTTAAGTAACTTACCCAAAGTAACCTGTAAAAGTAAGGGGAAGCTAACTGCTACTGTGCCCAGTGCTAGGTATTCTGTTGAATAATTTATAATTGGTTATCTCATTTAAACTTTAAAACAATCTATTAAGATACGATTATTTGCTCTCACAATTAGCTTCAGAAAGGCGAATTTACCTGTGGCCATACAATGAGTAAGAGTGAAGTTGAGATGAGTTCTGACATATGGCTATTACTATATCGGTAGAGTATACTGGTTTATAAAATGTTTTAAAAGAATTTAATTTTTCATAGTAATTCTGGGAGTAGATGAGAAAGATATTTTTGTACCCATTCTACTCTGTAGAAACGGAGGTTCATTCGGGTTATATGATTTGCTTCAGCGTGGTAACAATATCCCCTATGGCCCCAAGTTCCCATCCAATGTTGAGGGAAGATGCTTATCAGGGAGCTGCATTTATCCCAGAGGCACCACATTAGTGGCAGGTGACACTGTATCAATAAGAGGCTAACAACTACTACAGTATTTAGAACAGAGGAAATTTGATGCAAGGAATTGGTTACACAGACGATAAAGGGGCTGAGGTGCCAAAAAGGAGACAGAGAGGTGACCTAGAGGTTAATAAGCACCTTAGGAGAGATGGAGGAAGGATCACCTGTTACCTGAGACCAGATACCTGGGTCACCCAGTAGAAGCTAGAACCATGGTGGCCTGTGTAGCTGAAGCCACAGAGAAGCTCACGGTAGTACAGCCCTGATGGGGGAGGGGAAGGGGGGTGGGAAGAAATGCTCTGGTTTCTCCCTTTTTCCTATCTCCCACTAGTGCCCGCCACTGGGCACACCTAGCTGGGAGCCAGGTGACACGGCCTGGGAAACAGCCGGCAGGGGCCAGCGCTCACTCCACACGGAGACAGACGGCAGAACAGGGAAGGGCTGAGGAAGGACTCGGAGGGCACAGGCCACAGACCAGCCCAGACCCTCTTCCTGCATTCGCCATCGTCATTAACTGAAAAGACTAAGCGAGCCCCGTTCCGCTGCAGAAAGGAAAGCTCTCTCAGAGCTGGGGTAACACGTGGATTCTTAAGGTGCTAGGACCAACAGGAATCCTCCTCAGGGCGCGTCCACAGACTGGCATGTCGCAGGCACTAGCTGGTCCATGGATGGCATCCCTGCAGTGTTCACAAACATTTCAGCCAGCTGCCAACAGCTGAAACCGACATAGTCACCTTACTCAAAACTACAGCCTCACCCAGCACTCCCTGTCCCTCACCCCCTTCTCTGCTTGTTCTCTTCACAGCACTGATCACTGCCTGATCCGTGATAGTCTACTGCCTTGTTCACCAGCCACTAAACACAAGCTCCGTGAGGGCAGGGATTTTTCCTGCTTTTCTTCACTCTTTATCCCCAACGCCTAGGAGAGTGCCTGACACACAGCCAGCACTCAAAAAAAAAAAAAAAAGATTGTTGAATTAATTAATTTTAAATCGGGAGATGTTACATGAAGAATCTGTATATCTGGTTTTCCTTCTAAACTGGGCAACACTGGTTCACATCACTGCACAGCAACACTGGCTGGAGTGGCCCTTCGTAGACGGGGACCTGAGTGCTCTCTCTGATTGCCTCAGTCCCCACCCGGCCTTAGAGTCTGAAACAGCCAGCTTCGCTCATTTCCATAACCTGCCTGGCTGCTGCTGGCATTCAGATATGTCACCTTTTATGGGGCTAACCTGCTCATTAGACACAGAACTGGCAAAACAGAGGTGGGAAAGGCCTCTGGCTGCCTGAGGAGTCTAGCTGAGGGTTTTTGTGTGGTGATCCTCTTACTAGGTATGGGAACTTAGCCTCCAGGCAACACAGTCCTTTAACGAGTGGGGCACCATGCTGGGAGCAGCGGCAGTGCACAATGTACCTGTCCTAAGTACCCTCTGCAAGGAGATTACAATCTAGTAGCAGACTCCTTGTTTTCAGGGGTGCAGTCCAATTCGTCCATGTCAGTACTGATGTAAATTTGGGAGTATACAGCAATTACGGTGTCCTTACTCATTCTGTATTCTAGGTATCCAACTCCAGCAGATCTATCGGCCGAAAGCAACGGTACAGCTCTGGGCCTCTGTGCACACTATTCTGTTTTGTGCACTCCTACACATCCCCAAGGCCCAGCTCAAGACACTTCTGTGAAAGGTGTCATCATGGTCACCTGGCAAAATTGACAGCCCCTTCCCTTGCACTCCCTGCCTGGCACATTACGTCTATGCAGCACAGATCTTGCTCATTTGTACATTGGCCCCCTTCCCTTATCCTCAGGGATATATTCCAAGGTCCCCAGTGGATGCCGAGGATATACCCGAAACTCTGTATATACTGCATTTTCCCTCTACCTATGATAAACTTTAATTTATGAAAGATTAACAACAATAGCTAATAACAAAACAGAACAATTGTAACAATTGTTATAACTCCTCTTGCACTTCGCGGCTATTACGTAAAATAAGGGTTATTTGAACACAAACACTGCAAACCATGGAAGTTCCTCTGATAACCCAGCTGGCTACTAACCGACTAAGTGGGGGTCGGGGGAGAGCATATACAGCCTGGATGAGCAGGACAGAAGGTGGATTTAGGTCCGGGGTGGCGAGATTTCATCACGTTTCTCAGAACGGCCCAAAGTTGAAAACCTAGAGATTGTTTATTTCTAGACTCTTCCCTTTAACAGTTTTGGAGGCAGTTGACCTCTGGTAACTGAAACTGCAGATAAGAGGGAGGATTACTGTACTTAGTTCTCCAGTACTGGGTTGTTTCTTGCCAACAAGGCTGTTGTCAGTCATTTCTGCCACCCAGTGTCACTCAAAAACCAAAACCGTTCACAATGTTTCAATGAATGATGGCATTCAACAGGCTGCGCCCACCTCGTCAAGCTGGGCTTCTCCCCACAAATCACCCTCTCCTCTCTGTCCCGCCTCTTCCCAGCTGTGCCCTTCGGCCTGTTGCACGGGGACCTCTCACTGCCCTCCTTCCCCGCCCGAGCGCGGGGCGGCAGAGGGACGCGCCCACGGCAGAAACCGGAACGCACAGCGCGGGGCACATTCGCGTCCCCCCTGTCCCTCAGACCCCCCCTCCGGCCCCGACCACGATGGGGGTGGGGCGCAGCCGCCCTTCAGGTCCTCGGCAGCCCTGAGGGCCTACCTTGTCCCCTTTGCTCAGGACCTGCCAAGGCCATGTCTCTACGCGCCCAAACAGCGAGTTCCCGATCATGCCCAACATGTTGTCGCCGTCGCGCCCAGGACGCACTGGCTGCAGGGCGGGCGCTGTCCCGGCTCCGCCCAGCGGCGCTGCGCGCGGGGAGGCGGCCGGCACAGGCCCGGAGCGGCGGGACCGCAGGGGAGCCGCGCTCCGCCTCCTGCGGGCACCCGCGGGGGTCCCTCCGTCGGCCCCTCCTCTTGTACTGAGTCTCACCAAATCTCTGGGGACCTGGAAATAGATTTAGCCAGCGGTGGTGGGGAGCTTCCTAGGACCTTTCCCCCAGACCTCTACCCTCCGCCGCGTCCTCTTCCAGGCAACCGGGGCTCCAAACTTCCCAGCCTCCGGATTGTTCACGTGCTGTTCCAGGCCTCCACCCGAAGGCTCTGTCCCCGTCCTGGCAGGTGCGGCGGCGGCCAAGTTCAAGTTCAGGGTCCTTGTAGCCCTCCCCCCGCCGCATCTCCACGCACGGAGACCTTCGTTTACCCCCACCCCTCGCCCGTTACCTCTCATTGAAAAAGCATCGTAATTAATTTCCTGCTTACCACTTTCTTTCCTACCATCCGTTTTAATCACAGGTTCCACGTTACTTCCCGAAAGCATGGCTTTGCTCGTGCACTCCTTCTAGTCACAAATCTAATCAATGTTATCACCACCTATTGAGTTGAGTGCCTGCCTGCTCCCTGGCAAGTATTAATATTTGTAAACTATTATCTCTACTGCTCACACCGATTAAAAGAAATATTCTGTAGCCATTTTACAAAGGAGGAAACTGATGCCCAAAATAATTAAATAACTTTTCTAAAGTCAACACCACTATGCGCCTTGATCAGGATTTGAACCCATGTCTCTTGCATCAATGTCCATAATGCTCTGATTGTACTCTGTCTCCCTGGCCTCTACAGACCTACACATACATCTACATATGACACTACTTATAGAGATATGTTCCTGCCTCTGTGTCACACTGGTCTCTCCACTAGGGCAGCTTCCCCCTCAGACTCACCCCTTGAAATTTTTTTTTTTTAGAGACAGGGACTCTGTCATGCTGGCTAGAGTGTAGCGGTGTCATCATAGCTCACTGCAACCTCAAACTCCTGGGCTCAAGAGATCCTCCTGCCTCAGCCTCCTAAGGAGCTGGGACTACAGGCCTGGGCCACCACATCCAGCTGATTTTTTTTTCATTTTTTTGTAGAAATGTGGGTCTGGCTATGTTGCCTAGGCTGGTCTCAAACTCCTGGCCCCAAGCAATCTCCCATCCCAAAGCTCTGGGATTATAGGTGTGAGTCACCGTGGTGGCCAACCCTTAAAATCAGACTTCTCTGAAAGTGTACCTCAAACACTGTGTCCCATGAACACTGTATGGTCCTTCTGTCTGAACTCACTTATTTTGTTTGTTCTAATATTCTGCCTATGCTATGTGAAGATTGCTTATGTACTTTTTACCTATTGGTTATATTGTCATTTGAAATTGTTAATTTGTTAGTCTAACTGTGGAAGCTTCTCTGAACCAGCACTGAGGGACCTCCTGCTGTGCTGTCATCCTGAGAAGGGAAGTTGAGCCCCAGCCTGGCAGTGGCAGTGGATAATGGTGGTACTGATGACCTCTAGTTTTATAGTAACAGTGACTTTATTAACCACTCACAGAAAGATTTGTTTTTTAACAAATATTTGTTCATTGCTATAAAATAAACTCCCATTTAATTATTCCATATTTCCTTTTCTCTAAGATGCTATTGATTTTAAGAGGCACTGTTATTAATATTTGTGCCACCAAGAAAGAAAACCAAGTAAACTATGACATTCAGTTGATTTTAAGTGCATCCAGAGACAGTAAAACGTGAAATAGCATGCAGCTTGCAATTCAGAAGAGATTGTTACATGGCTTTCTAAGAGTCTCTGAGTATTTTTCTGTCCACAGCCATGTCTTTTTTATTACAAACTTATCTTTGAAAGGGCAAAGATCTATTTTTCTTTAGCTTTTCCCTTACTAGTCACAACAGGGGTTGCTTAATAAGTGTGTAATGATTAACAAAATTATTCTTTTATTTTTCTTTTTTATCTTTTTTTTCCTTGCTTCCATGTGTAACGTGAACAAAATTATTCTTGATGTTAGTTCTAATCATCTGTTTTAGTTCCTAAGCCAGACACAGTGAAATGTGGCCCGTGACTCAGCATGGTCACGTAGCAAAAGCATTTGGAAATCAGAAGACATTGGGTCAGAAGATCTGGATTCCAATCTGGCTCTGTCCTGCTAGTGTGACTAGTATCTCTTCTGCAAATTTCCTAAACCCTGCAGAACTTAGTTTCTACGTCTGCAACGCTGGTGTGATAATGCCACCTCACAGTGCCATCCGGAGCGCTAACGGAGCTCAGGCTCTGAAAAGCACTGTGTACAGTGTTAAGGGCTGGACTGTCCCTGCCCCAGGGGCAGGTTTGTTCTGCCATCCAGAACTGAACACTACTGCTTCAAGAGCACTACACGAACGCATCATTTTAAAGTCCAGATTATTAGGTGTATATCTGAAGACTTTGATATGTTGTGAGATACTTGCCTTTGCAATTTATTATATAGGTATTATGATTGAATAACATTGAGTGTGTGTGTGCTATAGACAAAAGGTATTGTATGTATTGTCAATGCAATGGTTTTTAGAATAAAATGTTATGATGAAGCAAAATTTGGTGGCAGAGAGATATAATAACTTACACTTATCTGGGGCGAGATAGGAGCTCATAAATGTCATAAGTGCTCTGTTCCGTTGATCTCATTTAACCTTTACAACTACCTTGAGAGAAAGGTAACTATTATTTCCCCAAGGTTGCAGATTAGGAAATTGAGGCATAGAGGAGCTGAGTAATCTATCCAAGATCAGACAGCTAGTAATGGTGACAGTAGGGTTCAATAAAGGCACTGTAGGGCCAGAACCCTGCCGCTCTTAATGCTAATTTAAGTGCCTAGGGAGGTAGGGTAGAAGTGTGAACTCAAACTCCACCAAAATGCTCAAGAGAGTGGGAAAGAAGGTGCCAGGGGACTTAACAGTTAATCAGAGCAGTTGCTACAACTGCGTGTCATTGTTTCTGTTAGGTTTGTCCCAGGTGGAATCCGAAAAGTAAAGTATGTATAGGACAGAATGCGGTTAATGGAAAATTTAGGCTTGTAAAACAATAGCCGCAGGAGTCTGGAGAGTCCTCAGAGTCTGTAAATCTAACAGGCAGCTGCAGGGAGTATTCCTTCCCCCACCCCCATAGGGAGGAAGTTTATCCCTCCCTATCTCTCCTGATAAGAATGACACCAGAGCTGAAGAATGGATGTGACTGGGACAGGGGTCCCAGGAGCTGATTGTTTGAAAAAGAATTTATTACAAGTGGCTATTCTGGCCGACTTCATTCCACCTGCGAAGCCCTCTATAAAACCCAGGGCTCTCCCCTCCCTATGTGTGGACACTTTTTTGCCTCCACCCATCTGTACCCAGATGCTCAAAATAAACAGCATTTTGCTACACAGGAAGCTTCAAATGTCTCTCTCTCTCTCTCTCTCTCTCTCTCTCTCTCTCTCTCTCTCTCTCTCTCTCTCAGCTCTGGACCTAATAGTTTCCCTGGAAATGATACCCAGGAAGAGAGCTAAATCCAGGAGTTGGGGGGCAGGGGAGGAGAGTTTGATATTCACAGCAGAAGAAGAACCAGCTCAAAATAGGAAGCTTTATGGGAGGAACATTTATAAACGGAGTTTAACTAGCCCGAGAATGAAGTATTGGATGTAATAATATTTATGTGTAAAGTAGGACGAAGCAGAATTCTACCAACTAAGTTGTGTGCATGTTGTCTACTAAAAATTTGCACCGGGAAGAAAGCGAGACCAGGAGCTACGGGAAGAGAGGCTGGTGAGGTGAGTGTTGTAAGGAGAGAGAGAGAAAGTTCAGCTGCTGAGGAGAGAGGACTGTTTTGGGGAAAGAGACTTTAAAGGGAAGTTTTCCTTTCTGATATATGAGATGATTCTCCCATCTCTGCAGGAAATGTTCACTAAACCAAGATACTTCCTTGAGTCAGAGGGTTTTGTGTGTGACCAGGCTTGAGACTGGCCTCAAGAGGAGATGAGAGGCCAGGCACAGTGGCTTATGCCTGTAATCCTAGCACTTTGGGAGGCTGAGGTGGGAGGATCCCTTGAGTTCAGGAGTTCGAAACCAGCCTGACCAAGAGTGAGACCTCATTTCTACTAAAAACAGAAAAGTTAGCTGGGCTTTTTGGTGCGTGCCTATAATCCCAGCTACTCGGGAGGCTGAGGCAGGAGGATCACTGAACCCCAAGAGTCGGTTGGAGGTTGCAGTGAGCTATGATGATGTCACTATACTCTACCCAGGGCACAGACTAAAACTGTCTCAAGGAAAAAAAAAAGAGAGAGAAGATGAAATGATGAACAAAGAAGGTTCAATTACTTTGGGGTTACATTTTGTTGATCTTGATTTTTACCTTTATTCTTCCGTCAAGTTTGTTGGGGTTCCGAAAACGATTCCCCAAAGTATGGGGCTTTGGCATGCTGAGTCCTTCCAACTGAGGGACCCTGGAAAGGCCTCAGAAGCAAAGTCTCTTTCTGCCCTTCTCCTGCCCTTCTTTCCCCTGCTCTCCTCCCTCCCCACGGCAGGCCATGGAAACTAGGATTCCTCTTCCCCAAGTCAGGTCACAGAAACCAGAACCCCTCTCCCCAAAAGCCAGCTATAAAACCTAGAAATATTACTATCCTGCCCCCGCCTGTCTGTGTAAGAGTTGGTCAGAAGGAAATTCTCTGGCCTACCTTGTCTGATGGTAGGTCATAAGACCTCATTCCAGAAGGTGTTTTGCCCTATACCTGGGAGGAAGCAAGGCCGCATGGAGAGGCAAAGGAGAATCAGAACAGACAGGCCTTTTGGTGTTTCCTCACTCAGCTGTCACTGTTAGATCTTTCACATTCTGTCCAGTTGCATTTCTACGTGGCTGTCCACTCTTCATCAAATCTAAGCATAAACACGGACAGTTTTCCCTTGGGGCTTTGGGTCTTCAATTCTAAATGCTCCCATGTCAGGTAAAACCTTGATTAAATAAATCTGCTATGCTTTTCTCTTGTTAACCTGTCTTTTGTTATAGGAGTGTCAGCCGAGACCCTTATGATGGGTGAGGAAAGGCATCACACCTTTTCTGTCCCTACAAGTTGAAGCTCAAAAACATACTTTACATTGAGGGTGTGCCATTTCATACAGTCCCCAAAAAGGACTGAGTCTCAGAACCTTGTTGTGCCATTGTTGTACCTTACTGCAGACAGGAGTTACAGAAAAAATTATTCCTAACACTTACTAAGGATGTTAGCAATCAGGGACGGTTGGCTTTATTCAAGGGGAAACTATAATGATAGGTATTGGGGCCACTGCAGTGGGGTCTAGTGGTCGGGGAGAGAGTTGGGCTTGACCATGAAAACAACAAGAAAAAGTGGAGATTGAAAGCCAAGGAGCAGGGGTGGGAGGGCAGAAATTTACTAAGAGAAAACATTCTGGCTAAACCACCCCAGCAGGATTCTGGCTGAGGGCAGGCCAGGCCAGGCGATGAGTGGTGGTGGGGGCTGAGGAACCTGATTAGATATCGAGGGTGATAAGATATGGCTGGGAGTGGGGGGTGCTGGCTAAACTGACCTAGCAGGATTCTTGCTAAAATTGGATAATGCTGAGATGCACACAGAAGCCCCAAAGTCAGGACCTAGTACAGAAGAGAGTTCAGAACAGCCTGAGCAGCATTTGGTCAATAAGGGAGACTTTGTCTTTCTGAGCCACTTCCCCTTTGGCTTCCCCCCTTGTAGAATGAGTTTCCATTTATTGTTTTAAAAGTCACTCACATGTTTAAAAATTGGCATTTGGGCACGCTTGTTGGGCAGTGTGAAGGCAATTTATATAACCAAAGCATTTGTACCGCCATAATACTCTGAAATTTAAAAAAATGGCATTTTACTTAAATATATCTGCTTTGGTGAATACACTAACAATACCACTAATAACATCAGTGCAATGAATATAGCTCCTAACAGCTCCCGAGTCTTTACTAAGTGACAATAACTTAGTTATTCCTAAAAGAAAAAGTCATTCTTAATCTGCTAGTAAACCAAGTTTTTGAGCCTTAAAAACTGAGGCTGCGAACTAGGCTCAAGACTGTGGTGTCTCAGGGGAAAGGGCGAAGTTGCAGAAGTAGGTACAAAAGTGATCAGCATCTTTCCATCGTCATCGGCACCTTAGAAGTGATGAAATTGCCCAGGTAGAGTAGATAGAGTAAGAAAAGAGAGTCCAGGACAGGACACCGAGGAACAGCAACGTTCAAGAGGACAGGCAGTGGGAGTCAGTTGTCCTAGGAGAATGAGGATGAGCGTGGGACAGGGAGGGGAGCCATGGACCCAGGAAGCCACGAAGAGCATGTTTCACGGGGTGGTGGGCAGTGTCAGATGCTGCCAAGAATTTGAGTGAGAGACAGATTGGGAAGCATCTGTCGGATATAGGAACAAGAATGCCTCTGACCTTGGTGAGAACAGTTACCATGCAGGTTGTGGGGTGCAGAAAGCCGTGATGAGTAAGTGAGGAATGAATGGATGGAACAGGAGTAGAGACAACACTGGTTGGTAAGAGGAGAAAAGAAATGCACACACAACAGCTAAGCGGGGAGGATGGTCAAGATACATTTTGTCCATGGAAAAGAGGCCAAACTCCATAAAATTATTTAAGGAGGTTTATTCTGAGCCAAATTTGAGGACCGTGGCCTGGAGCCACCACGCCCAAGAAGGCTTGAGCAAGTGGACTCAGCTGTGGCTGGGTTATGGTTTGGTTTTATACATTACAGGGAGACAGGGGTTACAGGTAAAATCAATACTTGGGAGGCATACATTGGTTTGGCCCCAAAAGGTCAAAGCTGGGGTGGGGAGGTGGCTTACAGGTTATAGGTGAGTTTAAAGACTCTTTGACTTGAATTGGTTAAAGAAATAAACCTTTGTCTAAGGGCTTGGCATGTTTTAAGTTAAGATAAGGAAGTCTGTTAATCGGAGACAAGCTACAGGTTGTATATTTGTTGTGTAAACTGAGGACCTGCTGTTTGTCTCATAGCCTCAGGCCTGTTAATGAGTTACAAAGGACATCTACAAGAAGGGAGGGGGCATGATGAGGCATGCCTGACCTCCCTTCTCATGGCCAGCAAACCAGTTTTAGGGTATCTCCTTAGCCAAGAAGGGGTCCATTCAGTCAGCCAGTGGGGGTGAGCTATAAGATTTTATTTTAGTTCACAATTCCCCACTTTGGTCAAGATCTGCCAGAGGCAGCATTTATGGCCAAACTCTTACTTTGTCCAATCCATTGCCAGGGTGGTGCAGCTACCTGCCCCGTCCTTCCAGGCCCTGGGCCAAGAGGACTGAATAGCCAAAAGAGCTTCTGGTCAATTAAATGTTTTAGGCCAGATGGGATTGGAGGTGGACAGGCACTCATCAACCCTTTAAATCCTTCAAGGCAACGTAAGAGTAAAAACCAAAATATCAAAGGCAAGGCTACAAAATTAATTTATCTATAAGTGTTGGGCTACTATATTCTTGGGTTTAGTTGCAGACTTGCAGCAAACATAACCATTTAAGCTAAGGAATTTAGAGACTTTTATTGTGTCACAATATTTTATTCTCTTTTGTAATTTGTACTAAGATGGCTGATAAATTACTTGTTATATCTCATTTTGCATAAAACCCATTACTGAGAACAATTATACTCAGGAAGTTCTACGTCTATGGGAAGCAGGAAATCTTTAATGATTAGGATGGATATCTGTACCACGTGGCCTGGAAAGGTGAAATCTCTCATTTAGTATTTGTTTAGGCTTCTGTGTGCCCCTCCTTGATCTGGAGGATCTAAACTATTTCTGTCCCTGGAATCGGCCCTTACAATCTCATGTCCGCTCCCCTTTCTCGATAGTCCCTGGGCCTAGGGGGAGGATGTTTGCAGCCTTAGAAACAGGGAGTTGGCAGTGAATAACAGGTTGGGCCCAGTGGGATTCAATAGTTTTAAATCCTGGAGATATCACGTAAACTTGTTATTTACTTAAAATTTGTCATGACTCTAGAAAACAAAGCAAGAAAATCAGTAATGTTTTAAATAAAAAGTCATAAAAAATTTAGCTTGGTCCCATGTAATTAATTTCTTTTTCTTTTCTTTTTCTTTTTCTTTTTTTTTGAGACAGGGTCTCACTGTGTTGCCCAGGATAGAGGGTAGTGACATCATCATAGCTCACTGCAACCTCACACTCCTGGGCTCAAGTGATCCTCCTGCCTCAGCCTCCCGAGTAGCTGGGGACTAGACGCATGCACCACGACGCCTGGCTACCTTTCCTATTTTTAGTACAGACAGGGTCTTACTCTTGCTCAGGCTGGTCTTGAACTCCTGACCTCAAGCGATCCTCCTGCCTCGGTCTCCCAGAGTGCTAGGATTACAGGTGTGAGCCACTGTACCCGGCCCCATGTAATTAATTTCTGTTCTGTTTGAGGTTGAGTTAGTGATACTCATGGACATACCAGCTTTCTAATTAAAGTCCTGGAAGTTTGTTTTTAGTCCAATGGTATATAATTTCCAAAGTTATCAGAAACCTGTATTCAAGAGAACTTGTGAGTCCTTTCCATTGACTTTCCTTGAAGAAGCAAACTTCGGAATTAGCCACTTTTTAAAAAAAATGCTTTCCGAGATGAATCAAAGTAAAATAAAAAGTCTTAGACTAGCCATGGTTAAAGAGACAACTGACAAAGTTGGTTATTTTTATGGCATAGGGCAATTTAACGTAATAACCATATTATCGCTGATAACATATACTAAGACATATCAATATTTTACAATATTGGAACATATATTAACACCATGCTATATAAATATAAGCCAAAGAAAGTTAAACACCATTTCATATTTGACAGTGCTTTCTGTACAGTTTTAAAATGTCAAATATGCTTAATATGTCTTTCCTAGACTTTCAGTGATCCTAATATGTAAAAAGCTAGTTTGAGGTCAAAAGGCTGGTATACAATACCTGATGTTTTGAAGTATACTTACATTGTGGATGACTAAATCTAGCTACTTCATATATGCATTATCTCACATAGTTATTATTTTTGTGGTGAGAACACTTAGCATCTGCTCTCTTTGTATTCTTCAAGAATACAATATTTTGTTATTAACTATAGTCACCACATTGTACAATAGATCTCTTGAATGTATCCTTCCTATCTAACTGCAATTTTGTATCTTTTTTTTTTTTTTTGAGAAAGAGTCTTGCTCTGTTGCCCGGGCTAAAGTGCCGGCATCAGCCTAGCTCACAGCAACCCCAAACTCCTGGGCTCAAGTGATCCTCCTGCCTCAACCTCCCGAGTAGCTGGGACTACAGGCATGTGCCACCATGCCCGGCTAATTTTTCTATATATATATTTTTTAGCTGTCCATATAATTTCTTTCTATTTTTAGTAGAGACGGGGTCTCGCTCTTGCTGAGGCTGGTCTCGAACTCCTGAGTTCAAACAATCCGCCTACCTCGGCCTCCCAGAGTGCTAGGATTACAGGCATGAGCCACCGTGCCCGGCCGCAATTTTGTATCTTTTAACAAACACAGTCCCAATACCCTAACCCTGAAACTACCTGAGCCCCTGGTAACTACTATTCTACTCTCTACTTTCATGAGATCAAGTTTTTTTAGATTTCACATATGAGTAAGATCATCGGTATTTGTCTTTCAGTGCCTGGCTTATTTCACTTAACACAATGTGCTCCAGTTTCATCCATGTGGTTGCAAATTACAGGATTTATTTTTTATGACTGAATAGTATTCCATTATATACATGAAATACTATTCATGTATACCACATTTTTTTATCCACTCATCTGTTGATGAACATTTAGGTTGATTCCATATCTTGGCTATTGTAAATAATGCTGCAATGAATATGGGCATGCAGATATCTAAATATACTGATTTCATTTCCTTTGAATATATCCCCAGTAGTGGGATTGGTGGATCATATGATAGTTCTCTTTTTAATTTTTTGAGGAACCTCCATAGTGTTTTCCATAGTGGTTGTACTAATTTGCATTCCCACCATCAGTGTACAAATGTTTTCTTTTCTTCACATCCTTGCCAACACATATCTTTTGTCTTTTTGATAGTAGCCATTCTATCAGGTGTGAGGTGATATCTCACTGTGGTTTTAATTTGCATTTCCCTGATGATTAGTGAAGTTGAGCATTTTCTCATAGATCTGTTGTCCATTTGTGCCTTTCTTTGAGAAATGTCTATTTGGGTCCTTTGCCCCTTTTTAAATCAGGTTATTTGTTTTATTGCTATTGAGTTGTTTGAGTTCCTTATGTATTTGGGGCATCAACACCTTATCAGATGTTTAGTTTGCAAATATTTCCTCCCATTCTGTAGGTTGTCTCTTCACTCTGTTGATTGTTTCCTTTGCTGTGCCTTTTAGTTTGGGGTAATCCCATTTGTCTAGTTTTGCCTTTGTTGCCTGCACTTCCAGTAAGCATTTCTCATGCAGGACAGGCTTCCTACCAGCATGTCTGTCTGTGGACATGCTCGTCCCTTCAGGAGAGACCCACTCCTTGCCCACAGTGATGTTCTTCTCCTCTGCCTCCTGTCAGAACACAGGGTAAAATCGGTACTAGAGATATTTACTCATCAAGGAATTGTTTCCTTTCTTCTTTCTTCCTAAACTATAAAATTAAAGATCAGCTCCTTCAGTTTCCAACATTTCTCAAGGTCTGATTTGTTTGGTGTTCAATTCACTCAACACTTTATTTATTACCTACCCTGTTCCCAGATAGTCTCTGGGACTCTAAACTGTAGTAGTGAGCAAAACAGACAAAAACCCCTGCTTTATTGGAGTTTATATTTTGGTGTGAGAGACAGGCAGTTAAATAAACATGTTAATAAATATATAATGTGTTTTGAGTGTGTGTTGAGGCCGATGTGTCAGGGTGCTCCACTTTAGATGTTACTGCCCAACCAGGTTCCTTGCCCGCTGCTCAAGAGGAAGCCAATACTCCAAGACAGCAGGTATAACAACAGAGAAAGGGTTTAATTCTGCATAGGACTAAGCAGGGAGATGGGAGGAATTTCTCAAATCCCCAGGAAGTTGGGAGACAAGGATTTTAAAGACGGTTTGACAGGCCAAGGATTAGACAATTAGTTTTGCTGATTGGCTCAGTTTGAGGCAAAATTATAGGGGTGTATAAATCATGCTTCAGTTCCTGGGGTCACAATTCCAGTTGAGTCAGTTTCTTGGTATGGGCTGCTGGTCTGGGTGGGTCAGCCAATCCACTGGAAGGTGGGGCCTGGAAGATATCTCAGAAACTACCTTTAGGTTTCAAAAAGGTGATGTTATCTATGGAGAAAGTTAAGAATCCTTATGACCATCAGCTATGTGATTCCAGAGTAGTGATTACAGAGAAGCAAACAAGGGACCAGTGACGAATTATTATCTTTATTTAGCTGTTCCTGTGCCTTCACAGAGTTTTTGGGTCCTTACCTCAGTTCTCACCGTGTACCTCTTTCTTAATTTCTAACTGAGGGTTTCAATTCCCCCCTGGGCTTTTACCCAGCCTGATTCCTGAGGTGTGGGCAAATGACAAGGGAAAGGGCAGACCACTGCTCTGGCTTCTTCCTACTGACGAGAGATGGAGTTGGGGTTCAGCCCTGAGTAAGAGGAGTGAAACCGTTTTGCAGTAATCTGCAAATACCCACTGGTGCGGGGTTTCAGACCAAGGTTTGCACAACAAGAACATTATTACCCTTATTTACAGCTTTTAGCACAGTACTTAAGCGAACAGTGGACTATAAGATTAGATAATGAGTCCCAGAACGAGGAGTGAGAGTCCTAACTTCAAAGGTCCCTGTAGAACTGATCTGAAGTCTTGGGGAATCCAAGGGAATATTCCCAAACGTCAATCCGGTGTGGGGTCACTAGTGGAGCCCTGTTGTAGCCACACAACTTGTTGGAAATTTTTTTTTTTTAATTTGGTTTTCAACCTCTCTGGGGGTATTTATGTAGACACAGCAGGTAGTGTTTAATACTATGCAGACTCCCCCTTGTTTAGCCAACAGGAAATCTAGTGCTGCCTGATTATCTAAGACTACCTGGGCTAGCAAGTTGAGGGGCTTTTGTTGAGCCCTAAGGCTTTTTGCAGTTTCTTCTGCTATCAGTTGTAGAGTTGCAGACGGATCTCTAATTATGTCTCTGTTGGTATATACTCTGTACATAGGGACTAGTATTCCCAGCTACTTTTACTATGAGGTGTCCTGGTATCTTCCTGGCAACCGTCTCTTAGGAGATCTGTGGGGAATGCTATCTGGAGACTTGTAGCCAGGAAAGAATTCAGGATTCAGTCCAGATTGCAGGCAAATATCAGAACCTTGGACAAAGACTAGAATCTAATAACAGGTGGACTATAGTTTTTTAAAATTTCTGAACCATATTTTTTTCCCTCTCCAGTTTCCCATTTTTATTAAAGATGAATCATAGTTGGATCAATTTACTCGCAAAAATAAACTTTGCTGTCATTACACTTGGCCTGATTATTTGCACAAAGTGCAGTAAGAATAATTATTAACCTTAAGCATATAGGCTTTTTTTTTTTATTATTATTGGTTTTGCTGGAACTTTTCCATAAGGAATCTCCGGTTAGACTTGAAAGCTTCTCGAGTCAAGCCAAGGATTCTGTGCTTTTAGATATCTGTATAAATTGGGTAAATTCCTCTTTTCTCGAGATCCCAAAGTAACTTGGGGTTCCTAGACCTGTCAGAAAGTGACATTGTTTACTCACCACAGATCAGGAAATATTATTGATTAGGTACCTGGCCAGTTTTTCCAAACAGCTTTTTATTGGCTTTATAAAGTCAACCTTAACTGGGCACCTCTGAAAATATGCCATTCCAGTCAGAGCCTTGGTAAAATAACCAGTGTCTTTCATTGTGTCCTGTCATAGAAAAAAACAGATTCTTACTGAACTTATGGAAAGAACTATATTGCCATAGATGAAGAATACTTATAAATAGTTTTCAAATTCTGGAGAAATCAAGTAGAGAGAAAAATAAATGCTTCAAATTTTGCTTACAAATATATACTTTATTGTAAGCTATTAATAGCTCAAAAGAAGGCAAAAGCTTTTCTTGACTTCTGGAAAACAAAACACAGAAAGAATCAGCAATGTTTCAAATAAAAAGTCATAAAAAATTAGTTCAGTCCCATGTAATTAATTTCTGTTCTGTTTGAGGTTCAGTTAGCAATACTCATGGACATATCAGCTTTCTAATTAAAGTCCTGGAAGTTTGTTTTGTTTTAGTTCAATGATATATAATCTCCAAAGTTATCAGAAACCTGTTTTCAAGAGAACTTGTGAGTCCTTTCCATGACTTCCCTTGAAGAAGTGAACTTTAGACTGTAGCCAGTTAAAAAAATGAATTTTTGAGAAGAATTAAAGTAAAATAATAATTGTCTATGGTTGACAAAAGTCTTAGAATAGCCATGGTTAAAGAGACAATTGACAAAGAAAGTTGGTTACTTTTGTGGCATACAGCAATTTAATATAATAACTATAATTATTATTGATAACATACACCGAGACATATCAATATTTTATAATATCGGAACATATATTAATAACATGTTTATACAAATATAATCCAAAGAAAGTTAAACACCATTTCATATTTGACAATGCTTCCTGTGCAGTTTTAACATACAAAATAAGTCTCATATGTCTCTCTTAGACTTTCAGTAGCCCTAATATTTAAAAAGCTACTTTGAGGTAAAAAAGACTAGATTTAGAATTTTGATTTTGGAAGGTTTGTCACATACAAAAGCTTAAAACATTTGTTCAAATAGAATCACAAGTCACTATGAAATAATGGTCATTTCTTTAACCAAGAGTGATAGTCATCAAAAACCTCTAAAGGCAATACAGGAAGTTATATGGGTATAAACTTTAACCCTTTTAAAGTTCAGTTTTTCCAGTTAGTCAAAACCTAATAAAGACAACGCAGAGATTATCTTGATAAAGCATAAAACCTATATTTCTTTTAGGCCAGTTATCAATAAGATAAAGAAAACCTTCTGTAGTGTGATTTTTTAAAAAATTAATTAAAAAAAGAAACAGGTTATAGAATTAAAATTAATACATCATGTAATTTCATTAACAGCAAATTAATGTCTTACGAAAACTGTGTTTTAAACAAAATTTTTCTTTTTAATTATAGCCAACTGGATCACACAAAATTCCTTCATAAATTCCCTTTTATGAACTTCAACTTGCACAGACCATTTACAACATACTTTAAGCTTTCTGTATTTGTCCCAGATTTCCCATTTCTTAAATAACCAGTTATTTTAGGTCAAAACATTTTCATACAAGATCCTTTCACATACAATATTATTCTCCTTTCTGTTTACTCTTTCTTACCAAAAATATATTTCTTTCTTTCTTTTTTTTTTTTTTTGAGACAGAGTCTCACTCTGTTGCCCGAGCTAGAGTGCCATGGCATCAGCCTAGCTCACAGCAACCTCAAAGTCCTGGACTTAAGCAATTCTCCTGCCTCAGCCTCCCTAGTAGCTGTGACTACAGGCACGTGCCACCATGCCTGGCTAATTTTTTCCTGTATATTTTCAGCTGTCCAGATCATTTCTTTCTATTTTTAGTAGAGATAGGAGGGGATCTCACTCTTGCTCAGGCTGGTCTCGAACTACTGACCTCGAGGGATCCTCCTGCCTCAGCCTCCCAGAGTGCTAGGATTACAGGTGTGAGCCACCGTGCCTGGCCTATCATTTACTTATTTAACTTAAAACAGTTTTTAAAACCTATAAATTAGACAAAATTATCTTTTTTTAAACAAAAACTATACTTCTATGTCTTATAACCTTTTTATTAAAAAAAATCTTATTTTTATATAGAATTGTTTCTCTTTTATCTGCTAGTTTCAATTACATATATTAATTATAATGCGAATTCTTAGAAAAATATAGGAAGTTAAAGTACCTTTGAACTGTTATCAGTCCCTAATTTTTATTAGCACAACTAAATACATTTAGTTTTCTATATCATATAAAAATAAGATGTCAAGGTATATAAATGTAAACTTATGTTTAACAAATGTTTTAGTATTAGTATTTTATCTTATAAATGACTCAGATATTTTATGATTATATTCTTTAACTTAACATAACATGACTTTAAGATTTCAAGTTACTGAAAAGAATTTTGAAACCACAACACAGGTACCACCCCTAAGGTTTTTCCTGGTCCTCCTAGGTCTCATGTAGCCATGTGGCATCCGAGATGGCTACAAAGGACAGGGCCTATCTGTGTCCTCAATTCATTTACCAGGTGCAGAGTTCAAGGCAGAAAACAGGATGCCTGGAGGATCCAATTCCTCCCACAATAGCCAGGGGGAAAGCTGGGGCAGGGAGGAAAGCGTCATATTGGGCTAGATTGTGCCTCAGATTTGCTGGTCTAGGCACTGAGAACATGTCCTCAGGCCTCACCATGGCCACCTCTCCAGACCTCAGAAACCAGAGGCTCAAAACCAAAAACATAAGCTTGCAGTCTAATCCAACAAATATTAAAAATATTACAGAAGCAGCGGTTTTATGACCTTAAAACATTAAAATTTTAACAACAATTTTAAAACTAGTTTTATTTATCAAAGATTACCAAAGTCATGTGAACTAAAAGGCATTTGAGTTCTTTCCTGTTTTCTTGATAAAATATTGGATTTAAGCACTTACATTTGTTCAGCCAATTAATTAGAGCTCTTTTACAAATTTTGGCAGTGAAGTATGACATACACATGGCACGTATAGGCACACACAAACATACAGACAGAAGCAGAATTTTTGTTTGCTGCTTTTAAATACATATATTTTTATTCAGACTTTAATCTTTTAATTACCTATTTTATTGCCCTAAGCAAGTGTTAGCTAGGCAACAATTTGCTTCTGAAAAGATGACCCCTAGGTGAAACAAAATTTATATTTCAGAAGCACAGGCCGGGTGAGGTGGCTCACGCCTGTAATCCTAGCACTCTGGGAGGCTGAAGTGGGAGGATCGCTCGAGGTCAGGAGTTCAAGATCAGCCTGAGCAAGAACGAGACTCTGTCTCTACTAAAAATAGAAAGAAATATTATGGACAACTAAAAAAATTTATAGAAAAAATTAGCCGGGCATGGTGGCACATGCCTGTAGTCACAGCTACTCAGGAGGCTGAGGCAATAGGATTGCTTGAGCCCAAGAGTTTGAGGTTGCTGTGAGCAAGGCTGATGCCATGGCACTCTAGCCCGGGCAACAGAGTGAGACTCTGTCTCAAAAACAAAACAAAACAAAACAAAACAAAACAAAACACAACAAAAAATTTCAGTATCCTAGAAGACAAGAAAAGGCTAAGGAATTGATCCAGATTATAGGAAACTAAAGAGACATGACAACTAAATGCTGTTCACAATTATGGACTGGCCCCTGTATCAGGAGAAAAAGGCTGTAAAAACATAAAGAACATTAGTGGAATTAAATTGGAATAAGGACTGTAGATTTGATAAAAGTGTTGTATCAATATTAAAGTTCCTAAAACTGACAACTGCATTATAGTTGTGTAAGAGAATATCCTTGTTCTTAGGAAATACACATTGAAGTATTAAGAGGGTGGAAGGGGTCAGGATATATGCAACCTAATACCAAGTGGTACAGAGATAAACTGTGACATGTGCACACAGGCTCTGCCTACTTCTTTGACCTAATATGTTAGTGTGCTCCTCCTAGTTTACTATACTCTAGCCATACTGGTCTTCTTTGTCTTCCTTAAGAATACTAGCTTGTTCTAGAACAAGGGCCTTGGAACTCTGCCATTCCTCTTCTTGAAATGTTCTTTTCCCAGAAATGCACTGGAATGGCTCGTTGTCATCCTTCAGGTTTCAGATCACCTTTTCAGGGAGAGCTTCCTTGACTACTCAACCTAAAGTGCTCCCCTTCCCTAGAGCCGTTATCATTATCTGAAAGTACTTGGTTAATTTATGTCTGTGCTTCTTTTCCCTTTTGTCTGTCTTCCCACTAGAATGTACGTTTCATAAGAGGAGAGACCTTGATCACAACTCTGTCCTCAGTATCTAGCATAGTGCCATAAGCTCTCAATATATATGTGTGTGTGTGTGTGTGTGTGTGTGTGTGTGTGTGTCTGTGTGTGTCTGTGTGTGTGTCGGATGAATGAAGGCGAGATGGGGGGATGGTGTGGGCGGGGATAGGGCTCTGGGAGCAAAGCTGGCTGCAGGAACACAGTTATTGGAGAAACTGTGTGCATTAGTATCTAGCATTCCATCCTGCTGCAAGTACAATTTTTCAGAAGGGAGATATGTTTAAAAGGGGTGGGAGTGGAGGAGAAAGAAAAAGAAAACACAAAGAAGGAAAAAACTGTATAAAATATGCTTATTTGAAATTTACAGGTTGATCATAATCAGCAATTTTGGAGAAAAAGAGGAATCAAAAGAGAGGAACTTTGTTGACATGCCCATAACAATTTTAACATCAGCTATTTCTTTTTGATGACAAAGTCTACTTTAAAATTTCATCTTGAATGGGAAGAGGATCTAGTCCTCAATTACATCTACATGGGCATAGTCTGCTTTATTCTGGAAAATTCTCCTTCCATCTTATTTAGGACAATGTCCTAATCTTCCCACTCTATTGGGTTTAGCACCTGGATGTCGTCTTGGGCTCTCTTCATCCTCAATTCTTTTTTCTTTCTAGATCCTCAATTCTTTGTGACGCTTCTCTTATGATACTCTTACATGTGGACCTGTCATGAGGGTCATTGTTTCTCAGTGTGGTCCTGGCACCTCCTGTATCACCTAGAAAATCTGTTAATAATGCAGAGTCCTTGGCCCAAAATCAGAATCTCTGGGAGTGGCCAACAGGGAAACTGTTTTCACTTTTAAAGTTTTTCATGTATTTTATTTGAAGTACAATATACATTTCAGAAATTCAAAATATACGGAAGGATATGAAATAAAGAATTTTTCTCTCAGCCTCTGATTCCCAGCCACCCTCTTCCTTGCCTCAGAAGCAGGCATTGTAATGTCACTTTCATATGTATTTTTCCAGAGATTTTTTTTGTGCACGGACGTGCAAATACATGCTTATATTTTCCTCCCCACTTCCTCATTACACAAACGGCAGCATCTTGTACTCATGGTTTCAGTACATTGCTTTTTTGTTTTCATGTGCCAATATATTTTGGAAATCATGCCATGTTGGTAAATGAGGAATGCTATTTTTTTCCCGGCTGCATAGATTTCCATTCGGGCATGTGCCATAATTACTTAACAAGTAGCCTATCAGTGGACATTTACATTGTTTTCAATTTTTTGAGAGTAAAAACAACGTGGCCATGAATAACCTCTTACATATATCATTTCCCACATGCGCAAGTATATCTGAAGAAAAATTTCCTGGGCCAAAGCATATGCACATTTTAAATTCTGGTAGATATTGCTAAATTATCTTCCACGTAGGTTGGTAAATTCACCAGTGAAACCATCTGGGCCTTGGGATGTCTTTTTGGAAGGCTATTAATTATTGATTTAATTTCTTCAATAGAGATAGAGCTATTCGGATTATTTATTTCTCCTTGTATGAGTTTTGGTAGTTCATTTAAAGAAATTGCTCTATTTCATCTAAATTATCAAAGGTGTGGGCATAGAGTTGTTCACAGTATTTCTTTATTACCTTTTAATGGCTATGGGATCATAGTGATAACGCCTCTTTCGTTTCTGACATCGGTAATTTGTGTCTTCTTTTTTTCTTAGTTAGCTTGGCTAGAAAACTTATCAATTTTATTGATCTTTCAAAAAACCCAGCTTTTGGTTCTGTTGTTTTCCTATTCTATTGTTTCCCTATGTTCAACTTCATTGCTTTCTGCTCCAATTTTGATTATTTCCTTTGTTCTTGTTTTAAGGATTAAATTGCCTTTCTTTCTCTAATTTCCTAAGGTGGAAACTTAGGTCGTTGGTCTTAGATCTTTCTGTTTTTCTAGTATACACACTGTTTTTGCTGCATCTCACAAATTTTGATAAGCTGTATTTTCATTTTCATTTAGTTCAGAATATTTTAAAATTTCTCAAGATTTATTCTTTGAACCGTGTGTTATTTAGAAGCATGTTGTTTAATTTCCAGATATTTGGGAGATTTCCCAGTTATCTTTCTATTATTGATTTCTAGCTTAATTCCATTGTGGTCTGAGAAATTCCTTAGTATGATTTCTATTTTTTGAAATGTGATAAGGTGTGTCTTATCGGTCATCATGTGGTTTATCTTGATGAATGTCCTGTGTGGGTTTAAGAATAATAAGTATTCTGCTGTTGTTGGATGGAATAATCTATAATCCTAATTAGGTAAAGTGATTGATAGTGCTGTTCAGGTCAACTATATCCTTATCGATTTTTTGCCTGCTTGATTTATCAATTACTAACAGAACATTGTTGAAGTCTCCAACTATAAATAGTGGATTTGTCTGTTTCTCTATTCAACTTGAACTTTGGCATGTTTAATATTGTTATGCTTTCTTGGAGAATTGACACCTTTATCATTATGTAGTACCCCTCTATTCCTGCAAATTTTCCTTGTTCTAAAGTCTGTTTGTCTGAAATTAATATAGCTCCTCCAGTATTCTTTTTTTTTTTTTTTTGAGACAGAGTCTCACTCTGTTGCCCAGGCTAGAGTGAGTACCGTGGCGTCAGCCTAGCTCACAGCAACCTCAAACTCCTGGGCTTAAGCGATCCTACTGCCTCAGCCTCCCCAGAAGCTGGGGTAATTTTTTTTCTATATGTATTTTTAGTTGGCCAGATAATTTCTTTCTATTTTTTTAGTAGAGACGGGGTCTCACTCTTGCTCAGGCTGGTCTCGAACTCCTGAGCTCAAGCGATCCACCCGGCTTGGCCTCCCAGAGTGCTAGGATTACAGGCGTGAGCCACCGTGCCCGGCCTCCAGTATTCTTTTGATTAGTGTTAACATTATCTACTGATGTCTATCTATCCATCTCCATTCCTTTATTTTAATCCATCTGTCTTTATAATTAAGGTGGGTTTCTATAGACAATATACAGTTATCTTCTTTTCCTTAGCCACTCTGACAGACTCTATCTTTTAATGGGTGTGTTCATATATTTGTATGAATGTCAACTGTGTTTGTGACTGTTTTCTATTTGTTGCCAGAGGCTTCTTTTTCTGTATTCTCTGGTTTCAATTGAGCATTTTATATGATTTATATGATTCCATTTTATCTGTTCTCTTAGTTTATCAATTACACTTCTTTAAAAAAATTTTAGTAGTTTCCTTAGACTTTATAATATACATTTTTGAGTAATATAAGTCGACCACCAAATAACACTATTCTGTTTCACACGTAGTGCAGGTTCTCTCTTTGGACTGTAACTTAAAGCAACTCTGGAGAGTTTTAGAGGTAGAGGTATGGAGGAATGAATGATCTACTTTCTCTTTCATAGGTGGGAAGAGGTTAAAGATTCCCATCTTGCCTATTTATTCCTGTGTTACGTACAGGTTTGTTTTTATGACCATTGATTCTATGGGATTTGGTGCATAGATACTCATAGCTGATATATCTTTACTGTGAATTACATCCTTTATCATTATAAACTGTTTTTAAAAATTTTGTTAATAGTTTTTGCTCTTAACTTTGATATTTAAGATCATAGCTCTAGCTTTCTTTTCAGTTGAATTTTCTGATATGCTGTTGCTTCTTATTATTAACTTTTTTGAATTTTGAGCACACACATTTGAACTGTGGGCAAAGACGCCTATCTCTGTCTGTATGTTCTTTAATGAACTCTACATCTGAAATCACACTTTGCATATGCAGAAATGCATCCATATACGTATGATCTGTACCAGAGAAATTTCCAAATATATCTGTGACAGATGAGGACATGTATTCAAAGGTAACATAGTGCCAGGGTTATCCCAAAGGGTATCATACTCCTCTGGACTCAGTTCCTACCTGACAACTCAAGATTCATTTCAAATCATCAAATCACTAGAAAATAGAACATCTCTTTAAGTTGTGCTCCAAAAAGAGTTTTGCTTTGTGATCCAATCTGAAAACCTTTTCTTTTGAATGGTAAATTAAGCCATTTCACATTAATTATAAGACAAATGTTTGTTATTCTTTTTGTCATAAAATTTTAAATTATATTTTCTTTCTTTCTTTTTTGAGACAGAGTCTCACACTTTGTTGCCCGGGCTAGAGTGCCGTGGCATCAGCCTAGCTCACAGCAACCTCAAACTCTTGGGCTCAAGTGATCCTCCTACCCCAGCCTCCCGAGTAGCTGGGACTACAGGCATGTGCCACCATGCCCGGCTAACTTTTTTTTCTATACATATATTTTTAGCTGTACAAATCATTTCTTTCTATTTTTAGTAGAGACGGGTTCTCGCTCTTGCTCAGGCTGGTCTCGAACTCCTGACCTGAACCATCCTCCCGCCTTGGCTTCCCAGAGTGCTAGGATTACAGACATGAGCCACCGTGCCTGGCCTAAATTATATTTTCTGTTTTCACAATTTACAGCTTCTTTGTTTTTTGTGTTTCCTCTGTTAACAATAAAGTATTTGTATTTTTGTGCAAGTGGTTTCCTTTATTACCATGTTATTTATAACACCCTATTCACCTGTTTTCCTGAGATAATGCCAATTAGCTCCCTGCAATGACCAATAATAAAGTTAGCATATTGGTTCTTCCCCCTCCCTCCTCAGCTTGTAAGGGGCTGCTGTAACAAGGTACCAAAACCTGAATGGCTTAAGCAACACAAATTTAGTGTCTCACAGTTCTGGAAGCTAGAAGTTCAAGATCAAGATGTTGGTAGGGTTAGTTTATTCTTAGGTTTGAGAGGGCAGGACCCATTCCAGGCCTCTGTTCTGGCTTTTGGTGGTCTCAGATGTTCCTCGGCTGGCAGATGGCGTTGTCCCTGTGTCCTCACACCTCTTCACTCTGCATGTGTCAGTCTCAGAATCCAAATTTCCAATTTTTTATAAGGAGGCAGTGATATTGGATTAGAGCCCACCCTGATGACTTCATCTTAACTTGATCGGCTACAAAGACCCTATTTCCAAATAAGGCCACGTTCACTGGCACTGGAAGTTGGGATTGCAACATGTTGGGGGAGGGAGCACAACTCAAGCCATCGTGCTCTTCCACCACTAGACTTTAGTGATATTACTCACTTCCTAGTGTTTAACTTTGAACTACTAAATATGCTATGCTTCTGTTATTAATTTATTATTTTTAAGTTATATTTTTTACTTCCAACTTTAAATGATTAGGAAATCTGATTACTTACTGCTCCTACCTTCCCTCTTCATCTCCTCCGTCTTTACTGATTATGCCATGTCTACATTATAGGGATTTATAACAGTCACGTTTCATTCTGTAATCACCTCCACTTGTGTTGGACTTTGCCTGCTTTTCTCGTTCCTTCCCTCTGTTTCCTCTGCTGTGGTTTCAGCAGCATCCGTTCCTCCCGTCACTCCTGCATTTCTGTGCTATTTTTTTTTTTTTTTTTTTGAGACAGAGTCTCACTCTGTTGCCCAGGCTAGAGTGCTGTGTCATCATCCTAGCTCACAGCAACCTCAAACTCCTGGGCTCAAGCAATCCTACTGCCTCAGCCTCCCGAGTAGCTAGGACTACAGGCATGTACCACCATGCCCAGCTAATTTTTTTTCTATATATGTGTTTAGTGGTCCAGATAATTTCTTTCTATTTTTAGTAGAGACGGGGTCTTGCTCTTGCTCAGGCTGGTCTCGAACTCCTGAGCTCGAGTGATCCTCCTGCCTCGGCCTCCCAGAGTGCTAGGATTACAGGCATGAGCCACCACGCCCGGCCTCTGTGCTATTTTTATTTCTGCTTCTTTCTGAGCTCTCCTGAGTTTTTTAAATCTCCGCTTTTTACTTTTGTTCTATAGTGATAATTGTTTCATTAAATTTTTATAATTCCTGACAAAATGTTTGGTCTAGATTTTGATCTGCTCTATAGAAATATTTTTCTGTTGAGTGGTTTTTGATTCCCTCTTTTTCTGTTCCTCTCCTCCATTGTTTTTCTTTGTATCTCTGCACAGCTCCTGGGTTGGGTCCATTCTGAATACTCAGTTATGAATACATTGAGTTTTTACAGGGTTAGCTGTTCATGGGAGGTCCATGTGAGGAAGGGCAAGAACATGTTTCAAGCTAGGGACATTTAAAACAAACAATTCTGAGATTTGTGTGGGAGTTCATTTGGCCTTTTCCCCCCTCCTCTCCAACCAGATAAAATATGTTCAAATGTATATTGTCTCTTTCCCTACCACCCCATGGGCAGATGTGAGGAGGAGGAAGAGGAGGAAGAGGATGCAGAGGAGGAAAATAGGCCTCATCTAAGGAGTTCTTCTTTTGAGCCTATCTCATGCTTTTGTTTTTTTTTTTTTTTAAATCAACCTGTGCATCCCATTTCCCATTGATGCAAACAAGTGATTTTGATTTTGTGCTTCAGTGCCTGCCCCTGACCTTGGTGAAATGCCTTTGTCAACTCTTTCTGAGATCTACAACCCTGGGTGATCTCTCCTTTAAATTTTCCTGAACGCTGCTTCATTCTGGAATCTTCTCTGCTTTTGGCATTCTTTTGCCTACTTTGAGGTTCAAGGATTTAACTGTTTCCTAATTTTATTGCATATTATGTTTGTGTTTCTGTTTTTCCTTCTCTTTGCTATTTTTGGATAATTTTCTAAGAGACAACGAATAAATTCTGTTTTTACATCACCTTTTTTTTTTTTTTAAAGAGATGGCGTCTCACTGTGTTGCCTCGGCTGAAGTGCAGCGGCTATTCTTATTCATAGATGCCTGCATGGTGCACTACAGCCATGAACTCTTGGCCTCAAGTGATCTTCCTGCCTCAGCCTCCCAAGTAGCTGGGACTACAGGTGCATGCCATTGTGCTGGCTACACCACTGTATTTAATTCAAAAATTGGGATCTGCATTTGAAAGCTTCTTCAGTGTAATAGTTTTAAAGATGGCCTCAAATTCTTTGATGTTCTTCCCTTTGAGAGGTGAAGTCTACTTCCCCTTCCCCTTGAATCTGGACTAGCTTTATTCACTTACTTATAACAAGTAGAATGTGGCAGGAATGACAGACACAGCATGACTTCTGAGTTAAGTCAGAGAGGCCATGTGGCTACTGTCTTGCTTGCTGAAACACTTGCCCTTGGAGACCTGAGCCACCATGTAAGAAGGCCGACTACTTGAGGCTGCCACGCTGTGAGGAAGCCCACACCACATGGAGAGGCCATGTGAAAAAGCTTGGTTGATAATCCCACTTGAGCTCAGACTTTGAGTCATTCTACCCCAGGTCCCAGACATCCCAGTGAGGAAGACTCTATCCCCAAGACATTTGGGGCATCCTCAACTGCTTAAATCTTTCCAGTGGAGTCCCCAGACATTGTGAAGCAGAAGCATACTATCCTCATTGTGCTTCGTCTGAATATCTGAGACATAGAAGCCTTAACTATAACAAAATCACTGTTGTTTTATGCCACTAATTTGGAGGAGGTTTATTACACAGTGAAAATCAGAATGTATGGTGAATTTTTTATACAATAAAATTTGAAAACTACTGTCTGGGATAATTTTCAGTGCACTCAAGAAAGTTGATGTGGCAGTTTTTTTTTTTTTTAATATAGCTAAGCTAGAACATTTTTGAGAATTCCCTTCCTATGTGGTCCCAAAAGAAATTCGTGCAAGATTTGAAGGGTGGAAATGAAGAAACAGACACTTTTAATGGTCTAAAGGTCAGTGCAGGGTATCAGTTGCTATGACTGATCTGCTGATTTACCTTGGCACGGAGCAGAAGCCTGTGGTTCCTTTAGCTTCTGGTTGACATTTTCTTTCGACTTCTTTGATCCTGGGGCAGTTGATAGCAAAGCCTCATGATGAAATATGCCAAAGACCAGGTTAGTTAACACAGCCCTGGGCAAAACAGTGAATGAGTGTGCTATCCATCTCACACTGTAAAAGAACAAACTTTTGGTCCTCTGTATTGCTTGGGATTTAAAAGAATGCACTTGCCAGCTTAGTGAAATGTATACCAAGCGATGGAGGCTGGTTTAGTAAACGTACCACATCTGGTATAGCAGCTGTTATTGGGACTGCCACTTGGTTAAGTTTTCACAAGTTTATAGTAGAAGTCCAGCAGCCAGAGTTAATTTCTTTTCTTTTCTTTTTTTCCAGGGTTATAAAGGTAAATTAAACTGGAATATGATAAGGACCTCTATTCCTGCCTTTCATTTTTTGGCACTAATTGCTGTAATTCTCTTCAGGATGTGGTATTCCTTCCGATCAATAATAATGGCTGGAAGGGAAGGCAGGTGATTTTAGAAGCTTCCACTGGGCCATTTCTACTATGATAACTCTTACTCAACAGGTTAAGAAACAAATCTGGGCTGGGCGCGGTGGCTCACGCCTGTAATCCTAGCACTCTGGGAAGCCAAGGTGGGAGGATCACTTAAGGTCAGGAGTTTGAGACCAGCCTGAGCAAGAGCGAGACCCTGTCTCTACTAAAAAAATAGAAAGAAATTATCAGGACAACTAAAAATATATAGAAAAAATTAGCTGGGCATGGTGGCACATACCTGTAGTCCCAACTACTTGGGAGGCTAAGGCAGAAGGATTGCTTAAGCCCAGGAGTTTGAGGTTGCTGTGAGCTAGGCTGATGCCACAGCAGTCTAGCCAGGGCAAAAGAGTGAGACTCTGTCTCCAAAAAATGAAAAAAAAAAAAAAAAAAAGAAAGAAAAGAAAGAAACAAACAAATCTGGGTTACTAAGTAGAACTATCCCAAGTATGCACCCAGGGACCTAACAATCACTGGTAGGTGAATGTAGCCCGTGTACCCACCATGAGATGGACTTGGGTAGGGCTCCATGTATCTCCGGGCTTTCATAAACTTCCACCCTAACTTGGGGACTATGATGGCATTTCAGGCTCTTGGCATCAGTATCAGTCCAGACTGTGTGCTCAACAGCCCTCAAATGTCTGGGTATTCCTCTTTACCTAGTATATCAGCTAAAAGGCTGCAGGTCCCTTTGGGGAAGGAATAGGGACACACTTATTGTATGTATTTGCAGTGGCATTGCATGCCTCATCGAGGGGATTAGACTTCCTCTCCAATCAGTAGGCTTTGCTTCTGAGAACTGGCTAGATCCGGAAAATAGGATTACAATTCCTCATTGTGGTGCCTAACATCAGCCTTTTGTACACTTTCAATTTTTGTATGGTTATGTAAACCAAGTAATACTTGTTGCCCATCTATACTGCCCTTAGTGATACCATGGTCTGTCAGCCATTGCCACAGGTCCTGGTAGGTCAAGAGACCCTGACTGTCACTCTAGCCTTGGTCTGTACTATAGCAATTATGTTCACCTCGACTCTTAAGATTAGATGCCACCATCTGGTCCTTGCTATTCTGGAATCCTATCACCCCCATTGGTAACAGACAGCCCAATTCCACGGCAGAATTTCCTGCTCTCAACTGTCCTGTACAGAGGGACAGAGGGACAGTTATGGCTGAACCTCCCAAAGATGCTGGTGCCCCATCACCACTATTATTTCTTATTTCCCGTGACAGGAGTGCCCTTCGGCCTTCCTGGGGGACCTAGTCAGGTGGCAGTTTCCCTGATTCACATAACCAGTGATTCTAAGATTTATACTTTCCTGAACCTACTGACACCTTTCTCAGCTCTCCACTGAGGGAGTTCCAGCATCGCTATCCCATGGTAGACCAGCACTGTAAACAAGCCTCAAGGAGTCGACCCAACAGCATTTCAGGACTGACTTCAGGTGTCCTTATCAGGACATGAAGTTCCAAGTCATGCAAGAGTGCTCCCATGTCAGTGACTGCTCCCTTACCCCGCCTCACATTCTACCCGCCCCAGTCTGACTTCCTTAGGCTCCACTCCCTTGCATGCCCCAATTCCTTCTGAGGCATATTAGCCAGGTCTTTAAATTTATTGAATGTGTACACAATATGCTTCGGGAATTTCCACTGGGGTTGTGCTGTGACTTGTTCAAAGTCTTCTCTTGAATGGAGGCTGCTCCCCTTTAGTGAGTGGGAGGGAGCTCCTTTTGCCAGCCTGGAGGATTAGGAGGTATCTGATGGTTGAAGGTTTCAGGCTCATGCACCCAAACATCCTCACCGTAGTCTCTGATTCTTACTATTACCATATCAGGTCCTTGTCCTTGACATAGGAGACCTGTTTAGGCTGTCATTCAGTATTCTTTGAGTACTGCTAGTCTGGCAATTAAATTCCGGGCTTGCTTTTCAGCAGTCTACACTGTGGTTACAAAGGATAAGAACCTTTTTAAACACTACCATGGAAGCTTTCTCACTTTCACAGCGCGTTTTGAGTTGTGGGCTTAACCTGAGTCCATCTGTTTTATTTATTTATTTATCTTTCCATTTTCTTTTTTTCTTGAAGATTTCTAAAGCTCTGAGCTAAAGTCAGCCAGTTCCATGGTTTTTATTATTATCTCTTTTCTACTTATCACCAGTAGTGGTGTCCTTACTCATTCTGACCAGTAAGTGCCCCAGTCTCCGAATCTCATTCTGAGGGGCTGTTTTCTAGAGCTGTTAATACTTCTTTATTTTTAATGGAAAAATAAAAATTGTATATATTTATGATATATAACGTGATGTTTCAAAATATGTGTACACCGTGGAACAGCTAAATGGAGACAATTGTCACATGTATTACCTGACACACTTATTTTTTTGTGGTGAGAACACATAAAATCTACTCTGCCAGTGATTTTCACGGGATACCATACAATATTATTAACTACATTTACCATGTTGTACAATACATCTCCTCAATTTATTCCTCCTAATTGAAATTTTGTATCCTTTGACCAACATCCTCCCCAACACCTACCTCCAATTTTACTCTCCACTTCTGTGAGTTTGACTTTTTGAGATCCTGTGGTATTGTCTTTCTGTGTCTGGCTTATTTCACTTAACACGATGTTCTCCAGGTTCATCCACGTTGTTGCAAATGCCAGAATTTCCCTTTTTTAAGGCTGAATAATATTCCATTATGTAGAACCACTTCTATTATCGACTGTTTAGCTTCGATTCTTCAAAAATGCAGAGAATGAGATGGGCTTGCATAATGGTCATTATTTTGCAAAATGATTCTCCAAGGAGGAACGAAGCAGGAAAGGAGGGAAAAATCATCTTAGAGCTCCTTACTAAGTTTACCCCACTGGGAGAACTGGCGGTTAATCCTGTCAGGGGCCCTCTGGGAGGCCACGTAGAGTGCACAGAACTATCCACTTGAAGGCAAGAGGGGACTGTCCCTGACTCTCGCACACCACTGGCCGAGGACTGTGTCATGGGATATAAGTCTCTTGCATTTCTAGTTTTTAGAAAAATTATTTCGTTCTTTTATATCCTTTAAAGACAATGAGAGTTTTTTTAAAAGTATCATTATGAACTTACAGATTTTAATGTATTTTACATGTCTCTCACTCTGTTGCAATCATTATTTTTAGTGATAATGTCCCATCTTGGCTATTGGAAGCTCCTTCAAATTAGTTCCTGTGACCTTTTGACATGACCCCAGTGGACTTTAATAGCTTCCTTGTTTCTTAGTACTACTAGGTATTCTAGGCTCATTCCTGCTGCACACACAAAATCACCTGTTTCCTTTCAGTAGCAAATAGTATCTAGAGATCACAATCTGGCACTAAGCAGCCTCATTGCTTTTGAGTTGGTCATTTCCCTGGACAGAGCTAGAAATATGTTTTAATTTATGGAAAAGAGAAATACTCCCATGAGTTAGTACTCATATTTCCAATTCAAATAAAATATTGCAGTTTTTCTTTCCTAACTTCTTTGGTTATGTTTGTATTTCTTTACTTTTACTCGTTAACATAATTAATCTCTTGTTAAAAGAAAAACTTTAGACAAAGAGTTTAATTGAGCCAAGAATGATTCACAGATTGGTCCCCTCGCCCCCACCTGCCACCCCTGCCAGAATAGGTTCAGAGCTACGCTGGGGCTGCCACGTGGTCAGATGACATTTATGGGTGGGAAAAGAACAGTGGTGCACAGAAGATGGGAGGGAGGTACAGAAACAGCTGGGCTGGTTGCAGCTCAGTGTTTGTCTTATTTGAACAGGGTTTGAACAGTTGGCCAGATGTGATTGGCTGAAATTCTGTGATTGATACAAGAGTAGGTTACAGTCTGTTTATACATCCAGTTAGGTTATGGTTCACTATGTAGGGAGAAACCTTTAGGCCAAACTTAAAATATATAAGGAGGCAGCTCCAACTTAATCTAACATGCTTTAACCTATTCTATTTATAATAGTTTCAGACATCGTTATCGAATTACTTACTTGCTATATCCCATTGTATATCCCAGTGTATAATAGTTCCATACTAACAATATCAATATTGTTATTAACAATATCACCCCTATATACAATTTAAGATTTCTTTACAATTCTTTTTTCGATTAGAATATATCCCACTAGGAAAGTATAGTCAAACTACTATGTTTTGAAGTTACCAAATTAACTCTTCTCTATTAAGCCATCAACTTGATACACTTGGTATTTTATTTTCAATTTTTATGGACTGATATTTTCCCATCTTGATTTAGTTTTGTTTTATAAATATATTAGATAAGCCATGTATGTGGTTTCTAAGTCAAAAGCTATAAAACAAAGTACATTCAGAGACGTTTAGTTTCTAACCCTTTTCCAAGTTGCTTCTTCCTTCCTCCTAATAGTAATCATCTTTAATTAGAATTAAATTTATTTTTCTATTTTTGGCAAATGTATGTATAATTTTTTCACATTCCCTCCCTTTCTTAGACTAAAGGTGGAATACTATACACTCTAATTTGCACTTTGCTTTTTTTCCACGTAATCATTCTTCGTGGAATTAACTTCATAGTGGTTCATGGAGATCTTAATTCCTTCCTACAGCTTCATGATTCTCCATTGTGTGAATTTATCCAGATGTAAATTGAAGACAGTGCCAGCAGATTCAGAAAGTAACCAGCAGGATGGAATTATCACTTATTGTAATGGGGAAGACTGCAAAAGGAACAAGTTTGGGGAGGAATATCAGGAGTTTAGTTGTGGCATATATTGTTTGAGAGGCTTATTAGACACCCAAGGAGAATTGTGAGTAAACAGTTTTGGATATACTGGTCTAGAGTTCAAGGGCAAGGTCCAGTCTGGACACATAATTTGGAAGTTAATAGCCAAGGAGTATGGTGGAGCAGTGGAGTAAATGCTCTAGGCTGGTTAGTTCTCCCCTGTTTTTATTAACTCCTACATCTAGGAGAGTTTGGTTGCCTGTTTTTAAGCCCTGGACTCCTAGTTCAGTAGTTTCCATGGGAACAGGGAGGTGACCATTGTCTCAAAGAGCAGAACAGGGAAGAAGCAAGATGAAAATGCAAACTTATTTTCACAAACATGTCTCCTTGCCAGGCCTCTGCCCCAGGCTACAGCCAACCCTTCCCACCACCTGCCTCCTTTCAGGTGCACTGCTTCCATCTCCCAGGTTTTGTTTTGTTTTGTTTTTTACCGTTGATGTAATTAGTTCCTGGAATCCATGTTTCCCTATGAGATTTTCCTTATTGATTCTGGGGAAGGGAGCCAGCAACCTGTGCCAGTTTTACGTCTTTGCAGAAATCAGCAATTCTATTAGATTTTTAAAATTCAATAAGGGAAACGAATATTTATTTTTTAAGAGAAAAAATATAGGGAAACTGATTTATCATTTCTTTCAAATATCCTATGAAAACACCCGAAGGAGATTGAACCTGATTAGACTCAGTCGAGGAAAACAGGGATTCAACAAAGCTGGGAACTGCATATTGAGTGAGAAAATAAAGAATTGACTACTGTGTGAAGAAATGCTATAATCTAAAACCTTTCTGAAATTCTATCTTGGGTAAACATGTATAGTATTTCCTTAAGAGCTACATTTCCTTAGCCAAAAGTAAGCAAGGGGAAAGATATCAAGTATATTGCTATTTCTCTTTAATCTTGATGATTCACCAGAATTATGCAGAATATTTCAGTATTATAAAATCAAACATAAAAACTCACAATTAATGTTAAATATGATGAACATCAAAATAAACAGGAGAGGTAGATGATAAAATTAAACTAGATAACATAATTTGAGGTTAATAAAATTTAAGTAGATGTTAGAAGAGTTTTTCAATGAAAATTAACATCTACATTTTTGTTTGTTTTTGAGATAAAGTCTCTCTCTGTTTCCCAGACTAGAGTGCTGTGGTGTCAGCCTAGCTCACAGCAACCTCAAACTCCTGGGCTCAAGCAATCCTCCTGCCTCAGCCTCCCGAGTAGCTAGGACTACAGGTGCTCACCACCAGGCCTGGCTAATTTTTTATTTCTATTTTTAGTTGGCCATCTAATTTTTTCTATTTCTTAGTAGAAACGGGGTCTCACTCTTGCTCAGGCTGGTCTCCAACTCCTGCCTGGGCCTCCCAGAGTGCTAGGATTACAGGTGGGAGTCTCCATGCCTGGCCAATGTCTACATTTTTATATAGTTTTTCTTAGTCGACTCCATGTCCTTAGTATATTTTGTTTTCTATTTTTGTACTGGTGTCTTCTTTAAAATTTTTCCCAAGAAATATATGCTTATATTTAACATACTTACATATATAACACTAATACAAATGAATAAGGAGTCAAAAATGAAAGTTCCCCAAAATAATAGTACCTTCCCTTCGTGGATGTAAGGCAATAAACCTCCCAGAGATAATCACTTTTGACAGTTTAGTATTTATCTTTCCAGACTTTTAAAAATACAAATTAGCATTTTCACATGTACACATATATACACAAACATGAAATCATTTATATATATATTTCTGAAACTTGTGATGAATATGTTCCTATATCTGCACATTTAGATCTCTGTCACTATTTTAAATAGCTGAAATTCATTTTGTACATGTATTAATAAATTATATTCTATTTCATTCAAAAGCACACAGAAAAAGATAAAATCGAAATGACACATAACTTGTTTATTTATTTTAAAATTCAAACTTTATATCCAGCTTTCATTTGATTAAAAAAATTAAAATATCATAAAAAATAATCTGAGTAAGTGGTACCTGGTCATTGGTCCCAGTTAGATTTCTTCTTTTCTACGTTGCCAGTTTGTATTTTTTGTGCATTCACTGAGAACAAATCCACAGATCTAAAAGGCAAAGGTATAAAAAGGAATAAATACATTTGTAACAGAAGCAAATAAACTCTTGCGTGCCTGATCTTTAAGACTTGGGAGTGGAGGAAAATATATTCAACAAATTCTCAAATAAGAGAACAGAGATGCAGGATTAAAATTAAGATTAAAAAAAAGACTTTGAAAGGGATTATATGGGACAAACAGAGAAACATCATGCAAAGATTCTCTCTCTAAGGTGTTTACTGTCTGTAACGTTGGCCTTGGACAGAAGAAGCAACGAGTCTCGTGCTTAGAAATGAGGACAAAACCTCAGGTCATTTGGGCCAACACAGAAAGGGAACAGGGGATAGATCAAAGTAGCCCCAGGTATAGTCTCTTCTCTAAACACAGCCATTCTTGGTCTTTAAGCATCTACTACTGGAAATGGAAATTTTCTCAGCTGTTAGAGTACATATCTCAGGTCTTTAAAGACCCAGAGCCCACAGTGAGAGAAACATCTCTGAAGGAAGGAGCCCTTAACTCCATAAAGAACTGTCTATGCAGGGAACGCAAGGCTAAGGCCAGATTGCTGAAGAAGTGAGTCTTAAAGGAAAACCCGTTACAGTAAAATGACAACACTTCATGTACTTAAGGCAAATGGAAGGGGAAAAAATATTTTCGATGGAAAGGAGACAATAACCCCAAGCAAAATTGCCTGAGAACCCTGTGTCAGCGTTTCAGGCATTTGCAGGGCTGCCGCACGGAGCAGGGGTCGGCCTGGTTCCCCGTGCCTTGGGAAGACCGCGTTAGTACCCTGGTGGCAGTCACGGGCGTGGCAGTCACTTGGCAGCCACCAAGGCCTGCAACGGCGGCGATCTGCCGCTCAGGCTGAGCTCTAAGGAGCTGGTAATGTCCCAGCACAGATGAAATGACTGAGGATTACAGGAGCAATTGCTGCTCTGAGGGGATTAGATTTGCAGACCTCCCTTCCAACATTAAGATCCAATGTTATTAAAAGAAACACCACCACCCCCGCCCCCCGCAAATCCCTTTCAGCAGGGCTGAGCTGGACTGGTGGGGGTGAGAGCGAGGTGGGGCAGCTGCGGGGGTGGGGAGGCCATAGGGTGCGGGGAAGACCTGGGAGGTATTTCTAGCCAGGCCTCATCAATGGAAACAATCCGATTGAAAACGTACTGCTAAACTCATGGTCAGAGAGCTCCCCTAAGTAGAGAAACAGGAGCCAGCAGGGGCCCCCTTCACTCACCCGGCCTTGCAGCCAGTTGCTCCAGGCACTGGAGGGGACTGAGAACATTTCAAGAGAGACACCCGAGGGCGGGCGCGGTGGCTCACGCCTGTAATCCTAGCACTCTGGGAGGCTGAGGTGGGAGGATTGTTTGAGCTCAGGAGTTCGAGACCAGCCTGAGCAAGAGTGAGACCCCCGTCTCTACTAAAAATAGAAAGGAATTAGCTGGACAACTAAAAGTATAAAGAAAAAATTAGCTGAGCATGGTGGTCCATGCCTGTAGTCCCAGGTACTAGGGAGGCTGAGGCAGGAGGATTGCTTGAGCCCAGGCGTTTGAGGTTGCTGTGAGCTAGGCTGACGCCTCGGCACTCTAGCCCAGGGAACAGAGTGAGACTCTGTCTCAAAAAAAAAAAAGAAAGAAAGAAAGGAAGAAAGAAAGACACCCCAGAGCATGGTGTGCCCTGAGGCATAAGGCCCAGAATTGGGACCCCATTTGCCCCAGTGTGAGGGCTGTACTGCCTTTCCATCATTGTCGCTCTGGATTTACTGACAGAGGAGTCATGAAATCTAGGTGAACAGTATCTCAGGCAAATACGCTGTGTTTAAGATGAAAGAAGTTGTTTTGTTTCTTATTCCATTTTAAACTAAATGTTTGCCTAATTTTCGCCTTCATTTCTTTATTTAAATTAAAACTTAAGAGTATGGAGTTTCTTGTGTTCCAGGAACTGGGAGAGATAATAGAGCACTAGTAAGATTAATATTTTAAAAGCTGGGTAATGATGTCATGGAAGATAGATTGAAAATTAAATTGTTATTCTACTTGGGAAGAATTATATAATAGAAAGCTAAAGGGTAATGAAATTCCTCAGTGTCTAATATTTCTAGCCCTAGTTTCAAGGTGAAAGAAGAAAGATACACACAGATTTTCTCAATAAGAGAACTCAATTATAAGTATTTAAGGCTGAGAAAAAAAGAAATTTATGGTCTTAAAGAACAAGTAGCATCATATGAAAGTCCTCTGTCAGCAATCTACTTGTCTTAAAGCCACTATTAGTGAAGAAGAATGTAGTTTCACATAAATAAAATTTCTGGAATAAGACAGAAGAGTTTCCTGACTTTTTAAGGCCAAGGCATAAAAGGAAATATAAAAATAAATGTTTTTCACAGAAATAAGAAAATACCTTCATGTACAATTTCTTGAAAAAATACTAAAATCTTAGATTTTTGAGGCTTGGAGTGGGAACGAATAGAATGAAAATAAAATATTTGTGATGGTAATAAGAAAATAGCTTCATGTAAATTTCTCTAAGAATCCTACTTATAAGTCTTTAAATCCCTTGACAAGGCAAAAAAAAAAATCTGAGGTCTTTAACTCCAAAGTAAAAGAAAGAATGAAAAAATTGATGTCTAATTGCACAGAAAATATGAACATATTTTCTGAAATGCAATATCAGAAATCCTCCTTGGTTTTATTTTTTAGGCTCTTCCAAAATTAGAGCTTCTCAGCCAGAATATGCTTTGTTTCTTTTGATCTTCAGATAGAAATTTCAGACACCAAGGGACAGAGGCCGTAAGAGGATTTCCTGTCACTTTCATCCCCATCAATGCCATACTAAGTGTTATCCCCATCAATGCAATACCAAGTGTGACCTTTGCGGCTCCTGTTCTCTGCCTGAAGATGACTTCCCTGTGGCTCCCAGTGGACCTGGCCCACATGTGGTGTGTCTTTTTTCTTCAGCTCATGGTTGAAATACAGGTTGCCCACTCCCTTGCAATTGAGTGTCTGGAGGCACGACCTGGCGACTATTTCAAGAAGGATTGTTTCCTACTCCATGTCTACTTTGCTCAGAGCAGGTCCTGCTGTCTCGTGGAGATCACATCTTCTACTTCATTTGGGTCACTTAGGGGCAAATTTATTCCTGTTCTCTTAGAAACATGGAAACACTCAAAGCACAATTTCCCAGTAAAGAGGGGCTCTTAACAGTGAAGTTGCAAAAAAAAAAAAAAAAAAAAAAATCTATATTTTTCTCTCTGTGTCAGATGTGCAGCCTGGCTTTTGGAAAAAGATTTATAAATCTTGCAGTGCCTTGTTGAGGAACAATAATTAGTAATGGTTTATTAGTGCTGTCTACTTCTCCTGAGAAGAAAGAATCTCTACAGAGCTGAATTAGGGTCTGTCTCTGATCCCACACAGGAGTATCTGCAAAGACTTCCACAATAGGTGTTCAAAGCTTGACTAGAGAAGAAGAAAGTAGCTTTGGGGAGAATCTTTCTAAGACGGGGCAAGAAGTAGAAAAAATAGTACTACGGGGAAAATCTATGTAAGAGAACAACACTTCATATCTATTAAACAGAGATATACAATAGAAATATTTATGATTACTGAAAGTTTAGGGGGCCCAATAGATTAATACCCATCTCCCCTGCATAGATAGCTCTGATGGAGCCAGTAAGACTGGAGAGTTGGTTAGATGGAGATAAAATGTCAGCTTCAGTACTGAAAGAAAGCTAGGCTGAATGACATGGCTTAGATGTGTAGCAAAAGGGGCTGGCTAAATCTTTCTTTGAATTAGAGAGGTGTGCCTAGTCTGGCACAACTGGACAGTTAGTTGTAGGTGACTTAAGCCACAGCAGAGAGTAGAACAAAAGGCATGCTCTTTGACAAAGGCAGGCGGTCACTCCTTAGTCTTTTCTTTCTGCGGCATTTAAAACAATTGAGTACAAAACCCTTTTGCTCTTGGCTTCTAGGACACCAGACTCTCTTGGTTATCCTCCGACCACACTGGCTTCTCCTGCTGGTTGTCTTGGCTGGTTCTTCCTCTTCTCCCTGAACTGTGAATGTTGAAATGCTGCAGGGTTCACCTTCCCCTTCCCGCCTCCATCACACTCACCTTTTTAATGATCTCCCTCAGTTTCCTGTCTTTAAATATGACATATATGCTAATGACTCCCAAATTTACATCCCCACCTGGGACTTCTCCCGGAATTCCTGATAAGTATATCCAACTGCCTAGTCAACATTTCCCCTTGCATGTCCAAATGGATGTTGAATTTAACAGGTCCAAAGCCAGCTCCTGATCTCCCCTTCCCATCCCACTGCCTCTCAGTCTTCCCCTTCTCTGGTCTTCCAGTCGCTGGGCCAAAAGAATCAACATAGCCTTTAATTTCTCTTTCTTTCATACCTCATATTCAATTCATCAGCAAATCCTGTGGGCTCTGCCTTCAAAATAAGAATCCTACGACTTCTCCTCACCTCCAATGCCACCACCCTAGTTCAAGCCATCATCAATTCTTGCTTGGATCACTGCAGTCGCCAAAAGCTATTCAGCACCTCCACCACCTCCACAGTCTGTTCTCAAAATAGCAAAGTGAGCCCAAGGGACCCTTTTAAAATCTAAGTTGAATCAACACTTCTGTGCCTAAAAGCTTTTAAAGGCTTCCTATTTAACCTAGACTAAAAACCTCTACCAAGTCTACAGAATCTGTTTCTGCTCTGGTCATATCTGACCTCATCTAATCTCCCCCTAGAGCCATCCTTTCCAGCAATCTCCTTGTGGGTCTTCAAACACTCCAAGCATGCTTCTGCCTCAAGGGTCGTCACTAGCTATTCATGCTGCCTCCCTTAGATCTTTGTTCAAATATCACCCTCTTACTGAGGCCTTCCCTAACCGTCCTATTTAAAATTGGACACCCTGCCCGCCCCACTGCCTGTAACTTCCACCCTTCATTTCTCCTTCCCTATTCTATTTTTCTCTATAACAATTATCACCATCGGTCACAGCATATATTTATATATTTTGCTTATCTACTTATTTATCTATGAGTATCTTCTCTCCTGTGTGGCCCACTGATCCCACAAACACATACACCATGAGGACAAGGATTTTGTCTGTTTTGTTTGATCTATAATCTCCAGCATCTAGAATAGGGGCTTTCAGTAATGGTCACTAAAATACCTGTTGAATGAGTAGTTTAAAAAGTGAACGGATGAGTGAGTCCCAAAGGGGAGGCAGCTGTGCCAAGCAAGCCTGCCTTCCTCCCTCTGAACTCACTAGTCAGAAAACTCCCAAGCTACTCTGGTGCCAATCCCTCCACATGGTGATCTGAAGATTTGGGGAAAAGTGTTCCCCCCAAAAAGGGGAAAATGTAAAAACTTGTTACAAAATGTCTCCGCAGATAAGACCAGTGTTGGTCTTAAAGATTGGGGAAGTATGGCCCGGCACAGTGGCTCACGCCTGTAATCCTAGCACTCTGGGAGGCCGAGGCAGGAGGATCGCTTGAGCTCGAGAGCTCAAGACCAGCCTGAGCAAGAGCAAGACCCTGTCCCTACTAAAAATAGAAAAATTAGCCAGGTGCTGTCGTTTGTGCCTGTAGTCCCAGCTACTTGGGAGGCTGAGCCAAGAGGATCACTTGAGCCCAGGAGTTTGAGGTTGCTGTGAACTAGGCTGACGCCACCGCACTTTACCTGAGGCAACACAGAAAGACTCTGTCTCAAAAAAAAAAAAAAGAATTGCGGAAGTAGAGGGAAGACTAGCTTCATGCAGAACTCAGAAAAAGAAATAAAATGAGATGATGATCTGTGTTAAGCAAAATCTCATCTCTAAACAATCCACCTTTGGTCATTAATACTGTAATAAAGGAAGAAAAAGTAATCACTTGGTAAAAGAATAAAATTCTCAGATCTTGACGACAGGTATAAAAGAAGAATATTTATGGTAAGAAAGGGGGAAAAAAGAAATAAATGAGATTTTATGACCTAGACAAGTATAATAAAAAGTAGCTTTTAATATGTAGTTTCTTGAAAGATTTCCCAGAGTCTTCAGTTCTTTAAGGACAAGCTCTGGAAGGAAAAAATAAATACATAGAAATGAAGGAATGGAAATATTTGTGGTTGCAGAGGTAGGGTAGATTTATCTGTCTTGAAACTCTCCCTAGTTTGTGGCTACATACGTCCTCTTGGCTCTGCCACTGTGATTACTCCTTTCAAAACCTCAAATATCATCCTAGAGAAGGATTAAATCTCACATCAAGTACTGTGTCCTACCAAACCCCGGCTTTGTGAACCGAGCTTGCTGCCAAATTCAGAAATCTGCCAGAAGTTAACAGTGATCAGGTCTTATTAGCTTATCTTGGAGGCAAGATTATAACGAAACATACTTAAGAAATAGTTCTTAAGTCTTTCACAAAATGATATTATAACAATGTGCTTCAAATAAGGAAAGCTGGAGTGTGAATTGTGTAGGAATCAGAATAACGGATAATATTTAGTGTGACTGTGTGTTAGGGAGAATCTACTTTTATATAGCATATCTCAACTGATGGCTGTTTACTTTCCCTGCATGATAGCTCAGTATAGAGGGAAGGCATTTATTTGCATATATTATATGTCATCTAAGGCAATGGTTCCACACAGGCCTGGCATCACTCGGGGCAGGAGAGAGCCAGGGAGCCTAAGTGTCCATATGATTTGGTCCATCCGCAGATGACAGCCAACTGGGGCTGCAGGGGGACCAGCTGCTGGGGTGGCACAGATGTGTCAGGCGGGGCATGGGTGACTGTCTCATTTATTGTCAGGCTCACAGGAGAAGAAATAGAAGTTCTGTAAGGCTTAATAGTTTGTATAATAAGAAGAGAAAAAGAAACAGCATCCGTATTTTCTTCCTTGTCAGAATAGGAAAGCAGGTGAAAAGTCAGAATCTGTGCCCGCATATCTCAGAGACAAAGCAGCAGTAACTTCATCTGTAATGCCCTCTTGCTTGTAACTGGTCTTCCTTTCTCCATTTTTGTTTTCCTCCAGTCTATTTCCTGCATAGCAGCCAATTGGGTCATATCACTTTTCTAATTAAAGTCCTTCAACGCCAAGGCCTTCAAGGTCCCTGCACAATCAGGCTCCTGTCTACCTCTTGCTTCTTAACACCCACTCTTGGCAATTATCCTCGGCACACTGGTTTCCTCCGTGAACCAAGCTCTTTTCTGACTTGGCCTTCACGTGCCCTGTTATTCACCTGTCACACGACCAACTTCTACCCATTCTTTAGGCCTCAGCTGAACCATCAGTTTCTCAAAGAGCCATTTCCTCGCTCCCCAGCTTAATCTACATTCTTCCTGTAATTCTTTCTCATAGTACTAGGTCCTTTTCCTTCATAGTGCTTGCCGTGGTTTGTAATGATGTATTTATTTATGGCTTGTTTAATGTCTGTCTCCCCCACCAGATTGCAAGGTCTTTGAAGGCAAGGAACTTGCTGGCTTTGTCTATTATTTTATTTTATTTAGAGACAGGGCTGGTCTCGAACTCCTGGCACAAGCAACCCCCCTGCCTCAGTCTCCCAAGGTGCTGGGATTATAGGCATCAGCCACCACGCCTGGCCCTTGTTTATTATCTTGTATCCAGCTCTGTGGAGGGACTTGGCCAGGAATGGCGCCATGAGAAGGCTATAGCCAGTGGACTCCCAGAGCAGGGCACTTGATACAGAGTGTCAACATTTCCTATTCTGTGCTACAATTCTTTATGGAGATGCAGAGATGAGATGGCCAGAGGTAATTACCAGAAATGCCAAGTCCACCTAACTGGAGGGATGGGGAGAAGTGACAGGCATGAGGCTGCAGCATGTACCCACTGCTAAGGGATTCACATGCAGAGGGACTGGGATTCCTGAAGTCCTGCAGCCTGGGTGCTTAGACCATGGCATTGGTATGAAGAGCAGTGGTGAAAGAACTTGAGAATATTTGGATTACATGAATCAAGGAATATGAGCTTAGAAAAAAAGTTTTATTAATTATAAAGTATCCCCCCCTTCTTTTTTCTTTTTTTCTAAATGGATTTCATTCTTTTCTCATAACATGATAGTTGTTCATTCTTGAATTTACATTTATACAAAAAACATCTAGGGCCATTGTGTAGGGCTGAAAAGATACAAAATTTCACTTTCATTCTTTAAGTACTTAACATTTAGTATGAGAGTTTTAATACAGAAGACATATTTAATATTAATATGTTAGACGTATATTCAAATTTAATATGGTAGACGTATCTTCATATTACAACACATAGCTGCCTATGATAAATACTCTAAGATAGGCAGAAAAATGAAGTGTTCTAGTATGTCAGTTATATAATCAGTGATACCCTGATTTATGGACTTTTAGAGCATTACTTAGGACTTAACCAGTGAGCTAGACATGTAGAACTAAAAAGACTCAACCTGGGGTATAATCTAAATATGAAAAAAACCTATACTGCATAGGTCCTGACCAATCAGAGCATGTCTGACTAATCAGCTAGGACTCCCAACCAATTAGAACAAATGTTGGCCAAATACCCCCTACATTTAACACTGAACACCTATCATCAATCAAGTACTGTCTTAAAGGGGTCTATAGTTTGGTTACAATGCTATAGTGAGGCAGGGATTATAAATAGTGCTCAACTTTTAAGCTGAATCAGACTGGCTCCCTGGACAGCAGGAGGCTGTGTCCAGACTCATGGGAAGGGGTGTGGTGATTGACATGAACTGTGGATGAGGAGAGGACAGATGGTAGCACACGTGCTCTGTATTTGACGTCCTTGCTTGTGATTAAAAGACAGAAAAACCCGCATTCAAATCCTCCTTCCAGTACTTAGAATTGTGTAACTTTGGGCAAGTGGCTTTATCTACTTAAGCTTTTATCTCCTCACTGAAAGATTGAGGTAGTAATTCCTATCCCATAGGATTGTCGTGAGACTTAAACAAGATACCATTGAAGGAAGGACATGGAGAATACTGCGAGAATTCCACTGTATGGAGTGACAGCTTCTATAGGATGGAGGTAAGACTCCAGCTCACATCGGAGGAGGAGAAAGCCTAGGAGAGGAAGAGACCCAAGCGGGTCCTAGTGGAGGGGATGACACAGTGAGTGGCCAGAAGATGCACCTGGGAGAAGAGGTGCATCTAACACAGACTTTTTCGTTTGTTTTGGTGAAATGCTATGTGTCTCCACCCTTCTCCCTGACAGCTTGAATCTTCAGGAAAACTACCCAAGTCACAATAGGCTTGGTCCACTGGATTTTTTTTTGGAAGCTGGTGAAGGGGCTGAGTTTTGGATCGAGACTGGCAAGCGTCCAAAATGGTGCCTTCTCTTGTGGATGACAAGTGCCCAGTGAATGGCAACTGTCACTGTTCACATTGCTATTAGAGGTGCTCCGGCCTACATATGAACAAGCTGGGATGAGGGCCAAGAGGAAGGGGAGCTCAGCTGGTTGGGCAGGATCTGTCCTTAATTATACTGTTGTTCTCAAACATATGTTCCAGCCAGAGACTTGTTGAGAAGCCTTTGTTTTGCTCTCAGGGCCCAGAAAGCATTTTATACTCTAGACTCTAGAAAGTTTTATAGGCTGGAAGCCTGGGTGAATCTGAGCTGGATGAGCACTTGTGACTTCATCTTTCCCCACGTGACACTCTGGGGAAAGATGAACCTGTTTGTCTTCATGACAAGTCATGCAAACCCCTGGTCAGCGCTGAGAAGTGAATATGCCACTGGTATACACTCTTCTGGAACGTCCTGATCCCAATACAAGGTTGATTTCACAGGCTTCTAGACATTTGCATTTAACCCCCAAATATTCTTCGCTGGGCACCTCTTTTGCTTTTCTCAATCTCACTGTTCTTGTTGCTATTTGCTACAATATTTTCTTTTTGCTTTTTAAACTTCATCCTTATTACTGCTTCCTGATCCTATCTCGTTGGCACCAGTGTAGCAGGGGGTACTACTCTGAGCTTGAGATAGGTCCACCAGTGAGTTCAGACTTGTCCACACTTTGCTGACAGATGTAGGAACAGCCTCCGGAAATCCATCTGCGGAGGGAGCGAGGAGCCTCTTGGGAGAACTTTACCTTAAACACAGTGCAAAGGCCTTAAGTCGGGACAAGAAGCTTAGGTCAGGAACAAAGCTTTTGTCCCTAGAGGAGAAAGGCAATTCTAAGGAGAACAGTGCCTGAACCCTCTCCCCACCATCGAGAATGCAGGTCTGTAATTTATAAAGGCATGGGGTGACTAGCATAGCAGAGGTTGGCGAGATGCTCCCCAAACTCATTTCCTTTTCTTCCTGGGCTCACACCTTCCTGACACATACATATTCTATGTCTGAGTTCTAAAAAAATGAATGTGAGCAAAACTCTGGGTCTGGGTCATCAAACTTCCTGCATGATCTGGGATGCAAATGACACAGGAGGACTCCAAGGCCCCAAGGGTGAAGAAGCCCTAGACAGAAGGGATGGCTGGGAGGAATAGAGCCCCAGCGCAGCCTACCTGAACTCCCACCCTGATTGTGACATAGCAGAAATAAATATCCCTCTCTAAAATCACTGAAACTTTGAGGTTGTTTGTTACAGCAATTACCTTGCTCTGATTGACTCACTAAGTAAAAATAGGAGCTCTGTCTAATGAAAATACTTCATCTGACCTTGAGGAACAGGCAGCATAGCATTGGTAATTTTCTAACAAATTGTAACATGAAAAGAAGAGAGAGGCAGTCTTTTCTAGTTTCCATTGCATTGCACAGCTTTGACGAGATACAGGAAGAAGTAGCAGTTTTTGAGAGGCAGCAGAGATCGCCTTGGGGCCTGGCAGTCCAGTGGTACCACGGAGGAAGGGTGGCTGCTGCTTCTAAGAGGAGGTGGTAAAACCCAGTAAGGGGGTCAGGACCAGCAGAAGTGGCCATGGTATCCAGGAAAAGGTGAGTATTAGATGACCAGATTTGACCATGAGCCTGTATAGGACACTTAGTGACTTTGAGCAATACTTGGAGTATCACAAGAATAAGAACCAAATATGGGTTCCCTCTGGAAGTTACTGGAACCTGAGAAGGCTGGGGAAGGATACTGCCACTGCAGATCAATATAGGAAGGATAGAAAGTGCTCTTCTGGCTTCAGCTGTGATTTTCAGAAAAACAATTTCTCCACAGCAGGCTCAGCTCCCAGGCAGGTTAGGCTGTCCCTAGGCATCCCCCACCCCAGTCACTGTTGTTATGCTGCTCAGGGGGCAAGCCAAGTTCAGAAGTCAGAGAGGCCCTGGGCGTTCGCATTTCCCACAGTGACCTCAGTGGGTGTTACGATACTTTCTGCCAGGTAACTAGAGAGGAACTCACAGGTATTCTCTGTGTAAACGGTAAGGATCCTGATTCATTTGGCAACTACTGTGAATTTTTTTAATTGAAAGAAAAGTGCAATAAATTTGGGAAACACTACTCTGAGCTGTAGTTCCTATATTAAATGGAAACAAACCATGGATGGATGGGTGAGATTTCCAGAGGGGACAAGGAAGACAAAGTGGAGGAAGTCTCAAAGAGCCAGGGAGGGAAGGATTCCTTGGCAGCTGCTTCCCTCTGAAATCATTAGAGCAAAGCTGGGGTGAGTACGGGGAGAGTGGAAATGCCATGAAGATCAGGCACTGAAATCTGAGGGGCTGGAGGTGCCATCTATGCATGTGCATATGCTGACACGCACTTATTTATGTCTACGCACGTACGTGTGTGTATGCACAACACAGGCACTTTGGGCAACTACACAGTTGGAAGCAGTTTTTAATCAAACTTTAAATTGTGCAACTTTATTTTACTTCAATCACAGAAGAAGGGACTCTTCTGGAATATACTTTTTCACAAAGAAAAGCAGCCAGATTTCTCTCCTCTCCTATCCCGTGTGACCTGGCTGTTCTAGTGTACCCGAACCTTCTCTCAGAAACTCAAGACCATGTTGTTCTGCAAGTAAAACGGACATTTTCTACATCATTGTCTCCCTTAAAGATTATTTTTCTCAGTCTTCATATTTCAACAGTGTGCTCCATTTAGCTAATCTGATATCAGGCAGGCTACTACTGGCTCATTGTGACTTGCAGTGTTCCTCTTAGATGACCTACATAGATGTAAAATATGGTTTTTAATCATGCCTCCAGGGACGTGGCAAACAGTTTGGGTACTGTAGAATGCTGAAAGGATTAATAAATAAATTACTAAACCATGAAATTATTGCTAAATTTATTATTTGTTACCAAGTTAAAAATTTGAAATTGTTAAAACATTAATAAATTATTAATAACAAGACATGTGAAAACTTATAAAACACTAGGTGCCAAGCACTGTTCTAAGTGCTTGCTATGTATACATTTAACTCTCAGGACAACTCTGTGGAACAGTTACTGTTTTATCCCCATTGTGCAGATGAGAAAATTGAGGCAGGGAGAGATTAAGCAACTAGCCTCTTGGTCTGGCAGCTGGGAAATAATGGAGTCAGGATTTGAACTCAGGATGTCTGGCTCCTGGCTCCAGAGCCCGTGCTCTGTCAGAGTTGTTGACATTTTTTCTGTGGGAAAAAGGGAGGTGGGGCTGGTTGCTACAGTCTCTCAGATTACTCCCACAGGACAATCCTATCTGCAGTTCCTTGTGGGAATGAGGTGGCCTCCAAGTGAGAGGTATGTTGGAGCTTTTGTGCTGACACTAAGAAGGCGCATCACCTTTCTGATCTCAGTTTTCTCTTCAATGCAGTAAGGAGGATGGGACCAGATATCCTCTGGTATCTGTTCCAGTTCGAAGACAATACAACATCTTTGGCATTCCTGCACGAACATGCTGATCTCTTGGTGACAGTGGGGAAGAAACAGGTGGGTTCCTGCTTCCTAGACCCTTCAAGCTAGAAGCTGCGGGGTAGGGTGCTGAGTAGACACCTGGAAAGAACAGGGAGCAAGAAAAGAAACTTCAACCTGTACCTAACAAACATAAAAGAAACACTTACTGGGTGCCCACCGCATGCTGAGTTTTAAACAGATCATATAATTTAGTTCTAACAGCAAGCTTGTGAAGTAGGTAGTATTGTCTCCAGTTCAAAAAAGAACCTGAGGCCCCGGCGTAGTGTCTCATGTCTGTCATTCCAGGACTTTGGGAGGCCGAGGCGGGAGGATAGCTTGAGGCCAGGAGCTGGAGACCAGCCTGGACAACACAGGGAGGCCTCATTTCTACAAAAAATTAAAAAATTAGCTGGGTCTGGTGACGTTCATCTGTAGTCCCACCTACTTGGGAGGCAGAGGCGAGAGGATCACTCCAGCCCAGGAGTTGGAGGCTGCAGTGAGCTATGATGACGCCTCTGCACTCTAGCCTGGGTGATTGAGCAAGACTGTTTCTAAAAAAAAAAAAAATCTGAAGCTTAGACACACCACGTAACTTGCTCAAAGATGGCCCAGCTAGTAAGTGATGCAGGCAGGATTCTAATCCAGTCTGGTTTCATAGCCCACGCGCATTTCACAATCCACCTCCTTACATACCTCATTCCATTTTTCACTGCAAGTCTATGGGGCAGATATCGTCTCCCTTATTTGGCTGGTGAGGCAAGCGAGACTCAGTGGTGAGGGACTTGCCAGGGCCAGGGCAGGGCAGGAGAAGAGGCTGCAGGGCGCGCACGTGGGCGTGGCTGCCGCATCGGGTCGCCTCCTCCCGGCTGCGCGCCCGGGCGGGTCCCACCTTCCCAGGTCCCAGCCCCGCGCGCCGCGCGCCCCGAACTACACTTCCCGGCAGGACGCGGGCGCGCGCACGCGCTCGGGGACCTCCACCATGGCGACCGTGCTGTCCAGGGCGCTCAAGCTCCCGGGTAAGGAGCCGCAGCCTCGCGCCCACCCTGCCCCGCCGGGCCCGGGGAGAACGGGAGGCCAGGCTCTGGGGGCGAGGCCGGTCGGGGCCTGGCCCCAACCCAAGCGGAGCTGCAGGCGCCTGGAGGCGAGGGGCTGGGGTCCGCGCTCCCCCGGGGGCGGGAGGGGCGCCCAGCGGGGCAGGGGGCGCTGGCGACCCTGGGAGTCTCGAGGGACAGACCGTGCGCGCGGGGCAGGTGTCCGGGAGCCGGCGGGCGCTGCCGCGGCGGTGAATGTGCGGTCGCCGCCGTCCCGGCGGGAGGGCCGGCCAGGGGAGCATCCTTCCCCGAGCGCCGCGGGGACTCCAGCTCCTTCTGTCCTGGGCTGGACCTGGGCGGGGCAGGGGGCAGCGGGACCGAGAGGGAGCGGCCTCGCCGCTTAATGACAGCAGCGCCGCAGCGGGGCAGGTGGGACAGGAATTTCCCTTCCTAGTTTATAGAAGAGGAAAATGAGAGTTATGTGGCTAATTGAATTGTCCAAGGTCATACAGACAGTATTGGGAAAGCCTGGCCTTGAACGTCAGGGGTCTTAGAATGCTAGATCCATAGCTTTCGATTCCCGTTGGTCAGTCTCCGGCTGTGGAGACTGAGCATGAGAAATGATTTGGCACCTGTAAGGTGCAGATAACGTGTGGAATATTCTTTAAGGAAGCTCTGGTGGCGATGACAACTTCCAGAGCTGATTCAGTACTTTGGGCAGCAGCTCCAAGTCCCCCCTCCCGCCCCGCCCCCCGTCTCTTAAACCTCCAGAATGAGACTGTAAGAAACTTGCTAGTTTAATAGAAGTATATTTATTCTGCCCAAGTAAATTTTAAAAATTAAGGCCTCACTATCGTTGTCAGCGTAATTAATTCTGTGAACTCTGCTCATTGCTGAAGATCTGCAAGGTGCTTGGCTCTACCAAAATAAAGTTTAAGCATTAAGCTATAAACATTTGTTTGCTGATAACTTGTAATAGAGGGAAAAGCAGTTGCTTTCACTGGCATGGTTAGAAAGGGGCAGTTGGGTGTTGGGTGGATAGCCAGTATGGCTTGCAGGGGATTGCTGCCGGGTCCTTGTTCTCAGGGAGTTTCCAGTCCGCTACACTGAAACAAGCCTTGTGCCTTCGATGACACTGAGTTGGGTATCAGTTTGCATTCCTGTCCCCAGACTTCATGACCTTAGATTTTTTCCCCCATATGGGCCATTAGAACATTGGAAGAAACACTGATAATGTCTGTCTTGGAATATGTTTAACATTGGGATTAAATGGCAGAGATGTCCCCTTACCTGCAGGATTAATTTACTTAGAAAAGAGTAGCCTTGTATATCCTTTATGTAGAATGATATCCTCCCAAAGGGGTAATGAAGTGTCAGACATATTTAGCTTTCTTTCTTTTTTTTTTTTCTTTTAGAGTCCTTGTTTTATTTCAGCATAGGTTATTGTTATTCTCTGAGGATGAGAATGCAAGAAAATCTTGCTTTAGAAACTCTTGAGCTCTTTTGTGTTGTCTTGTCCCGAGGCTGTGACATTATTACTGCCTGGTGGATTCAGGTGTAGTAACTTGGTCAGCTGATAAGATAGGTAAAGGATTCCCACAGCTCAGTGTTGGACCTTTTTGGAAGGCAGCTTGGTCCTGAGCAGTGAGGTATGCTTGATACTTTTTTAGGCCCGGATACAATAAGCATATGTTCTTTTGTGTGTTGTGGGTTTTTTTTTTTCACTTGCACTTTTTCTTGTCTCCCTCTTGCCCTTTCTCTTCTCCACCCAAATACAATTTTTAGCTTTTTTATTAGGTAGATGTTGCTCTCATATAGCTCTTTTTGGATACTCTGTAACTGGGGCTGTGAGACTGTTATCCTGTTTGGGCTACTGTGTCATGTTCCTTTAGTTAACAGCCTCGCTATTTTCATGCGTGAGGAAAGCAGAATACAACAGTGGCTAAGAGCATGAGTCAGGCTCGGGTTCAAATCCAGTCTTCACCTGATTAGTTACTCATCTGTAATAATAGTATTATTATGGAACATTCACTGTATGACACACACTGTACTATGTATTTACCACCTAGGGTTATTTGGAATAGTAAAAGAGATGGATGGACTACAGAGGTCTATTAATCTCTGACATGTGAATTATTATCAGTCAGTGTTAGCTGTTTCTATCATTAGCACCGTGATCCTTTATGAATGTGATACCTGAAGGAAGGCCTGATGTAATAGTGAGCTGATGACGGATCTCAGCAACCTTGTGATGAAAGAGCAGTTGCTGGGAATGTATTTTCTTTTTTCTCAAACCCTTTCACTAAGCTCAGCATGGCAAGACATTTGGCTCAGGTACATAAAATGAGGTTAATTAGTAGCAGAAGGACAATGTGACATTCATAAAGCCTGTGGGACTTCTTATCTTGTAGTTATGTTTTTTAGGCTGTTTTAAAGTTTGAATGTCAAACACTGGAGAGATATCAGAGCACCATGATTTGTTATAGTTTGTTTTATGATGTGTAACTTAGAGTAATTATGTGCCCCTGGATAAACTGATCCATGATATGAGTTATTTCCCTTTAGTTGTTGTACAGTGTACAGTATGTGCTATAGTATAGTATATGTTTTAGTATATTTTCCTGGAAAAATTTGAGGATGGTATAATTGCATCACTTTCCTATTTGTGTTTTCCTCTATACCGCGTTGGAAATGCCATTTAATCAGCAACCTCAGTCTTCCTAAGAGGAAAAGTAATAGCTGTGGAAAGCTCATTTATATTGATGTATTATGAAATCAGTGCCTTCTTCCTTATTCTTTGAAAACTTTTCATTAATTAAAAATCCGGGTGGCAGCTGAAAGCAGCAGGGAAGAGAGCGGGTGCTGGGTGCCCCAAGCTTAGAAGCGTGGATTTGGTGTCTGTAAGGCTAGTGGCGGGCACCCCTCCCCTCCCTAATGGGAAAAGAAGAAGCCCATGAGACCTGCCAAGGACAATGCCTACAAGGCCCAGCTAAGTTAAAGGACGACCACACCTGGGTGGTTACCCTGATAAGAGTCTCGGTTCCTAGAGTCCACACATACCACCTGCCCCTCCTATTTCTCAGTACCCACCGTAAAACTGCAAGGAACAATTCCTTGTTCTCCCCACCATATCTTCCTGCCAAAGAAACCCCTACCCCCATCCCTAAAAACATATATAAACCCACTCAGACTTCTGGGCGACGTGACTTTTTGGGTCTCTCTCTCTCTGTCTCTCCCAGGACCCGAAAATCTCGCCCGGGTCCCTCTCTTGGGACTCGTTACCCTCACCCAGGAGCGCCCCAATAAAGCCTCTTTACTTATCCCTTTCAACTCTGCTCGTCTTTCTTTCTCTGGCACCAGCCAATCGAAAAAACCTTACAGTGTCTAGCTCCTCAGCCTGAGTATGACTTAAGGCAAGTTGGTGGACTTCTTCATATTTCACTCTCTTCTTGTCTTTCTGTGAATAGATAGAAAAAAAATGTTATTTAGGATTTCTCTAATCAAAACTTGCAGTCTATAATAATTAAGCTGAGGTTTGCTTTTGCATTATCTGAAAAAATATGTATTAGTGTAAAAGTATTTATTTATTCTCAAAATGTTGGTCAAGAACTGGCCCTAGTCTTCTATGATTTAAAGAAAGGCACAGGAGTATGATGGCTCTGAGTTCTTGCATGCTTGCCTTTATACTTCCAAGATACCATGGCCAGATCAGTCCTTGGGCTTCACACCACATGTTCTTTCTTGGAGGACTTTTTAGATACTGCTCCACTGTCTTTTAGTATTATATGTTACTGTGAAGAAGTCAGCCTGAGTTTTGTCCCCATCATTAGTGAGGCGATTCTTTTTCTTTTGGCCTGGTTGCTCATAGAATTCCTTCTTCGTCCTTGAAGTCCAGTGCCTGTACTGGATATGTTCCAGTATTGATCATTCTCTATCAGTTTTTCCTGGGACTCTGTGTACCCATTATTCTGCAGTGTTAGCTTTTGCTTTATTGTAGGAACTTTTTCTGTGTCTCTTTTAAATATTGTTTTTGGTTCCCATTTCTCTTCTATTCTCTTTGGTTATGCATATATTAGCTCACCTTTGTTCTTTTTTTTTCTTTTTTTTGAGACAGAGTCTTGCTCTGTCGCCTGGGGCTAGAGTGCTGTGCTGTCAGGCTCACAGCAACCTCAAACTCCTGGGCTTAAGCAATCTTTGTGCCTCAGCCTGCTGAGTAGCTGGGACTACAGGCATGTGCCACCATGCCCGGCTAATTTTTTTCTATATATATATTTTTAGCTATCCAGATCATTTCTTTCTATTTTTAGTAGAGACTGGGCCTTGCTCTTGCTCAGGCTGGTCTCAAACTCCTGACCTTGAGCAATCCTCCCGCCTTGGCCTCCCAGAGTACTAGGATTACAGGCATGAGCCACCACACCTGGCCTTACCTTTGTTCTTGATATCTGTCATTTTGTTTCTAGTCGTTTTTAAAGCCTTGATCTTTTCCATGGGAGGCACATACGTACAGACTTTGGAGCCAGACTGGGTTTGAATCCTTGCATGTCACTTACTCTCTGTGTAATTATGGGCCAGTTGCTGGAACTTCCAAGCCTTAGCTTCCTTGTTTCAAAATGATGATGATAATGTGTCTACCTCAAAGTGTTGTTTTGAATATTTACTGAGACAAACATTAAATGGGCTTGAAAGAGTGTATATAGTAAGCGCTCAGAACTGCCAGCCCTTTTTATTTCCATTTCATTTTGCTTAATTTTCACTAGTGAGTCCTTTTTGTCTCTGTGTTTTCAGCAATGTTATTCTTTTTGCTGATTCCAATAGGATTTCTTTTCTAAAAAATTGTTTTATTATTTTCTTCCTCTCTTTTCTTGAGCCCTTATTTCAGGGAAGACTATTTTCTTGAATTTCTTGGACTCCATGGTGAAGTGTCTGTTCATTGTTGCTTCCATCTCATGGTATGATTTGTCCAGCATTTGTTCTTTAGCTGATTTTGTTTGCTATGTTTCATTGTAACTTCTTTTTTGAATGTTTGTAGAACTCTGTAGTATCTCGAGGAATGAGTATTAACGATGGTTCCTTTCTGATTATTACTCATATTTAAATGGGGCAGTTGTTTTACAGCTAGCTATTGCCAGGGGAGTGAGCTAGGGCAGTTGGAAGCTAGAATTTAATCTAGGCCTGTTAGATCGCTTTCCCACTGGTGCTGTTCCTTCATGCATATCTCTTTCCTGGCTAGGAGGAGACAGTGGATTTGTCACAGGACTTTAGAGTGCTGATTTGCATTTACTTCTCTGTGTTTGTTTTACCAGTTATCAATTATTGCCGGTGAATTCCAGATTCACCTTTGCTGCCTGATCTGTGATAGTGGATCTGGGTCCTTTTAAAGGCTAAGTTTCTCCTACCATGGATACTGTCCCAGTCATAGGGTTCCTTTTAGTTCTCTTCCCATCTTCCTATTTATTCTCCTATTGATAAAGAAAACCCCCATCTATTACTTGGTGGCACATCAGCCACCTGAGACCCCCACCCCTTACAGAAGACCCGCATCAGCATAATACTAACCTATTACCTGGCCCATCAACTAATCTATTACCTGGCGCATCAGCATAACACTAAACCTATTACCTGACATATCAACTAATCTATTACCTTAGCCACCTGAGACCCCAGCCCTTGGACCACCCCAGCCCTTGGACCACCCCAGCTTAATAAAAGTGAGAAAAATCAGGTAGACGGGGCTCAGAATTTGGTGGCGAGACCCCTCTGAGCCTGCCAGCGAATAAACCTTGATTCTCTGACTCTCCGTGTGCCACTCGGTTTGTCCTCGGAGCCACCCGCTGTAACACTTGCTGAATACTATCATTGCTTATCATTTTTTGTATTAAAATTGTCCTCTTTGAACTACTATTTGGTTTCTGTCTCCTGACTGGCCCAGTCTATCAAAAAAAATCAGCCTCTTCAGAACTGATTGTGCCTACAGTTCCTTTTCTGACCTGCCATACTGACAGCTTGCTCTTGTGAAGATAGCTGGTACTTTTTCTCATTCAATCTTACCTCCCCTTTGACTCTGTGGTATTGAATGGGGCTTGTTGGTGCTCTTGTGACCCCAGACTTTGTCTTTCCATGCAAGCAATTACTGATTTGGTTATATATTTGTAGAACAGGGAGGTAATATAACTTGTTAGTTAGAACAGCAAGTGGACTCTGCAGTCAAATGCCTGGGTTTGAATCCTGGCTTTTCTTCTTATTAGCTCTGTGATCTTAGGCAACTTACTTTTCTCTATTTTAGTTTTCTTATTGATAAAATTGGGATAATAGGGTTGTTGTGAGGATTAAATGAATTAAAACATATAAAATGCTTGGCCCAGTGCCTGGGCTAGTGGGCACGCTGGAAATTCCCAGTTGTCATCCTCCTCCTCCTCACTCTTGTCAGCGTAATTAATTCTGTGAACTTTGCTCATTGCTGAAGATCTGCAAGATGCTTGTGCTTGCTGCTACTATGCTGCTTCAGTTGGATGCAAGAACCACTGCATTTGGCTACAATTGCTCATAAATTATGGTTTGGAAATGTGGCTGTTTCCTATTTTGTTTTCTATTTTTATTTCTTTTTACTTGTTTTTCCTGGTTTTAGGGCAGAGAGTTTGACAGAAATTCCTACCTTTGCCATCGTTAACTAGAAGCATGTAATCTTGCTAAAAGGACCAATTCAACAGCAGTTTTTTTTCCCCCAAAGAATGCTTGCAAATTATTTTTATATATTTCTTGAAGATTTTTATAAGTTTCTGTAATATATGCAGCCAAGTTCTTTTCTTTCCTGCCTGTGATAGTATATGATATGATAAAAATGAAGTTTCTTTAAACTGTTTTGTTAGTATTTTATTAATGATTTCACTTTGGCAAAGGTGTTGTTTTGTAACAGAGGTAAAGGTCTGAAAAAGGGCAAACTGTATGACCAGTTGTCCTAACGGTTTTAGGCTGAAATATTTGTTACAAGGTGGAAACTGACTAGCAGGATTGAATTAAGTAGATGTCGATGCTAAATTTTTTACTTAGTGCTAAAAATCCAATTGTACAATTATAGGATGGCTCAAGTACGTGTTAAAAATGCTTGGGAGTTTCAGTTGAATAAGTAGGTGACATGATGTGACTGCCAAGAATGCTATCAAGATCTTAGGTTACAGTAATTTAATTGTAGTTTGCTGTCTGGGCTCAGTAGGACGCTCTCTCCTTCTCTGGTCACATGCACCGGGGGATTGTATCCAGTTCCTGGAACCATACTTTAAAATGCACTGACATATCACATTGTGTCCAGAGGAGAGTGACCAGGATGTTGAGGAAACCTGAAACAATGCTTCTTAACGTAATTGGTTGAAAGAGGTGGAGATTTTTAAGCTGGAGATGAGGACTGGGGGAGGGCTGGTAGGAGATAGAATGCCAACAACAGTGGTGGCAATGGTAGTAATAGAAGCTAGAATGTATTGAGTGTGACTATATATAAGTCAGGCACTAAGAACCTTACATATTTAATCCTCATAACAACCATATGACGTACAAACAATATTCCATTTCATAAATAGGGAAACTGAGGCTCAATAAAGAAATTTGAGGTCTCATAGTTAATAGGAGATAGATTGATGTTTGATAGATTTGACTTGATGTTTATCTGACTGTGAAGACCTGAGCTCTGAAATACCATATTATATGTCTCTTATGATTGTACCTTCAAGTATTTGAAGAACTTGCATGTGGGAGAGGGATCCCAGAAAGTAAAACTAGGACAGATAATTAGCCACTACCCAGAAATGGATTCTGAATCAGTGTAAAGAATAATTTTCTAGATTGGAGGCCAGTAGATTCCATAATAATGGTTATGTTCATTTATATGCTAAAGAACTGGTTGGTGGGTATTTGCAGGTTTGGAATAACGGTAGGGGTGGTATATGTGATCTTTAAAATTTCTTCCAATACTGAGATTTAGGGATTCTATGTATGTTTTCCTTTTTGTCAGGTATATTCTTTTTTTAAAAAAATTAAAATTGTGGTAAAATGTACATACCATAAAATTTACCATCTTAATCTTTTTTTTTTTTTTTTTTTTTGAGACAGAGTCTTGCTCTGTTGCTGGGGCTGGAGTGCTGTGGTGTGATCATAGCTCACTGCAACCTCCAAGTCCTGGGCTCAAGCTATCCTGTTGCGTCAGCCTCCCGAGTAGCTGGGACTACAGGCATGTGCCACCATGCCCAGCTAATTTTTCTGTTTTTTTGTAGAGACAGGGTCTTGCTCTTGCTCAGGCGACCTCAAGCAATCCTCCCACCTCTGCCTCCCAGAGTGCTAGGATTACAGGCGTGAGCCACTATGCCCAGCCCATTTTAATCATTTTTAAGTGTACCATTGAGTATTAAGTATATCCACATTGTGCAACCAATCTCCAGAACTTTTTCATCTGATAAAACTGAAACTCTGTGCTCACTGAGTAACAATTCACCATTTCCCCCAACCCGGGCAACCACCATTCATTCTACTTTGTTTCTGTGAATTTGACTACTCCAGATAACTCCTTTAAGTAGAATTACACAGTAGTTGTTGTCTTTTTGTGACTGGCTTATTTCACTTAGCACAATGTCCTCAAGGTTCATCCATGTTGTAGCATGTGTCAGAATTTCCTTCCTTGTTAGGGCTGAATAAAATATTCCATGGTATGTGTATACCAGATTTTGTTTACAATGTCAGGTATATTTTAGCCCCCCAAACAAAAACAAACAATTACTTTAAAAAGTGTTAGTTAATATTATTGTAACAACCCAGGACTCTGTTTGCAAATTATTATATATAGAGTTATTATATTTGGGATGGTTAGGGAATGGTATGCCCTAATTAATAAAATAATTTGTTCATAGAGGGGAAATATAAATGGTAAGAGACTAGCCTGAACCTGTACTGACCCTGTGGCATATCCTGGACGTACTATTTTGAAGTAAGTTCCTAATAAGTGGAACTTACAACTTTTTTAAATAATTTGTGCCTTTATAAATATAATCCAGTATGTATTGGACAAAGTAAATAACTTTGAAAATGAAAATAGATAGAACTTTCTAGTTACTAGGATGCCAGATTACTCAATATCTATCTACCTTTTTTAGAAGGTACTTAATGTTAAAAAAATAATGGAATGCTCATTTTTTAATCAAACATTTATTGATTTTCTGTGCACCAAATACTAATCTTTATATGAAATCTTTTGCTTCCCGTATCTGGTCTCCATATAGTGTTTCATTGCTTCATTTCATGAATTAAGCAAACCGATACCACCATGACCACAGTGACCTCGAGGCAGAGATTAGCACTGAAAATTCTTCTTTTTCCCTTTTTAATTAGCTGGGTTATGTTTTCTTTTTATATTCTGAACAAAAGATTTAACAATATAGTTTATATTAGTAACAGCTTACCAGATAATTTCCAAAAAAAGAAACTTTTCCTTGGTTTTTACTTGGTCATAGCATGAAATAAAGGCATAAAATCATTCAGTCATTGGCAGGGAGGTGTGCCTAGGCCCTGCTGTAATTTCTACCTCTCAGCCACCCCAAAGCAGCATTACAATCTAAGTAAAAACAGGGTGCTTGCTGTGCAAAGCAGCTTCAAGACAAGTCTGCTACCTCTGCATTCCTGCTAGATTGCCACCCCTCCCAGAATATGTGCTCAGAATAGCAGTTTTAGAGGTAAACACTGTTTACAGAAAGACGTACTGAAAGGGCATTTGAATCACAGGACAGTCCTCAGAAGTGAGATTGTAGTACAACATCTCCAGATGACATTTTGTGTTCAGCTTTCTAAGTTGTTTCCATAGAAACAATTGGGAAGCCATAAGTACTGGCCTGTGAGAAGTGTTCAGGGAATTGTTCTAAAAGTTTACCAGGAAAGATTAGGACATCACAGATCTAAGAAACTCTAAGGCAACATGCACGCTAGGCGTATGGAGAGTTGACCCAGCGGCCGTGGACTTTTTCATTAGTGAGATTCAAGCAAATTGAGAGAGCTTTTTTATTTTTTTAAACTAAAGGTATTTGAAATTTGCTGATTTCTCTGTCTACTTTTCCATTGTCTTAAACTCGTGAAGGCTGTAATCCTGGAACACTATGCTTGTCTTTTCCCCCCATTCCTTCCCTCCCGCCTTAGCGGCGTCTGTTTACAGATGGCCACCCAGGTCCAGACCTGATGTAAACTTAGGTTTTTTGGTTTTGTTTTGTGTGCATTCCCCTAGCTGTTCATAGTTGCCGTGTCTCTGGTGAGGGTTTCTCCTTCCTGCTTCTCCTTGATCTCTTACCTTTCTGTCTTTTCAGGGAAGAAGAGCCCAGACCTGGGGGAATATGATCCCCTCACCCAGGCTGACAGCGATGAGAGCGAAGATGACCTGGTGCTCAACTTGCAGCAGAAGAACGGAGGGCTCAAAAACGGGAAGAGTCCTCTGGGAGAAGCGCCAGAGCCCGACTCGGACGTCGAGGCCGCAGGGGCTGCAAAGCCACACCTTGCGGAAGTCACCACGGAGGGGTACCCCTCGGAACCCCCCGGAGGCCTGGAGCAGAAGGCGACCTCCTCCCTGGTGTCCTATGTGCGCACATCCGTCTTCCTGCTGACTCTGGGGATCTCGATGATCCTCGTGCTCCTGTGTGCTTTCCTGATCCCCTGTCCCCCCAGAGATCTGCACAGCACCTGGAGCCGCCACCTGGGCTCCCAGGGAGGTGAGTCACAGAATTTACAGCCCTAATTCTGCCAAACGTCACGTTGTATCTGATTACCTTGACATTTTCCTTCACCTCTGAGGAACTAATGTGTGTCATACAGCATTTCCCCCCCATGTGTGGAAGTGGTCAGAGGTTAGGATTTGAAATAAAACAAAAAGATAGATTGATACCCCTCCAAAAACTTGGGAATCATTGCTTTGTTATGTCTGTGGACTGGTCTTTGTTAGACCTAGGTAGGACAGGGCATTGGTTTGCCGAGTGGTCCTGCTTGGAGCCAGCACTGTATGAGGGCAAAGCAAAGCTGCAGACAGGGCTATTTAGAGAAAAGCAAGGCTCTAGGCCTGGCCACATGTGGGGCTGGGGCTCCTGTAGGAACCCTCAGGCATTTGTTGGTGATAGAGGCCTGACCCAATTTACATTCTAAAATGGTAATCTCATTTCAGGTAGAAGATAGTGGCTGTCTTTTCTCTCCTGCACCTAGTGGTTAAGAGTGGTGCTGCTTGAGTAATTCCAGCTATTGTGTCACCTTTTGGAGCAGATTTCTTCAGAAGCCCTTGCTCTGGCATGGGGGTTATATCCCACCTGTGTGGAGTAGTCCTGTCTCTTGTAGGCTCCCAAGACCCCGTGCATCATTGTGACCTGGAAACGTTTATCCCTGCCACTTCTCTAATCCCAGCTGAGTTTGTTTTTGATGAGTTCTGTGTTCTCATCTATAGTTTCTCTTGAGGCAAATTTAATTTACATATGTAATATTTACCTACAGTGTAAAGGTTAGTAACAAAATTGTTGGTGTATCTACCACCCAGCTTAAGAAATAGAACATTATTGAGACCTTTGCAATCTCTTAGGTGTCTCTTCTCACCCACCAAAGGGTTCTGCCGTCCTAAGTTCTGTGTCGATTATTCCCTTACTTTTCTTTAAAGTTTTTACCACATCAATATATACCCCTAAACTATATATTCATTAATTTTGCCTGTTTCTGAATCTTACACATATGTAATCATGTAGTCTTCTGTGACCTGCTTTTTTGCTCAACGAGATTTTTTTGAAAAAATATTTTTGTGGTTCATCCATATTGATGGGTGTAGCCTGGAGTTTATTCATTTTCACTGCTGTCTAGCTTTTCATGGTATGAATATCCTATAAGTTATTTATCCATTTTACTGTTGGTAAACATTTAAGTGGCTTCCAGTCTTTTTTTTTCAAATGATGCTGTTAAGAACATTTTTGTACATGTTTCCTGATGCAATGTATAAGAATTTCTCTAAGGCATAAACCCAAGGGTAAAATTGCTGGATTATAGGAGGAGGGTGTGTGTGTGTTCATTCTTACTAGCTTATGTTAAATTATTTTCCAAAGTAGTTGTACCAGTTTACCCTTCCGCTGGTGATATGTGAATTCTCTCCAAATTTGGCAGGCATCCTCTGACTACACACTGTTGGGCGGATGGGAGATGGAAGCCCAGGCTCTCCACTGGCCCCTATTGACTCTATTCTGGTGGGAAGGAGGGGGAGGGGTGCCTGATTAACACGGACAGGCGTGGAACTATGGTCTTCCCTTGTGTGTGGAGGGCCTTAGTCCTGGCCCCCACCTGGCTTTCTCTGACATGACCCTGGTGGTGGTGGTGGGGGTGGTGGGGGTGGTGCCTTGTTACAGCCAGCAGAGGGTGGGAGTCTAGGATCCCCATTCAGCCTTGCTATGGGGGTGGGGGTGGGGCCGGGGCTGCGGTTTTATCTGCAGTGTTGGTTGGAGAAGCACAGTTTATTATCTGAAACTTTTCTGTCTTGCTAGGCTCGCCCTTTCCTGGGCCTCTGGCTAGGGAAGCCAGCTTTTCTTAGGGCTCTTTTGTCTGCACCTGTGGTGTTGGCTTCTCCAACAGCCCGTTTGGGATATGTGAGGCCAAAAGAAAACCCAGGGGACTCATCACCTTGTCATTCCTAGCTGGCCTGCCTTCTTCTCTCCATAAGAGTTGTCTTACGTTTGTTTTGTGTAATGTCCAGGGTGCTTAGATGTACTCAGCAGGAGGAATAGGGAGGAGTGTGTCTATTCCATCTTGTCGAGGAACAGGAAGTCTGCCCGATGTCTGTGGAGGTACTGGCAGCAGAGAACTGGTTTGTGGTAACTCACTCAGGACCTTTTTGATTTTTTAATGTATCTGTCAGGTGGGGACTTGTCTCCATTGGAACTGGCTGACATGAATGGAGACGGCCTGCGTGACGTGCTTCTCTCCTTTGTGACCTCAAGGAATGGGAGTGCAGTAGGTAAGAGACATGGCTCTGCAAGGCTGCTCCAGGGGGACTGTCAGCTAGGAGAGGCATCAGAGGTGTCTCCCAAGGGGCACTGCAGAAGGGTCTGCAGTGGACAGAAAGTTCCCGTGGATCTATCATACACGATAAGCCTGATCAGAAAGTTCCTGCATGTAAATAAAGCTCAGTCCAAGAAACAGAGTTACAACTGGAGAGAACTTTCAGTGGTCGCCCAGGCCGGTGAAGAAACTGGGATCCTGGCCGGGCGCGGTGGCTCACGCCTGTAATCCTAGCACTCTGGGAGGCCGAGGCGGGTGGATCACTCGAGGTCAGGAGCTCGAGACCAGCCTGAGCAAGAGTGAGACCCCGTCTCTACTAAAAATAGAAAGAAATTAGCTGGCCAACTAAAAATATATATAGAAAAAATTAGCCGGGCATGGTGGTACATGCCTGTAGTCCCAGATTCTCAGGAGGCTGAGGCAGGAGGATCGCTTGAGCCCAGGAGTTTGAGGTTGCTGTGAGCTAGGCTGACGCCACGGCACTCACCTGGGCAACAGAGTGAGTCTCTGTCTCAGAAAGAGAAACTGGAATCCAGAGAGGCAGTGACTTGCCCGCACACCTGTAGTGAACATTGTTAGTACTTAGGTTTTATGACTTTTCTCCCAGTTTTCCACTACCTCTTCGATTATAATGAATGTTCACTCTATCCTACTCACCCACGCCTGGCAGAAAATGCCTGTCCATGTGTTTTGTACACATCTTTGCACACACACCTCTTGGCCGAGGTCTTCCGTTCCCCCTGCCCTTTATTTTTCCAGGTCTGCCCTCCATCCTGCTGTCTGCGCTGGGAGGCTGGCCTGTGCGGATGAGGTCACAGCCCCCCGGCCCGCTGGCCACCTCCCCACTGGGTTTGGCTCATGGGGGGCACAGGCGAGGAACTGGAGGGGATGGAGTTTGAGGAGGGGTATTTATTCCCCTGGCTCCCACCCCACTGAGGTCACTGCAGGATGGCTACACCCTTGACCACGGGTCACAGCTCCTTTCAAGGTGACCCTCTTAGAGGACTTTCTTTTTCTAGATTCCAGTGATTGCTTCCTCCTCTTATCTCTTTGGGCCTGGAAGCAGTAACAGTTCTGAGGGACTGTTCTATCACTTGTGGTGTCCCTACACCCTGGCCACATCTTTGTAAATGGTCTCCTTATTAAACCTTCTACAACTAACCCTAATTGAGGGTGGTGTTTCTAGAAGCCCAGCTGTTACACATGTCAACTGCAAAAAAAAAAAAAAAGAAAGAAAGAAAGAAAGAAAGAAAGAAAGAAAGAAGGGAAAATTTTTCCATTTTTAGCACAGGTACACAAGGCTTTTAGTATGTCCTGCAGCCTCCACTAAAGTTGAGTCACACTGCAGTCTGTAAGCTGGTACAGGGACTCTAGTTTGAGGCTAAAGATGCCCTAGTAACTACTTTTTATTATAAGTCACTTAGGCCCTGGGGCCTAGGTATGTTTTAGAGAATCCTAAATTGCACATCTCTTTGACATTATTAGAAATGACTTTCTGAGTCTGCGTGAGATGTAGAAGCAGTCTGGGCAGTGATCTGTTACACAGAGAATCTCTGGCCTAGCAGTAGATTTTCATGTAATTGAAACTTAATTACATTTTTTTCCTGCCTATGACTTTTGAAGTAAAAATTTCCCCCATCCACTTTTAGATGTAGAGATGTTTTTAGTCATTTGGTATCTTACATGGTTTGCTGCATATCAAGACTCATAATGGTAAGGCCGTGGGCTTAGACACAGTAGGAACCAGCCTGAGTTGGCCACAGATTGTAAAAACAAGAATACAGCTAACATATGGTGCTTTCTATGTGCCATGCACTGTGGTCAACACAGCACATATATGAACCACTTTATCCCCAACACAGTCCTAAAGGGAGGCTAATATTATCATCTCCCTTTTGCAGATGAGGGAGTTAAGATGTACTAAGGTTAAGGAACTTGGTATGTCCCTAACCCTCATGCCAAACTGCCGTGCCCGTAACCCACAGAGCTCTGTGCCACTGGACATGAAAGCGATTGAGGTTTTTATTTGTTTGCTTGTTCCTCTGTTCGTTCAACGACTGCGCATCGAATGCCGGCTGCATGGCGGGCGCTGTGCACCTTCTCTGGAGTGGTGCTGGTTACACACCAGGGCTGAGCAGGCGGGGCCTCTGCCTTAGAGAGTCGTGGTTAACGCATGACCACCTAGGAAAAAAGAGTCTGAGCATTGATACAGAGTTGCCAGAGTCCTTGAGGAGGAAGAACAGCAGAGGATGTTGCCCACAGCATCCTGGAGAAGTCTGGAAGGTTCCACGTTACCACTGTTGGTCATAGGTATCTACTTCTGACAGTGGGTCTGGAATGGTGAGCCACAGTTTGTCACTTGTTTTTAGGTCGTATATTTAATCAGTAATACTGAGGAACAGGTAGAAGGAAGCTCTGAAACTTTCATTTCCTTATCTGTATTAGTTGTTGCTGGAAGTGGAAAGTATGTGAGATGAGTCAGAGTGTCCCTGTCCTGAAAGTGAACGTAAAACTGGCAAGAGAGAAAGCTGTGATTCTGACATGTGAATCCAGTGACGTAAAGGCTTATTTACTACAGAGATGGCTACTCTAATCCCTTACCAGCTATCCCTGGACCTAGGTCTTACGTCTTCGCAAGTATTCTTTCCTGACGGGAGCCAAATCAACTGATTCCGTGGAACCCTGGATCAGCAGGACCATTGCTACATGTAATCTTCAGGTTATTTTTAAAAAATATTCTGTTTCTGCTCTCAGGGAGCATTTGCTAGTGATGACTAAAATTCAGGTATTTTGCTCCCTGCTATGCACAAATACTAGATCAGTCTCCTTTTTTCAAGCATACTTTTACCTTCTGGTTTTTGTTCTTGATGACTACTTTTTCATATTCTTGATTTTGCTCTTGTGTTTTCTTAGGCAAACAGTCGGTTGCCGTAGGTGCGAGACACTTTGCAAGGCACTGAGGATGCAGAGATTAGGGAGATAGTCTTTCTCCTTAAGGATGTCACTATTTAGTGGAGGCTGAGGTGGCAGATGTGTAAGCAGAAATGTTAGGAAAGGTGCAGAAGCGGAGATGTATTTGAGGCAGTCGAGGAGGCCACAGCTCTTGTCTTACGTGAGAAGCGTGTTGAGCAGGAATGACAGGCACTGTGTGTTCAGACCTTGTTGCCAGAAATGTGGGCGGGAGCTGGATACACGAGTGTGCATTGCCGCCTTACTACCATCCACGTTTGGTTTTCTGGGCTCCTGCTCAGCTCTGCCTCTTATCTCCTCTGCCTGCTCTCCTTTCTTATCTTTCTCGTGTGCTTTTAGGTGTCTCAGGACCAGCTGCTAATCTTGTGTGCCTTTCGGGGATGAATGGCAGCACACTGTGGTCGAGTCCCCTCCCCGAGGAAGCCCGAGATATCACATGTTTGGACCTGGTGCCAAGAGGTTCGGCTGGAACCGTCTGCCTGGTGACAGGAACTCACAGAGTGCTCAGCGCATTCAATGCAACGTCAGGTAGAGACCATGGACCACAAAAGGGCTTTGCTCCTGTGAGCCATGATTTGGATTAGAACAACCAAGCGGGGAAGGGAACTTTCTATTCTCACATGGTAGAGAGTCTGATTTACTGCTCTGGGAGGTGGTTATTAAGGGAAATAAGAGACATGATTTGGACAGATTGAATAAATAGATCCATGGTTCAACCTGCTTGGTGATAGGATGGAGCTAAACTGAGTTATCCAAACAGAAACTACCCTGAGGCCTTGGGTGTGTAAATAGTCTCCCTATTTTGTTCTTTGTACAAAAGACAAGTGAGCTCTGTCTCTTCATATTTAATATACATGAGTCCATGTACATTAAACTTGGACATTAGCTATTTATTAAATAAAAATATCACAGTGAAGAAATTGAGCTTTGTTGAGGCTTATTGATTTGGCCTTTTAGCTTCTTATTGCATTCAGACATACATGACAAAAGGAATGAAAAAGAACTATAATGAAGGCTCCTTATAGAAGCTAAAGTGTACTGCCGATGTGCTTGGTACCATACTGGACCATGCGCTCAAGTGCAGCTGAATAAATAACATCTTTCCTAGGAATAGAGGGTTGAGTTTGATAGTGGGGTACTTCTGAGTGAAAAAGAAAATTGGGATATGAGTTAACTCTAGAACCAAAGTCATCTTGAAAACCTCCTACAGTTTCTCTGGTGCTTACTTCTGTGAACATGTGGGAGAAGGAGGGAGAGTGGGTCTTCTGGTCGGCTGCCCCTGGACGGTTCCTTAACAGTTGTAATAACCTCTAACAGGTCAGCTCTCCCACTCCAGACAAGTGAGCTCTCCTCTCTTGAAAGACTTTGGCACCTCCACTTTGTGTAAAAAATCTGGGCATGAAGTTAGCACATGGATTTGTTAGCCAGATAGTTGAGGTTCAGACCACATTCTCTGCTCCTTTCCTCCTCAGTAAGATAGAAACTAAAGGAAAAAATAAGTAGGAGTTTCTGTCTGTTGTTTAGACAGCATTGTGCTTCTCTTTGTTGGCTTGGGGACATTGCATCTGCCTTTTGCAGAGGCAGAAAGCTGTAGCAGTGATCAGCCTACTTGTCCTTCCCTAGGGAAAGCCATTTGGACTTTAAACTCAAACTACTTGTCCAACGGCACCTTGGCTGCCCCGGTCGTGGTGTTGCCGGACTTGGACGAAGATGGCGTTAGAGATCTTGTGGTTCTGGCCATTGGGGAATTGCAGGTATGATCTCTATGAAATGGTTTTTGTTTCTTCTAGGGAATGCTTCAATTTTAGTTATCTCAGTTCCTAGTGTTGCTGTTATCATAAATGCTGCTTGAAACTTTCTTTTTACAAAGTCTTAGGTTTAAGTAAATTCTCTTTGTATGATTAAGTGAATATGTGACCATTATGAATCTGTTTTTCCCAGCAGTCTCACTTTGTTTCTGTGTACTGTGGTGTAAGGAGCTTGGTAGGCAGATAGGTCTGTGTGTGAATTCCTTGGTAGCTTTGTAGACTTTGTGGCACTGGGCAAGCCACGGAGCCTATTCAAGCTCTGGTTTCTTCATATGTAAAATGAGAATGTTATATCTGCTTGTAGGATTGTTATGAAAACTAGAGCTAACATTTAAAATGCCTAGAGCTATAGTGCCTATTTTTTACCATGTAAATGTGTTGTTAATTTTACTATATTATACATATTTAAACTTTATTTCAATTATAAAACAATGGGACAGACTGATAGAAAGTTCATAAAATATATATAGAAAAAAATCAAAGTCAAACAATAATAACAAGGAGCAAAGAAAGGACAGTTGTGATCTAGGCTGTGACATGCCAGACATTGATTCCAGGACAGTGGCCTTTGAATTATGGCTCTAGAGCATGCTTTGCTGGAACTTCAGTATGTTACCGAAAACTCAGCCACTTGTCCACGAGGCCGAATCAGAAGTATGAGGACAAACGGTTTGGGGAGGAAGAAAAGAGAGTTTACTGTGCTGACAAAGGAGGAAAAATGGTAGACCTTCTCATTTCAAGATCCCAATTTCTCCAACATAGGCAGAATACAGAGAGCTTTTAAAGGCAGGGTTCTGTGCTTCAGGCAATTACTGTGGTTAACTATTCTAATCTCCCTTCTCTGCCAAAGACAAAGCCTGTGAACTCCGCCCGCCCACCTGGGGAGCTGGCACCACCTGGGAGTTTTAACAAAAGACTTAACCTGCCTCAGAAATGCAGGCCAGAATGCAGGTCCCAAAGGGTGGGGGAAGTTTTAAAGAGACAGAAAATCTCTTTGCCATTTTTTTTCCCTCCTCAGGCCACTCCCTCTGTTACAAGTACTCTGGAACTAGTTATTCTGTATACAGATAAAATAAGAGTAGTCTTTCCACCAAATCACAGGAAAGAATAAATTATTGAATAGAATTGTCTTAATTTTAAGTTTTTCTTCCTGAAGCTTTTCTCAGAGCTTTTGTCAAAGTTTCTCTAAGACTTTCTCTCAGACTTCCTAGTGTGAGTCTGCCAAGGAAATGCTTCTGCACAAGAGAAGTGAACATTGGCAAAGAATGTTTGCGGAAAAATGTGGAGCTTATTTTAATTTTCATAGACTTTGTGTTTGCTGTTGTGATTTTTGTGTTGCATATATGGAGTGGAGCTATACATTCTGCAGGTAAAATTATGTAGAATGGAATTAAGTCTGTTAATATTTTGTGGCTTTCTTCCAAGAGCACCACAGACTTGAAATGTTCCACCAATCACAAGTTGTGAGAAGCACTGCCCCAGGACACCGGGCAATGCCTTGTGTTTGTGAGAGGAGGGGAAAGAAGATGGAGAATGAGCTAAATTTCTGAAGGCTGCTTAGTTTTAAGGGTCCTTTCTGTTAGTTTTCTTCAGGTAGCCAGTTGGTCTCGAAGTGGACCTGAACCAAGAATTCAGGAATTATCCATGTAATTTTTTTTTTTATCCCAGCCATTGTGAATAAGGAGACTAGGGACCAGGGACAATTGCAGTTATCACCTCCCACAGGAAGTGATTGTCTGAAGGTCCTAAAGGGAAAGTTTGGGGAGTTTCTTTTTAATGGAATTACAGTCAACAGAGGTATGAACAAGTTTATATATCCTGAACAAATTTAAGAATCTTGGTCTTATGACCCCATCTGGCTTCCTACGAGCTGGCAGTAGGTGGTGGGATAGTGGTTCAGGCCCTCAGGGACCCTCTGTAGTAAGGAGGTCTCTGTTAGAGGAACTGGCTTCTTGCCTATCTTCTTCTGTGCCCTTTTCTTTGGTCTCTACCTAGTGTATTGCTCATCTTGCCTCACAGAATTTGCTCATTTGTGCAATAGGCTTCAGGTATCGGATAGTCTCCATTCTGTCTGAAAAGTGATAGATAGTTCTAGGAAAATCTTGCGGAGGCGATGGGTGTATAGCAGCAGCTTCAGCCTTTATACATACCGCTTTTGACCTCTATCCCAGCGACAAAGAACCCAAGGAATTTGTTTGTGCCCCTGAGATAGAGGGCTCTCTCTTCACAAGGAAGGAAACACATTAAGTCTGTGACTTGGAGTGACTGCATTCTTAGATCTGGGTTTAGAGTGAGGTGGGCTTGGAGAACTGGCCCTGGCTTTGGATTAGAGGAACCCATCTGGTCTAGAACACAAGTGGGAGGGATGCTGAAAGCTGTGTGGTTCACCTCCTCACACCGTGCCGTGGTCTCTGACTCAGCATTCCAGACACACTGGCACCGTGCTCTCCTGGGGTACTCGGGCTGATGGGAACATCGCTACGTTGTGAGGCAGTTCATTTCATTTTTGGTCAGCTCTAGAAAATTCTGTCCTATGGATGAGAAATCTGCTGTCTCACAGCTTCTGTTCATTGTTCCAGCTTCAGTCACACAGAGCTAATCTGAATGGGTCTAATCCCCTTTCTGTAGAAAAGCCATTTAACCATTAGCCTGGTTCCTCTAAGCCTGCAACTCTCCAGGCTAAACACCCCGATTTCTTCTGTTCCTCATGCAACAGGAAGTCCAAACCCCTCTTTTTCTTGATTGCTTTCCCTTCGCACTCCAGTTTGTCCAAGTCTGTTTTAAAATGTGGCACCCATATCTGAAAGCAGTATTTTATTCATAGTCTAACGAGTTATATCAACCTAAGGAAATTGTTACTCCTTTTGATGGAGACCTGTATTTGTACTTTTTCAGCCAAAGGTTGCAATAGCCTTTCTAAGATTTGCTTTTTGTTTGTAATCAGTTAAAACACCCATATCTTTTCATTAATCAATTATTAATAGACCAATTTCTTCTGGCAGATTTTGACTCATCTTCTAGCCTAAGACCTTTTTGAATTTTGAGTTTGCCACATAGCATTTGATTCCTCTCACCCTTGTGATAAACTTGAATTCTATTCATTCAGGTCTTTGATAAGAATGTTTAATAGGAATGGGGCGATAGCCCAGTGCTATGATATTCCACTAAAAACCTCCCTCTAGGGTATATTGACTGCATAAAATTTCTTTTTCTGGATATACTACAAACCACCTTTATATTGTCCATAGAATTCTGATAATAAACTTTGTCAAAATTTTTACTGAAGTTAAGATATAGATACAATCCCATATTTCCCAGTTGGTGACTCTATCCCAAAAAGAAAATCCTCTAGAGCCAAGGTTGGCAAACTACGACCTATAGGCCAAATTTGGCCCACTGCTTGTTTTTATAAATAAAGTTTTATTTAAACATAGTCACACCTATTCATTTGTGTATTGTCCATGACTACTACTTTCAAACTAGAACAGCCGAGTAGAGTAGTTGCTACAGTGATCATCTGGCTGGCAAAGCCTAAAGAATATACTGTCTGGCCCTTGATGGAAAAAGTTTGCCCATCTCTGAGAGAAAAGTTGATAGTGGCCTGTCCAGACATCTGATGTTCTGATGGGAGAGCACTGCCTGGATTTATTCTAGCTGGGACCAAATACTACTGGGGATTTCTGGATATGGGAGTAAAGACTCCTACAGAGCCATCCTGTGTCTGGCTGTAGGCAAGGACTCTGCCCCAAGAGACTGGTCAGTCATTAGCAATTGTGCTTCAGAGAAATTGAAATACCATAAAGATGCCCTTTGCATGTATTTAGCAAGGGAATGAGAAATAAAGTAAGGGAAATAAAGTCAAGCTTTGTGCTCTCCAACTTTTGGGAAGCATTTCAGAACCTGTAGCTAATGAGAAAAACCAGGAACTGTCTGGAGAAGCTGTTTGATTTGGAAATGACAGGGCTTCCATTGAATGCACCCCTTTCTTTCACTTCCTCAGCCAGATCTGTGCTTTCTGCTGGTGTCTGGCCGGACAGGAAGTCCACTGGGCCGACCTGTGAAGTACAACATCGTGGGAGTTGGGAATCTGATTGGTCCCCAGGTTTACGTCACCACAAATGGGGCTGTCTACATCCTGTTTGGCTTCGGTAAGAAGAAAGGCTAGTTTTCTTTCTGTTCCCCACTGGTGTCTGTGATTAGGCCTCCCTTGTGAGACAGGGTGAGAGCTCAGGAATCGCGGACACCAGCCCTTCCGAAGCCCCCTATTGCAGGGGCCTCCCACTCTCCCTCGCCTATTGCAGCTGATTAACTCTGCTTTCCCTGGATGCCTCCCCTAAAGAGAAGACTCTTTGTCCAGCGTCCGCCTCATCACTCCCCTACTCATTCCATGTTGGACCAGTCTGGGTGGGCTCTGTTGGACCCATCTGCTCAGGCTCTGTGTCTCTTGCTCAGATCCCAACCCTGGGATAGTTCTATTAAATTCAGCTTCTCAGTGTTGGTTCTTCCTGTGGTGCTAGGAAATATACAAGCTGTCGCCCTGCGGGACATTTTTGTTCAGGCCCAAAATCGAGACAGCTCACCACCTTCTCTGCAGATAGAAGAGCCAGAATGGGAGAAGCGAAGATCCATCAACCTGTCTGAGCTCATTGACGTGTACAGGTAGGGCAGACGACTGTCCCTGGTCACAGTGAGGTCTCCTGTAAACTCACGTGCCTTGAGGTCTCTCAGTTTGGTTGGGTTGGTGAATAAGTATGCAGAGGTTTGCGGGCAGACAGTGCTAGCCTTGATATACTCTCTTCCGATCTGGTTAACGTGAGTGAGAAATTTTCTTCTCTTGATAACATAATGTGTTGATATCTATGTGTTGGTGACCATCGTGTGGGATCACGTCACATGTAGGCTGTAAGGAAGGATGTTTGTTTAGGGTTCTGAGTCCAAGCGGGTAGGGAGGTAGCTTTACTTAACTGTTTGTGAAACTGTGCTTAGGATTTGACCTACTCGTTCCCTACATTTGCTGTTAGTTGAAGCATCATTTTGACAGGAGCAAGGATAGCATCCATGAAATCTTATTTTTGATTCTTTCTTCCTAACTAAAAGCATGTGGTTTGCTCACATGCAGTAGATTTTACCCATTGAACCCCAAGCCTGGGTAATAATTGTTTTTTTTTTTTTTCTATCAGAAGTTTCAAATCATTTTCTAGCATTTTCTTAGGCAGTATCATATTGTTTTGGTGAATGTGACAGGTATTAAATAGCATGGTCCCGGTGACACAGAGAAAGAAATAATTCCATGAACCATATGCCGGGAGCTGCTGCTCAACCTTGTTGACAATGTCAGGGCTCCCGTCCAAATCCCCTTCTGCCTTCCCTGCCATTATCCTTGGCTCTGTTACCTTTCCCAGAGCATCCAGGGCGAGAGGCTTTGCACGGCAGCACTTCCCCTGTGAGTTCCTGTTGAACTGGCATGCAGTATTCTAGGGAAGGGTCAAGACAATAAGATTCAACCGGAATGACCGAGTACCCCACACCATAAGATAATGGTGGGACACGAATACAAGAGTACGTACAAATGTGTGCACACTGAGAGAAAAAGCCGAAATAAATGGCTCAGGAGTCTTATCCGGGCCAGAGACTAACTGCTGGGGTCTTGTTTAATTCAGTGATGGTGTCGAGCTGCTCCAGATGGTGAAGGCACCAGATTCCAACTGCAGCAACCTTCTGATTACAACCAGACAAGGCCTTGTCCTGCTTCGGGGGCAAAATCTTACACCGTACTGGACATTGAGCCTTCAAGGCCTGCGCAGGTTTGCAGCGTGCTCCTTCTTGTGTTTGCTGTTTTGATCACTTTTCTATGTTTAAAAGTTGCCTAGAACGATTGCTTGGTATCTGGGGTTGATGCGAGAGAAGGGAGGGAAAGAGTTCCTAGTTTCCCTGTTTTTCTCATTTGCTGAGTGCTTACTTTTCCTTGTTTGCAGCCAGCCTACTCCTGGGTATTTCACTGATGATCGCACACTGGACTTCCTTCTGCAGATACAGGATGGAGTTGGGATGAAAAAGGTAAAATTTTGGGACTCAATCAAAACATGTGTAAACGATAAACTTCGTGTCCAGTCTTGTGCTAGGTACTGTGAGGAATAAAAGGAACCTCAAATGCGGTCTCTTCCTTCAAAGAACTCAAAGGCTAGATGAACGGACAAAATAAAAACCCACGGTTCAGTGCTAGAATATATAGCAGTGGGAGTTTTTCTAGGATAATGTCCTTCCTGTGTGGGAGTTCCTTCTTCTGGGTCCCTAAATCACAGTTAGTAGTAGGAGCCTTCTGAACTCTCCTGGTGGGGAAAGGCAGGTGTGAATAAATTTAACACGGCAGTGTACATATATACCTAAGACTTCAGGGAAGGCAGGGTGTCCGTGGTGGCTGGGTTTTTAGGGAAGACTTCATACAGAAGGAAAACGTGAACCGAGCCTTTAAAGCCGAATTGTATTTACATGGCCAGGAAGGCGTGCCGGGTCAGGAACCCCACCAGCAGAGGCCCAGAGAGAGAAACGGTGTGGCATGTTCCAAGGACACCCAGTAGATCTTTCTGATTTTAAATGAGGTTGCCTATTGTGGAGATATAATAATTGGCTTGGCCATTTTCATTCGTTTAACGTTACAAGCAGGATTACAGAGTTTTCAAAATCTCTTTTTAAAAATTGCCCTAGCCTTTTGGTTTATCTTCACCATGAAATATATATCGATACGTCGCACACTGTTCTCTGAGAGCGAAAAAGGATTCAACACTCACTTCATCATCACCTCTGTGTGTGCCAAGTTCTGTGCTAGATGCTGGAGACACAAAGTTAATGAAGGCAGGGCCTCTGCACTTGTGTAGTTCTAGTTCACTGGGGCACCCAGACTGCATGGCTCTACCACGTCATGGAAGGTGCTGTTGTGGAGGTTTGCATGCACCGGGAACACAGGGAGCAGAGAGTGCCCGCAAGCTGGAGGGCCAGGGAGTCAAGAGATGCCTCCTGTCGGTCAGGGGTTGTGTGTGCAGCATCGTGAGAGCAGAGAAGAGGTTTGCTGAATGGATGGATTAGGGTGCACCGAGCTGCATTTCCACTAGAGAGACAGAATGAGGTCAGCTTACAGAGGGCCCCGAAAGCAAGGCTGCAGAGTTTGCATAGGTGTTGGAGGCGGTAGGGTTGTTTGGTCATGGACCAAACAGATCCAGTAATACGAGCATCACTTCAGGAAGAGCCTTCCCGCAGTGCTATATGGGAAAGAAGCAATGTCTGCTTGTAATTCAAAGGAATCTCAGATACAAATTGGAATTTTCACTGGTGTACCTGGGAGGATTAAGCGAGAGAGAGTTGGGTAAGAACCGAGATACTGAGAGTTTCAGCCCTGGTTTTTGTTTTTGTTTTTTTTTTTTTTTTGAGACAGAGTCTCGCTCTGTTGCACAGGCTAGAGTGCCATGGCGTCAGCCTAGCTCACAGCAACCTCAAACTCCTGGGCTGAAGCAATCCTTCTCCCTCAGCCTCCCGAGTAGCTGGGACTACAGGCATGCACCACCATGCCCGGCTAACTTTTTCTATATATTTTTAGTTGTCCATATAATTTCTTTCTATTTTTTTAGTAGAGACAGAGTCTCGCTCTTCCTCAGGCTGGTCTCGAACTCCTGAGCTCAAACAATCCACCCGCCTCGGCCTCCCAGAGTGCTAGGATTATAGGCGTGAGCCACCGTGCCCGGCCTCAGCCCTGGTTTTTAATCCTGGCACCACGACTTATTGGTGACCTTGGGCAAATTGTATAATCTTGCCTAGCTTCAGTTTCTGAATTTATGAAACACAGATAATAATACTGTCTGCCTTCATTAGGTTATTGTGACAGTTAAATGAATTATTATATGTGAGTGACTGGATAAAACTTTTTAGTGTGGTGGCTCTAGATTTCTTTTCTCCCCAAGAGTATAAAAGGGAATCTTAAACTTTGATTCTGTTTTTTCCTCTCCACTCATTCAAAGGAGTTTGTCTCCGCCAGGTTAGTTCCAGGACCTTTTGTGACGTGCAGTTTGAGCAAGGGCAGGGAAGGGCAGGGCTCAGGAAACAGAAAGAACAGGGCAAGTCACTGTGCAAAGAGGTTACAGAAGCACAGAGGCACTGAGGGCAGGGGGAGCAAAGGCACCTGGGCTGGAGGTGGGGGCAGGGGGAGCTTCCTGGGGATTTGGGCAAACGGGAGGCCCTAGACCTGGGAGGCAAGAGGTGTTTCGGGCAGATGTAAGCGCTGCTGGGGGTTCTGAACATGATCCCCTTCGTTAGCCTTAGAGAGATGCAACTAAGGAACAGAATTCCTGTTATTTCTCTGTCTGTTTAAACTGTCCCTTTAAATTTGAGACTACCCTAGGGATGAACTACCCATGTTGTGACACCAAGAGTCAAATGCATAAAGCTCTTAGGAGGGTGCACAGGGCAGTGTTCCCTTAGTCCTTGTGTCCTAAGCGGTTGTGCAGCTGTGGGAGTTGCCGGGGCAGTGAGGTGCTGCCGTTGGCATCTGGGGGTGGCTGCTCCGTCTGAGGACTGTCCTAACCATGGGCAATGCACGTTACTTTCTGTCTCTGCGCCTCCTTTTCTCATCTGTCAGATGAGGGGGACTAGAGGATTTGTAATGTCCCTTCCACTCGAGACCTCTGCAGGTCTTTAGGCTCTGTTCAGTGGGAACAGGGGTACAGAAGCTCGGGTCCTGGTCCCCAGCTATTATTCGGTGCTCTCTGAACACCCAATTTGCCTGCATCTCAGAAGCTCAGCCTGTTAAGATATGTATCATCTGAGTACTTGTGGGGTTCTTTTTGTCTTGTTTCTTGTTTGCGTGTGTTTTCTTAGCCTGCTGCTTTTCCAAGGACTGGCCATGTTCACTCTGTCTTCCCTTTTGCAGATGATGGTGGTGGATGGTGAATCTGGCTCCATGGTTTGGAGTTACAGCGTTCCGTGTCACATGAAAGAAACGCCAGCCACTTCAGCAGTCACCTCGGAGCAGAAGTCTGTCTTCCTCTTCTGGGCGGAGGGGCTGTCAGCTGCGTCTCCCAACTCCGTGAGTGAGCCGGGGAGGGTCCCTTTTCACTTTGTCAGATGGCAGCTGCTCTGCAGGGCGGCCTGGGGTCTGGAGATGCTGTCGGGCCAGTCACCTTCCAAGAGGTTAGGGGTAGAAACAAATCAGTGTTCACGGGGGAACAGCAGGGACCTTGTTTCCACCTGACCTACACTTCCCTGCCTTTGCCTCTCAGCCAAGAACGTGAACGCCAACAACAGCCCCTCACTAGCGGCTCCCGGCAGTGGGAGGCTGGATGAAGAATAGAAAGTCCTCTCAAGATAGTGGATCCAAATTTGCAGATAATTGATATGTGCTCTAGTTGTAGAGGAGCAGAAATCACTCTGAGTGATGTGGAGTGAGCAGAGAGAGCTTCGTGGAGGGGTGAGGCTGGGCTCTGAGGTGCAGATGCTGAGAATGCAGGGACGGTGGGGAGGGGTGGCCAGCAGTCGGAGAGGGCCGTTGGTCAGGCAAAAGCTGGGAGGTCCATCAGGGAGATTATGGGAGAGAAGGTCTGACACCTAGAAGGCAGCTTTTAGGAAGTCTTAAATGTCGTACTGCGATATTTTAATGGGGTTGACGAGGCCGGGTGCCGCCCGTAGTAGGTGTCTGGGAGTCGTCAGTGAGACCCACTCTGACTTAGTTCAACGAACACATCTTGACTGAGCACCCGCTGTGTGCCAGGCACTGTGATCTCCACCGGGATGTAAGGGTGAACTGGAGGGAGTCCTGGCCCTCTAGAGAAGGCAGGTGGTCCCCGGGTGATGGGGGACCTGAGAAAAGCAGAGTCCCAAATACACCAACCAGGCGCTCGGGACGAGTTACTCAACTTCTCTGAGCCTCATGTTCTGTATCCGTAATAAAGATGCTAATATATTCCCTCATTTTGAGGATCAGATTTACGTGAAATCTCGATTATCTCTGCCATGCCCTAACATGTGACCACGAGCAGTTTACCTGATACTTTAACTCCCCCAGGGCATTGGGCCAGGTGACTCTCACATGTAAGCGTCTATAAATAACTGCAAAGCAAGCATGTTACAAATGCTCTAGTAGAGTTACAAATACAGAGTTTAGGTGGAAGTGCAAAAGGAGGGAGATACTAATTTCGCCTGGGGCAATAAGGGAGCTTTTCTTGAAGAGAGGGGAAGTGTTTTAATGTGTGGAGTTGGGGCAGGGAGGATGGTTAGACAGTCTGGGTGGGAGGGGGAATAATAAGATTGGCAATGGTTACAGCAAAGTGAAGCACGTTTGGGGCGATAATCAGATATTTGCACAGCATGGGTAGGCAGGTAAATCATTGCAGTTCACATCTGGAAAAGGCAGAGTTTGGTTAAATGGTGCAAGACTTTGGTTTTCATGCTAAAGAATTTGGGCTTCATTCTGTAGGCAGGGAGGGAGGCGTTTGGCGATCTTCTTGTCGTGTTAGCTGAGCCCGAGATCTGTCCCTTCATCCCTGGGACCCCAAGGGTATGTGGACAGTGTCCTCTTCTGCTTTGTGGCCGGCCATGTGGTGGCAGTGAGGCTGCAAGTGTCCTGCCTGAGCTCCTCACTTGGGGGGCTGCTGCTTCTCGTGCTGAGAATATGGAAGCAGGTGATGTGCCTCCCCCAGGCCTTCCCTTGCCTCCACCAGGGTAGGAGAGGTACTTGCGGAGCTCAGTGAAGCAGCCCTTTACTAACCCACATGGGAGCATTTCTGTGCTTTAACAACTGTGAGGCTGCACACGCGTGTACCTGCCAAGCCTCACGTCTCATCCCTGCGCAGCAGTTGTTCTGGTAAAGATGGTCCCAATGTGCTTTTTTTCTGTCGTAGAGAGCAGACTGCCACTCAGGCCTTGGAATTTTTGTTGATTTGTTGATTGATGCTGTGCTTCTATCTGGTCAATGTTCTGTTCATGTCAGGAACTGATAAGATTTTTGTAATTTTTAGCCTGATACTTGCCATTGGCTTTGCTATCCAGTGAAAGGAAGTGTCTTTGGCTTACTAAGTTTTCATAAACAGATTTCATCTCCACAAAGCCCCGTCTGCTGTGAGGGATGAACCGGTATTCCGTTACTTCCATGGGCAGAAGACTGGGAAGTCAAGTCTCTACATCAGATTTCTCCCTTGGGGGATGCACATTTCCTTTTTTTTTTTTTTCTTATAAGGGAGAAAGCATTTTCTAGCTATTGATATGATTTGAAAGAGTTAGTGATTAGTTGGTGTTTTGAGCCCTTTGAAATAATATGCCTCTTGCCTATGGGAGTTTCTTTCAAACACACCCTTGTAGTTGGGAGCAGGTATCAGCATCTCTCCTCCGCCTTTCATCTAAGGACCATCACATGTGGGAACGTAGTCACCCTTGTCTTCCTTTTTGTGGCTGATTGTCAGGATGCCGTGCAAGGAACGGAGCCACCCAGCCTTTACCATCTGTACCTCCTGCATCCGGCCTTCCCCTCCATCCTCCTGGATCTGGCCAACACCACGGGCATAGTGACGGCTTCGCAGGGTGAGTCCAGTGCTGGTGGGAGGCTGTGTACCCAGATGGGGGGAGAGTGTGTGCTGGCTGTGCTTAAGGAGACCATTGCCCCACCTAGGGAAGGCTGTGTGCTTTTCAGATGACAGCGGGAGCGTTTTCCCTGGTGGCCGTGTGCCCAGGGGCACTGCTGGGATGCTCCTTCTGCTGGGAGCACCAGGCTCACAGGGTGAGAACCCACGTGCTCTGCGTGTGCTGGAAGCCGAGGTGAAAGCGCATTTCCCATTGCAAAAGGGTTCTGTGGTGATGATTCATGCTACCACTCATTCAGCAGACACTTATTGAGCATCAACTGTATGCCAAGCACTGCACCACATGCTGGGAATACAAATAACACTGGTTTCTTGGTGCCTTGGGAGCTTAGGATTTGAAATTAGCTATGGGGGTATGATGGAGGTAGGATATGTTTTGTCAGGGCGTTTAATGGAGACTTATTTTTGAATAGTAAATACACACATTTTACAGAAATAGGAGGAAGGAGAAAAATCAAAGGAAAAAAATTGCCCATAATCTGACTGCTCATAACCACTGTTAACATTTGGAAGTGTTCTTCTACTTTATGTGTCTGTCTAAATAATACTGTAGGGCAAAATGCGATCAGATATTAGAGCCCCTTATTTCAGGAAACCCAGGCCCTGGAGACTCAGCCCTTGCTGCCTGCTAGTCCGGACGGTCTGTTGCTCCCCTCCCCAGAGTTTTCTTGCTTCCTAATCTGCTGTTCCCATTGGGGTGTCGGGGAGTGGGGGAAGACCAGGCTGGCCATGTCTCCTGTCTTTAGTTCTTGCCACATCCTCTTGCCACTTATGGACTTGGCTGTCTACTTACAAGCTCATTTGCCTTGGGTTGCAGCTTATGCTTGTGGCTCTGGATTTATTGGGAAGAGCAGCTCATTCGGAACTTGCAGGTGTACCTGTCCACTGGCTGGGGAGCGGGTGGAGGGGGTGTCAGTCTGCAAAAGCCTGTGATAGGATCTAGGTGAGCTATTTTTCAATATTAGCACAAAATATTATTCAGTGAACATTAAATAATGGCAATTAAGTATCTTGAGACCATTTTTATTACAACTTCTATTTTAAAGATAAGACAGAATCAACACTGGCGAGGTAAATAGCTTACGTGACCTCACACTGACAGTCTAGGAATCTCAGGCTTCCTACTTTGTTGGGCTCATGTAACTACTGAATTCCTGCCGTCGTGGGCACATTCTCTCATTTCCCAAGTTGGGGCTTTTTTGGAAATAGCTTCAGAGGAGTAAAGGTGCGGCGACCAGGAAGGACGTACTGTGTTACCAGCATCCGGTCCCTCACCTCCCTGCACCCGCTGTCCCTGCCTTGTTTATTAGCTGCATTTCTTGTGTGAACTAGTGAGTAAATGAATGAATGTGTTGCTGAACCAAACCTTATTAACTGCTCTTGTTTTTGTCCTTCCTCAGTTGGAATTAACGACCTCTGGAAAGATGCCTTTTATGTTACCAGGACAACAGGGCCAAGCTCCGAAGGCCATCCAGCAGCCCTGGTGGTCAGCAAGCTTAGCCTGCGGTGGGCACTGATGGAGGGCCAGGTGGCCCAGCTACGGGAGACCACCCCCAAAATTGGCCGTGGGGAGTTGCGGAGATTCCTCTCTAGGATAAAGTTTGTTGATGCTCCCTGTGAGGTGACTAGCGTCTGGAATATTTGGTTACTCTTGAGGGTCTAGGCCAAATACTTCCAACTCCAGCAGTGGCCTTTATAAAGCAGGGAGAGTGGGGAGCTTTCCCGAGCGGAGGAGTATCCAGAACTAATTGTTTTGGACCAGCACTGTTTCCCAAGGGTGCATTGTAACCATGAAGAAATGGTCGCAGTTCGTTGTTTTCAGCTGGAAATTGTACCATCTCCCTTAGGGGACATTTTTATGGTGCCAGTGACTGGGCAGGGGTGGAGGGTGGTGGATACCACTGCTATTTGCTGCTGCTATTGGAGCTGTAATGCTAATGTCATGCAGGGCTTGTAGCAGTTAAGTGCTATGAAGAATTACCTTGCTCAAAATGCTAATGTCCCCACACACCCCTGAGAAATACTTTGGTCTAGTTCATAGTTCAGGAGCTTATTGTGGAAAAGGACAAAGTCTCTGGGCCTTTCTGGGAGGAGGAGACACTTACAAACCTTTGGGGCTGAAGAAAAGGACAGGAAAATAGAGGAATATGCTGGCTCCTTTAGGTGTCCTCTGTTTCTTTGAAACTCTCTACCCAGACAAAAAATTAAAGGCACTGATACTTCTACCTTTTCCCCACAGATCTAGTCTGATGGAACCTTCAGTTTCAGAAGACATGAACAGAATGGAGACCCTCTCTCTCCTGTCAGTGTGAAATCAGTTCTCTGGAGAGAAGAGTGTTCCGACCTCATGTTACCACCTCCACCCGACTGCTGCAAAGCACTTTGGAGTTCTTTGATAACAGCATGATCCATTCGGCTGGGCGTCTCACCTACTACCTTTTCAATCCCTGCATTAACCGCCTCTAGGAACTGTGTGTGGATAGTTTGGAAATGTGAATCTTAAAAGCGTTTTATTTTTTTGTGTGTCTAATTTATAAACTCTTGCTGGGAAATCCAGTGAAGTCTACGACTAGGAAACCTCTTGTGTTGCATTATGCCATGTTCGTGTGTTGTTAGTGTTGTGGTGAAGTTTTTCAGGTATGTCCTAAGCTTCAGGGATCCCGTTTCTTGTCCTTCTGAAATATATCCGGTTTGTTGGCCATCTTGAGATTTCCAGGTGGCCCACCTCTGATTTCGAGGGCCACTCCTCCTTTCTCTCCGGGTTCTCTCCCGCTCTGTGCTCTGGCTACTTCCCGGCTGTAGACTGCAGTGAGACATTGGCAGCTGAAGACTGCGTTAGCCGTCCCGGCATCTTCATCTCTTCCTTGAGTCTCCTGTTTCCTCAGACTTTGCATCTGTGTCCGTTTAGTGGCCACAAGAATAACCGTATTCCTATCACAAGGGTAGCAAGAGAAACAGAGTTTCAGTGACCCATCTCTGACCAATTCCATCTGTTACATGTGGCTTGGATGCTTCTGCCAGTCGTGATCTTCCTCCGTGGTGGTGCAGAAGTGTGTGCGTGCATGCCGTCTTCACCCGCGAGGACAGCTGGACGTCAGGGAGCTTTGAGGCTGCTGCCTTACTGGCCTCCTCTCTCCTCTGCTCTCTTTGCATCTTTTTCTGTAGGGCATCCTCTCCCCTCCTCTCCCTTGCTTTCTCTTCTATTCAGGGATATGTTTCCGGACTTTTGCTTTTGCTGCTTGAGTCCAATATGCAGCCACTTTGCCCTGCACTTGTTCCTTGTAGAGCCTTTGGAGCACTGTACTTTGAGAACATTCTTATGTAAATACTACAACTTTTGTAAATGGTTAAGTTCTTTAGAATTATCTCCAGTGCTTACTTTTCCCTTCTCCTGTATAAATCTGTTACTTCTGTTACATTCTCCACAAAACTTCTAGGTCATTATTTATATAGCAGAAAATCTTATGTTAGCTGATAGAGAACTACTTTTCTTCTTGAATAATTCTGATAGGTCATCCCTGAGTGCAACTCAGGCTCTCTCTTTACTTGGGCTTGTATCTGTTTAGCTTGTGTTAATAAAGGGATTCTAGAAAATTATGGGTTCCAAATTTAAAGAGGTATCTATTAATTACCCACTGACAGGCATTATGACATAACAGTAGGTTGGTAGCAACAGATCCAAGCAAGCATGTTTTCTGGCCTGCAGACTGGCCTTGCCAGGTTTCTGGGCACCTCTGCCTTAAGACCCTGAAAGGAAATTTGGTTTCAATACTTTGGAAGCTGTGTGTGGGTCCAGCTTGACTTTGGGGGAACAATTCGCAGGATACCCCAGAGTATGGGAATGATTCTAGATTCATTTCTAGGGTTTGAATCTAATTGGCTATAAGAGCCAGGATCTAGTTTGGTTTAGGATAGAATTCTAAGGATTAATTTATAGTCTACTGAACACCCAAAACTGGGGTCCCTGGTCCTGTGTCCTGGCTGAGCCATCCAGGCATAACCTGGTTCTCCACTGTGTTGAGGCTTTCTGGGAAGCAGCCACTCTAGGCATGAGTAAAAGGCAAGGTTGTTTACTGAGGACCTGTTTTGGTGGGATTGTTTTGGCAGAGGGCTGTGTCTATGTAGGGTGAATCCCAGAAAAAGAAAAGTGAAAGCTAGAGAAACAATGTCTCTGAATTCTTCATGATGTATTTGCAAACTAACTTAACATAGATTCTTTTGACTATGCGAAGTTTGAATCTCTCCTTGCTAAACACATTGTAAGCTCTAGGTTTCTTCCTCCTGCAGCCAGTACAGAAGGGTATAAATGGTGGCTGGAGACTGAGGAAGCTTCCTCTGACCAATGTGGGTGCTAGTCTCTTGTCAGATGTCTCTGAGCTTCCTTGTTTTGCAGGCAGCCACCCACCCAGACAGCCAAGCTAGGAAGTGCTCCTTTCTTTCTCCAAGCCCAACATAGGTTGCCAGCAAAGCCAATATGACCACTACTTAGAATTAGTGATGACTTCTGCAAAGGCAAGGGTCTTCCCCTCCTCCCAGTCTCTTTCTTTCCTTTAAAAACTCTCCCCTCTACCCTAGACAACATCCTTGCCACCCCCAAATGTGTGGTGTGGTGATACTAACCCCTATGAATGTGAATTGCTATCCTTATTGCCCTTATTAAAGAGGAGCCAGCTGGTATATTGTCAGGAAGTACTGTTTAAAATGTGAACTGTTACAGAATAAATAAATACTATGTACAGGAATATACTTGGGTGCTGTTCTCCTTCTTGGCCGTCAAGGATGGTTAGTTTTACCTTATGGAAAAGAGAAAGGGCAAGTGGATGGCATCTTTATGGAGGAAATAATAGGGATAAAAAGGTGGGGGCCCGGAGAGGAGCCTGTGCCCTCGCTGTGTCCATGGGGGACCATAGTCCCACCTGATAGCCTCAGTGGGCCATTTCTAGACGTGAACCTGACCCTGTGTGCTGTAGGAGCCTTCCCATGTTATTCCACTCTGCAAACAGCTCCTAGGATCCCATTTAGCAATGCTTTCGTTGGGTGCCTACCCAATGTGGATGCAGGACACTGTCACAGGCAGTGTGGAAGATGTCTGTGCTACATGTCAAAGCACTCAGTGATGCCTCGCTCTTCTAGACTGTGGCTTCCAGAAAAATTCAGGTGCACCATGAAAAGTTGAGCCCCAGTCAAACTACCATGAACTTGCTGTCCTCCCTTTCTCCAATTTCCAGACAGATAAACCAGCTCTATAAGACCTTACGGGGCAGAAACTGTGTTTTACTCCTCTTTTTATCTCACAGAAGTGATCGGTACAGGAGGGAAGGGAATTCTGGATGCACGAGGTTGGGATGGGCAGAAGGACACAGAGCTGTGGAGGAAAAGGGTGCCTCTTTGGACTTGTACTTTAAAAATGTACCCTTATTCGTAGCCGGTAAAAACCATGCTCAAGAGATGAGCTGTGGCTTAAGCATGTATTGTTGGTAACAAACGAGTAAGGTAGGGCTCAGCCTGCTCTCCAAACCCACTTAATTCCTAACGCTGCTCCTCCTCTATAGATGACCGAACCACTTCTTCCAGCTCCTGGCCAGCGCCTTGTTGAAACGCCTTGTTCTGCAGCTCTGAGTAGAAGTCAACTCCTTCAGAGACGGAGCGGACGGGCTGATTGTGGTACTGGTGGTAGCCGGTCGAGGGACCTGCCGGGCGTGCGGAACATGACAGCTGCTGCAGGAAACACTGGTGGTGATGTGGCAGGCAGTTCGGGTTTCCTCTGAAGCTCTTACTGTGCTTGCACTTGAACTCCAGCACCATCCTGGTGTATGTGTTGAAGGTGGTGACGGCCGATGCCATGCAGCAGGTAAAGGAAACCCAGGCCGTGCTAGGGACAAATGTGCAAGAAAAGTGGACAGTAAGAATTTGACTTTCTTGAAAGAAAAGTGCCGTGATCTCTTCCTACTAGTGGAGTAGATGAATGCCTCGCAGGTGTTTAGGGATCTGAGTGTGCTAACTTCTGCCATGTCCTAGGTAAGGAACCGTGGGGGCAAGAGAGCTTAATTTGGTCAGTCTTAGTTGGGCATGTTCTGAATGTTTTGGAGTAAAAGAGAATGACTCATGCAGTACTAAAATCAGACAAGCTTAATGCACTTATTTTCACTAAATTGATTAGTCATCTGTGCCATGCTCTTTTATTCCTGGTGTGTCTATATTATGTGTGTGTGCATATATATATTTGGACTCCTGTTTCCCAAGCTGCAGTTACCCTGGTAAAATCTTCAAGATTCCGCAGACTTGTAGCTCAACTGTATGCAGTGGACATAGACTAATACACTCCCTCCTTCTCCCCTCCCAACACACACACTCCCTGTCACAGATTTTCTGTCACTCAGATGCCCAGAGGAATCATCTTTCTCCACCTTCCTTTGTTTTGAACTTAGCAGTCTTAGGGTCCACAGACTTGAGTGTCTGAGAGAGTCATTCAGGAAAATGTCTACTATAAATCTGGAGGTATTATAGGTTGCCCTAGTGGAATTTGCTTCGTATGAAAATAGTGTGGTTCTTGGCTGAAGGGAATTCATAAGGGATGGGAGAGAAGCTAGAGATGAAGAGAAGCTGGATGGATTCAAGAAAGAAAAAAAGATACCAGGGAACTGTACCAAACACATTCCTAAACACTTGGAAAGTCAAGCCCCTAAATCTCCCCATGGTTTTGGGAAGCTCAGGAAACAGGAAGTTTTGTGAGGTTAGGGAGGGATTGCATGAGGCCAAGTGGTGGTTGACGCCAGGCCACACGCTGGCACTGGCTGTCCCTATCGGCTGCCTGTGACAGACTGAGGAGGTTCCGGCTGGGATGCTTCTGGTGGGAGTGGCCCGAGCCCTGCAGTTGTAATGCCAAGAACAGCCTAAAGAGACACAAAGGGTGAGAAACAGTGGGCCTGGGAAATGCACTGAGCAGATGCAGTGGCTGGTGGACTAAAGACTCCGAATCAACGTAGTGTCCCACGAGAGAGGGGAGAGTGCCTCGTAACACACAGGGGCAGGTTTCCATATTGCCTTCTTAGAACGGAAACTTGAGCCCAGCGCTGTGTCTTTGCAGTGCTCTTAACTAAGCACTCGCCCCAGACAGTTGATGTCAGTACAAGTTGGCAACTTTGCCCTGAATAAAGAGTGGGCAACTTCGCCCTGAGCAAAGAGTGGGAAACTTCGCCCTGAATAAAGAGTGTTCCTCAAGGGAGAAAGTAAGGAGCTCCTAACCGAAGGGAACGTTTAGTTTCAGTGTATCTGCTTTGTCGCGATTGCTGCATCTCTCTTTTTAAGAGAAATCTAAAATGACTGACCCCTTAGTTCTTTAAGGGGTAGAGAAGTTTTATTTCTAACACAGTTTGGTAGAATAAGAATGGAGATAGGAGGAAGAAGTTACTCTTCATTATAGGAGAAGAATGAGCCGTTCACTGGGAATGGAATTCAATCCAAATTTCAAGACTAATTCTCCACTTCTCTGTCCTCCAATACCTTGAATCATAAAATTTTTTTTAAAAGCATCATTTCCATAAGCCATACAAAATCAGTCTCCTTTCCCAAGGGCAATATACATATCAGGTGAAGAAGCAATTGCCGCAGCTGACCAGCAGGAAAACCGGACAAGACAGCATCCTCCCAAACAGACACGCCTGTGCACGTCCGCAGAGGCGGGGAAAGAACATATGTGTCCTGATGAGCCAGCCCTGTGTTTGGCGGACAGATTCGTGGGCTGAGGGATGAGGAGGAGGCAGGAGGACAGAGCAAGCCTCAAGTTAGGGTGGAAAACCTAATGAAGGCTGGCTGGGCAAGGGGCCGGAAAGGTTGAGGAGGTAACAAGCACTTACTAAAAGGCCCAGCCATAGTTCCAAGCATGTGGTCTCCAGTCTTCTGGACCCAAGTTGACAGTTGCCTGGAAGACTTGTGAGTACATCATATGGGCCACCATCCCCAGAATACCTGTGGAGGGAACAGGAAGGCAAAGCTCTTAGAGAAAGGCTGCCCCGCCTTCTACCAGAAATATCATTTTGGAACAGGCTCATTTGGCGTCAGGTACAGCCTATGTTGGGGCATCCGGTACCCTTGTGCCCCCACATTTCCCAGAAGACTAATCTGCAATGGGGGCTTCTTTTTGACTGTTTATCTCCGCAGTGGGTTACCCAGGACTTCAGGCTGAGAGCCATGGAAAACGCATCCAAGTCCACGCTTCAGGGCGCTGTGCCCCTTTGTTTATCCCCCCACACTCCCAACGTTGGCTTAAGTCTTCATCTTATAGATGCATCTCCCCCACTCTCCAACAGAAACCACTCTAGAAAAGCTGTGTGACTGTCACAACTTACTGAGAAAGCTCGCAAATAAAGGAACCTAGAGGTATTTTGTAAAGTACATAATGATCTAATAGACAATTGCACATGTTTTTTCAATTTAAAATTAAAGGTACCTGTACTGTTTCTCCTACTTCCATCCTTTATACCACCTTTGGGCTCCTCCTTCCCCCAGCCAGTGCTCCCAGGGTGGCCGAGGACCCCTCTCTCTCCCACTTCGGAGTCACTCACCCGACAGGACAGAGGACACGGCAGCAAAGGCGCTTAGCTTGAGTCTACAGCCCGGGTTCCCTGAGAGCAGCAGGTTGGTCAATAGCAGGAGGAAACTGATGAATTGAAGTCCGATATAGGTGATCTGGGCTCCCAGTGACAGCCATAGTACTTCTGTAGAAGCAAAAGGAAGAAGGAACTCTCACCCTGATAGTTAAATAACTGGACAAGTGAACATACAACGCCTGCTAAGAGTTAAAAGCCTAGCAGCATCGAGAAAGGGAAAATGAGGCAAAGCTGAAACCAATTAGGAACATCACTTCATTTCTGGTCCTTTGGCGTCACCCACAGCTCCCACTCTGCACCCAATATACAATCAAGGACACTTGCCTGACTGTAAGTATTGATACTGTTAGGGAGATTTGAGAAGAAGTCATCCAATTTTCGTAAACCCTATAGAGATGTGACTATCATTATTTATCATTTTTGTCTCTTTTTCCTTATTGAATTTCAGGACAGTTTTGTTTCTTTTTTCCTTCTTCTCTCTTTCACTTCCTTCATTTTACAGAAGAAAAAATTGAAGGAAAGGGAGGAAAAAACCTAAGCTTTTCAACATGGTTATTTGGCAACAGGCTTAGGGTAGAGCCTTTGGTGGTTTTCTATTTGTGAGCCTCCTTCAGCCCTGCTGCTCCTAGTTTGCATTCCTGCATGTGAATGAAAGCCAGCTCTAGCAGGAACCCGTGTCACCCAGGGGGCTCAGAAGAGGAGAAAAGCAGATCACAGTGCAGCATAGATCCCAAGAGAGAGAGAGCCCCAACTCAAGGTAACTACTGTGAATTTGTGTCAGACACATACTTGCCACAGGCCCCAAGGGAAGGTAGGGGAGGAGAGCCTTCTCCATCAACCGCTCCCCTCCAGATCGGAGAGCGGGGTGACACAGGCCTTGCAACGTGGCAAATTCCAGTAGTCCTTTCTCACCTCTCTCGGTACGTGGTGTGAGTTCAATGAAGCTTCGACACCTCTTCCCTGAAACAAACCAGGTAAAACCTCCTAGAGCCTCGTCCTCGGACCGCTGGCGGGAAAGGCCCCCACCCCTGCCCTGAGCGTGGCAGGCGTTCAGCCAGTGTCCCTTTCTGACAGCAGGGAAAGAATGCTTGGGTGAGTGGGTGGCACAGGCGACAGTCAGCCCAGGTTAATTGCTCTCTTTACTTTCTGATGAAGAAGACGTTTCCCTGCGAGTGCCTGCACAGGTTAATGTTCCCATTTCCCATGTCCAGAAGAGTTAGTGATCTTAGTTTAAATAATACCTTTTGCTGGCGCTGTAACACTGGACCAAATGGCTCTAAATTGTTTCCAGGACTGGGGATGGCGCAGTGCTAAGTGGCACAATAATAAATATAAATGTAAATACACACACATTTTTATTCTTCGTCCATCTCCCTTTTCTTTTAGCCCGAGTCGGCAGAAGTAGCAGAAAAGAGCATTAGAAAAACCTCACTAGCAGGTGCTCTCTTCCCAGGCCTCAAGGTGACCTTGGAGTGCTCTGAGCAGGGAGGAAGAGTGCCCTCAGCGCCCACTTGGCGGGTGCGACACTGAGTGGCAGGAAGCCTGGGAGGGCCCGCCTTCCGTGGTCTATTCCAGTCACCCTCTCTGGCTTTAGTTGCCCCACTTTTAAATGCAATGATAATCTTTAGAGCGAGAAAACACTTTGGGGCAGGACAGGGGAAGGGAGAGGCTGTAAAGGCTGATCTGCTGTGATCCTTCCATCTCACCAATGAGAAAATCAAGGCCCATAGGAATGAAGTTATTCATACAAGGTCACAGCCGAGCAGAGCTGGGACTTTTTCTACAACATTCCTCTCTCCTTGTTTTGTTTCTAAACAGCCATTCTAGCTCACTAGACTGGAAATTCTCCTAATGTGAAAGGTCTCAATGAAACTTTTAAGGTTAATGCCATTTTAAACATGCTATTTTAAACCAACTAGTCTACTAAAGAGGGAGGAGGTGAAAAGCCAGAAGGACTTCTGACCTTATTAAAAGTGGACCCCTCTGGAGAAGGGACACAGGCAGAGGTGGAGGGTGCTGAGCTGGCAGGAGGGGTCATTGCTGGGCTTCCCAGGGCTTCCTTTCCTTCATAAGATCTCTCCCCGCCAATCCCCCACCCCCCATCCTCTACCCTCAAAAATCAGGCAGGTCGGGGGAGGAGGCTACCTGGTTCTTCCACGGTTTCCTCACAGGATAGCCACATGCCACTCTGGAAGCTAAGGAAGGAGAAACGGTCATCCCCGGCCTCCCAGCTGTAGTGCACCACCTCCTGGGTTGATGAATTGGTGAGGTCGCCATCCAAGGACATCGGCATGTCAAAGCATTTGGCTGCCAGACTTTTTCCGCACAGGGGCTTGGGCACCTTCTGTGTGCCCACAAACCAGGAGTTGCTGAGCAGGGATACTGTGGAGAGGCTGAGTGATAGCAGGCTGAGGAGGGCAGACAGGAGTGTCCGCTGGCCGGAGAAGCCCTTCGGGAGCTCCATCTGAAACAGACAGACACAGTGGGGGAAGGGAGCTCAGGTCGCGCCAACAGCGACAGGCACAAGCAGCCTCTGAGTCTTCTCCAGGGGCCGTGGAGAAGGGTGGCTTCGGAGCAGCCTGGAGCAAGAACCTATAGGGTCTCAGAAATCAATACCCCAAAATGAAGGCCCCAGAAGCAGCTCTCTCTGACCACTTCCTACTCTCCCATCTCTGGCCCTTCATTCCTTCCAGAGCTAGCCTAGAAACTAGAATTCCTCTTCTCCAAGGCGGGTCATGGAAACCAGAATTCCTTTTCCCCAAAGCCAGCCATAAAACCTAAAAACACCACTCTAACTTTCCTCCCTCCTTGCTGTGTAAAAACTGTCCATAAAGAAGTAATTATCCAATCCACCTTGTTTGTAGGACATAATACCCTCCTTCTATAGCAGGACCTGCCCCACACCCGAAGGAAGAAATGCTGTACAGAGAGGGCAAGAAGAATCCGTACAGACCTTGCTGGGTTTCCCCACTCGGTCTATTAGCACTAGATCCTACCCGTTTTGTCCAATCATATTTCTACATGGCTATTTATGCTTAATTGCACTAAACATAAAAATGGTTTCCCCCGTATCTTTGGGTCTCCATTCTGAAGGCTCCCATGTCATATAAAACTATGATCAAGTAAATTTGTGTGCCTTGTCTCCTATTAATCTGCCTCTTGTCAGTGACTTTCAGTGAACCTTCAGAGGACAAAAGGGAAGTCTTCCCTTGGCCTCTGCACATCCATAGCAATGATGCTTATTCGAGTTGGACCTTGTGTAGTTCCCACAGAAAAGAATTATTCTTAGATTGAATAATGACAAGGACTGGACTCTGGGCATATTATACAACAATACACAGAAGTAGGGATAAAGGTGGCCCACCAGATAAAACAAATTACAATGAGGGAGGCAGAAGTCAGAATGAATTGGATGTGACCGTATGGAAATCTTCCATTTCTGTCTCAGAAGGTGAGAATGGTGTCCACGTGGCCTCCAGCTGCAATCCCTAGGAGGGGTGTGTCCGTGCACCTTTGTGGAAGATGCCGTAATGACCCCACCGACAGGACCTGCTCCAAGCAGCAGTGATGGGTTTGCCTGCGGCCACTAACTAGCACCTTGGACTGACAGGGATTGAGCGAGAGTGTGAGGGTGAATCACTGCAAACTCTTCCACGGGAAGAGAGGCTTGGAAGGGCTTCAGTGACTCTCAATGTGAACTTTCCCGATGGGACTCTTTTCACATGTATCTGTGGTCATGTCTTATTACTTCCCCTCCAAGACTTCAAACTGCCATTAGGTAGCAAATGTGTCTCTGTTACTTGTGTCTTTCCCACAGCATCTAGCACAGTATTTTGCAGGTTTGACATTCAATACTAAACTGCTTATTCAATCAAGGGTGGTCCAAGTAAGCATCAGATAGCAATAACCTTAGTCGGAGTGTGGTCAATACTATACACAAGGTTTAGGAGAAGAATTGGGAGCACTCCAAAGGCTTTTGTGGTAATTGTTTTTGGTTTTGTCTTCATTGAAAGGTAGTAATGCTGACTTGCTGAGGTATTTGCTGTTGTAACCAAGTGAGTTATTGGTGGCCTGGTCCTGCATTATAGATTCCTCTGAAAGGCATCCAGGGGCTGGGGCCACCGAATGAATGTTAAGCTGGAAATAAAGCCCCAATGGAAGCTTCGGGATCTTGAGGATAAAAGAGGGCTGTGAACACACTGGGATGTGGGGATAGCAGAAACCCTAGGGAGGAGATGGGACTTATGGTTCTGGCACAGGCAGTGACCTGGGCCCTGCTTTGGTCCACTGCCACCGAGATGACATTCGCACAAGGGAGGTGGCCGCGTGGTGCCCATGGGGGCTGGACACCAAGATCGTGGCTGTGGAGCCATGGAGGGTACCCATGGCCAAGCCCTGGGTCAGTAGGGAGGGACCTGGAGGGCCCCTTTCAGTGTGGTGCTGGCCACTGTGTGCCTCACAGCAGGGACACAACCAGTGGCAGCAGAAAGAACCATGGCCCACGTGGCTCTGGTAGCAGCCACCACTCTCTTTGTCATCTTCAACCTAAGAGAAGGGCAACCTAAAAAATGACCAGTATTAGAGATGCCAACTTTGTTGAGTGGTGGCTTGGAGCCAGATTTAATTTGATTTAGAAAAATAAAGAAATTGGATGGGGGGTGCACTTTGGGTTACAGAGCAGACTACACTCTATTAATACTGTTATATTAATACAGACTGAACAGAAAAGAAATCCATGCTTAGTTGCTGACAGATGCTTCTTAAAGTTAACCTTCTGGGGCTTTCCAGGCAATCCCTCATATCAGAATTAATCAGACCTAAAGCTGCTTAGCTTAAGAGTCATAAATAAAACCACAGCTGAGTGGACAGGCCCATAAATCTGCCTTTCCTATCACCCCCAGCTTAACAGTTTCTACATTTAACTGAGACCTTTATCTTAGAAATATAAGAGTCTGTTCTTTACAATTTCCAGGGACTAAAACAGTGTATACCACAGACAAAGTACACATTATTTATGGCAGTAAGAAATACATAAATTTCTGATGTACATAAAAACCAATATACAAAACATATGATAAAAACACCATCTGGAAAGCAATCTGCTAAAATGATTTTTTCTTTTTAAAGCACTCAACAAATTAACTCCACTAAGAATTTAAGGTTTTAGTCATTGTTCTGTTACTAGGGGTTATCCTTTTCAATTATTCTTATATTCATTGCTCTAATGGGAAATGGAATTCCAGGCAGAACATCTTCACATTTATAATCATTCTGTATAAAGATTGCACTAAAGATGTAGGCAATTCTAAATTTTGTAACCTTAGGGTTCCTTTTCAACAACTATTTTTAATCTCATTTGGTTTGGAAATTCGTCTGCTATCACATAACCTCAGAGTTTAAGTCTACACCCAATCCATTTTAAGCTGCCCGTACTTGTAAGTTATTCTCCAGCTTACTCAGACATAAGAAAGAATAATGAACTCCACACCAACATACAGACACCTGTGGCACCCAAGGTGACAATCAATTTAAGGAAAAGGTGATTTGAGAAACAAAGCATGAAAAATAGCTTGGACTGAAGCTCAGAGAGGTTCGTTCCAGAAGGAGTGCCTACCAGGGACAGCCACAAGGAGCCCTACATTCAAGAATTATCTTCATGATAATCTCACTTACGAGCCTTTTCAAGAATTACCTTCCACACCTATAGGGCCATGTCCTTCCTCCCATATTTCATCCATTTCCCAAAACATGCCTTTTCTCTCTAGGATCCAGATACCTCTTGAATTGGAAGAACAAATCTAATTTTGCAATGGTTTCCTTAAAGTGGTCCTGAAGAAGTAATGGCCATAAGAAAAGCTGTATCTTTGTGAATGCTGGCAGATGCCATGCCAAGGCAACCCCTTCCTCTCTAGCAAAGGCACAGAGTGGTTTCTCTGACAAGGGCTTAGATCATTAGGAAGTGCGTAGGTGCCAATATTATCAGCAACGCTTCCAACAACATATATTAATACAAAAACTCAGAATTAGCAGAGGTTAGTAAGGACAACAAATTGTTGAGAACATGCCTCTGAAAAGAACCAGGTGCTAGTAGCTGTGAAATCTATCTCCTGACCAACAAGAGGGGAAGCTAGTTACCTTGGCCGTGGTCAGCATCTTGCGGCTTGTCTGGAACGAGTGGAGGATGCCATCTGTGCTCCAAGTCGCCCGGTTTAATGTCGAGAGGATGAAATCTGCCTTCCCACCCTCCTCCTGCTCCTCCCTAGCCCTCCCCTCCTATCTCATATTCACCGAGTGCTCATGATTAAATGCTGCCTAACAGGGAATGCGGGCATTTAATAATCCATTTAATAATCGACAAGGCAATCACTGCCCAGCTGTTCTGGGAGATTACTCCAGAGAGCTTGCCAATGGGGATCTGGGATTAAGCACAAAGGACCAAGGGCCTGCGTTTGCAGAGGAACGACCCTTTAGAAAGTAAATGAAGGTTTAGTTTCCATCTGACTGCATTCTCTAGGTAACTGGTGTGAATGGGTTGGGTTTGATTTTAAGGTACTCACAGAAGATATTACAGGGTCATCACTATTACAAAAGTTCCCATCCTCTTGGATAGGTTTTCCATCCCTTTGAAAAAGCTCTGTTCTCTGCAATGTCAAGGCCTCTCGGAGCCATGGAGAGGAAACAGCTTCCTTCTCCCATGTGTGCTCACCCCCTTCTAGTTAGCAATATTAGAAAGGATTATTAAGTACCTCCCTCCACATAGGGAATGCAGAGGGAAAGTGACAGAGTGTTGGTTGGGGGGGATGGGGAGAGGATGCAGATGGAGCAGCATTGGAGAGAAATAAATTCCAGGGTCAGTAATGCTATGGCTATTTCTCTCCCATTTCTCTCCCAACCTTAAGGCAAAGGAAAGAGAATACATTATTTTTCAAAAAAGAGTTTCTAAAACTTTAAAAAAGTAATCAACAAATCAACTCCAATAATCAATAGGAGTTGATTATATATCTTCTTGCTGCCAGTCACCCGGAAGTGCAAGTTGTTCCTTCTGTCCTCAAAATTACTGGGAGACATTCTGCAACTGCTTCTGATTCCTTAACTGCTCCCTGGACTTTTGTCCTCGTGCCTTTCCCGATGCTCTTTCCTTCTGCCTGGAACGCCTTCAATCTCTCTTCACCTAGTGAACTGCCTGCCTCTCATTATGATTCCTGTAACAAGTCATTCATTCTTTGAAAATGTTCCTTGTCCCCCTAAAATGGATAGTTTCCTCCTCTCTGTCCTTGTCGCACTGGTACCTCTCACGACACTTTCTGTATTCCATTATAATTACTGTATTTGTCTGGATCGTAAGTTCCTCAAAGGCCTCTCCTTCATTCTAGAGCAGTTCTCAATTCTGACCAAGCATCAGAGAGCACAGTACTTCGGGAAGCTGAAGCAGGAGGATCCCTTGAGGCCAGCAGTTCAAGACTAGCCTGAGCAACACAGTGAGACCCCTGTCTCTACAACAAATAGAAAAACTAGTCAGGTGTGGTGTGCACCTGCAGTCCCAGCTACTCGGGAGGCTCAGGCAGGAGGATCACTTGAGCCCAGGAGTTTGAAGTTGCAGTGAGCTATGATTGTGCCACTGTACTCTAGCCCAGACAACGGAGTGAGACTCTGTCACAAACCAAAAACAAAATTAAAAACCAAAAGTGTATTTAAAAAAGAAAGAACACTCTCTGGAAGTTTGGAAAACATGCAGATTCCTGGACCCTACCCTGAGATCTCATAGTTCTGGGATAAGGCCCAGGAATCAGTAATTTTAGAAAGCTCTTAAATGTATACCCAAGAAATTCACGTAAAGTGATACTTGCTTCACTCTTTTTGGGCTTACATTTAATGAAGCCCTCTATATCCTGCCCTGCCCTTCCTTCACCTATTCCTGATTAGCCTCAAAGTCATGTTCTTGCCATTCTGTAATTGTGTAGCTATTTGGAGACTCAACGGCAGGTTCCATTTAACGCAAAGTGTTTGAATCAGTTGGTGTCCCAGCTGCATGAGTCCCTTTGGATCCTACTTTTGTCACTCTATATATTCTCTACTCTCCTCAGACTGATGTTAACAAGCAAATTTGATACAGATGTGCTCATGTCCAGGTGTGTTTGCAGCTTCGCCCAAACGACCCTTTACTCATTGTGACAGAACTCACGCTCCTTCGGGAGCAGGAGCAGGAATTGTGGTCACTTTTTACGTCGACCGGGCTGTTGGCTCCAGGGCCACGCAGTTTCATCTCAACGCTGGGTGGCGCTCTGCCCTCAGGGTTCCCCCTCTGTCACGTGCCTCCCCCGCCAGTCAGCAAAATGTGGGTGGAGGTGGCTGCCCCTCCCTGTGGATTGCTCTTTTCTTTCTTCATCTGGCCTCCTCCCCGAGTGCTAATCTACAGAGTGCCATGTGTCAGCCTGATGGAATTCAGGGCTCAGCATGGAATTTGGGGGCATCCAGCCGCTCCCTGGAGGACGTCTTGTAGGATTGTTTCCTGTAGCACAGTTTTTTTCTGCAGCCAGTTCCAGTTTCCAGTGACTCAGTAAATCCTCAAAATACTTCCCATGGGAAATACGACTCCTCGGTATCAGAAAATACAGTTAGTCGATGTTTCCTGATGAGTTTTTGTGCACATTTTTCTTTACTTAATAGTATCCTCATTCTCTTCCACCCCAGAACAGTGAACAATTCTTTTCCCTTCTGTGTGCTTACACCCTTCAAATACTTGCAGACGCTTCTCACATCCCACTTGAGTCACCGTTTGGCACAGCCTCATGTCTTTGGATTTTACTGCCTCTGCTCATAAACCGCACCCTCGATGCCTTAATGGCCTGGAGTTCGCCTTCTCCAGGGAAAAGGGGATGGGAGCGGCCGTCTTAAAGTGTGTTACATGAGGAGGCTCAAAGGTGGCTTTAGAGTGAAGCTCATGAAACTTCAGCTTCACGGTCCCCCACTCCCTTGGCCCCTTCTGAGATCCTGTTACCTAATTTGTACTTGTAATGTTGTATTATTTTTCTTAAAGTGGGCCTCCAATGTTATATTATTTTAGGGCTCCGGAGAGCCTGGACCCACCCCTTAGAAGGCTGTGCGTTTCGTGTGTGTGCTCAGCTGGCTGCCTGCTGGATGTGACCAGGATTGAGTCCTCTCTCCCCAAGGACCCTGGGCCACAATGTCCAATTTCCTCTTTTTGACAAAACATGAGTTTCTCTGCCTGGCCACAAAAATCAGAGCCCAGCATCCTACTCACTTCCTTTCATTGTAATTTGGGCATGCTAATATTTTTTTCTTCCCTTTCCTCTCTTAGAACAGAAAAAGTAATTGCTGGTGTCAATGCAACACAAATATAATTAGGCCAGGCCTAGAAGCTCATGATTCAGCACAGACACAAAGGTTCCACTTCTCAAAACAGTATTTAACTTTGGTATGTTGGACTGTTAACCATTTCAAGATGACCTCCACAGGGATATGGACGTACCTCACCGTTTATGACATCACAAAGTCAAGGGTGGAGACTAACCTATATTTGCTAAGGCCCTCAGTCACTACTCCTATACTCTACAAAACCACATTTATAGGTATGCATAAAAAGAAACCATGGTCTTGGGACACCCACGCATACTTTGTAAATGGGAATTCAATTTGTTTTGTGAGTACACTGTAGATTGGAGGTGATTAAATGATGGGTAAGACCGCTGGGACAGAGCAGGTTGTACCCTACACCACTTCCCTAATGCCAGAGCCCGGGGCTAAGGGCTCCAGAGGGATTTTTTTTTTTTTTTCATGTTATCTATACTGGCATCTGCTTCCAAGAAAGGTTTGTTTGCCTTTCCTGGTAGTAGTATCTCTGTCCTTCTCCCAGGAGCCAGAGTTCTGATCTGCACCCCATTAATTAACTCTTTTCTGTCACTCAGTAGACAAAGGGCTGGGATGGAGTGTGAATGTTTTGGCTGTCACTGACTGTGATCAACACACCCCTGTTCTCTGCACCTGCATGTTCTAACTCATCACTTGTCTGTTATGCTCATTTGACTTAAAGTTGCTTGATAGAGCAGCAGCTTTTTTATTCATTGTTGATCATCAGAGCCTAACGGTGTTTTAATATCTAGGAATGAACGAGCGAATGGATTTGAGGTTTGTAACGCAAACAAGGCTGGCAGATACAATCAGGAAGCCTAAGGGTGAAGATGTGAATAAAGGAAGTGTGTCCAAACAGCCTTCTGTTGCTAAGGGAGACAGGATTCTTCCTGATTCACATCCATAAAAGCAGTGAGAAACCACAGAGGGGTCCACAGGTCCACAGACACACCCTAAGCCCTTCTGCACAGATACATCCAGAGTTTCATCAAACAGATTCTCTGCCAATACGTTTCCTCTCACTTGTGGAAACATTCCTGCTTTTTCATGAGCAAAGCCCAGAAAACAGCAATGATCTCATGAACCAGTATTATCTTTAGTTCACAGAGACTCAGGAACAAACACACTGCTCAAAAGCCAGTGACAGATTGGAAATGTTATGTCCTTTTCCACGCTGGGTGATTCCCCACCAATCAAAGCCCTTTTGGATGAGGGATCTCAAACTTTCTGAGATTTTGTGCCTCTCATTATAACGTTTACGTCACTGCCCGACGTTTGATTCCTTCACAGATGAAGGTAAGGAAGGTCTTCACCCAGGACATCTTGATATTTGCCTCCCAGCCTGAAAGGAAGAGCAATGCCACCAAAATGCCTGTGCTCAGTGTCTAAAAGGTGTAAAACACTCCAGGCTGCTTAGGCTGGGATTTCCTAGCTTCGGTTTAATTATTCTCTGCTGTAACCATGTTTAGGGGTCCACCTAACTCAATGCACAATACACAATAAAAACCACTCCAGTCTTCCTAACGTGGGTCCGGAGTTTTGGGAACACTTCTACTTATGTTCGGGGGGAAGGACTTAAGAAAAGCATTTTGGGGGCTTCTCTCTCGCCTTTCCCTTTCCGCTTTTTAATGGGATTGTTTGAGGGCTTTTGCTAATGCAGTCATTTCCAGAAGAGGAAGCCGCCTTTCTTGCAGGCCCCAAGCAGCTGGAGTGAATCAGAGGGGCAGCCACATCTGCACATCCTGTGGGGCAATCGCTCACGCGCGGGTGACGGCGCCCGCGGGCGGCGGGGCTGGGGCTCCCGGGGACCCCGGGGCCGCTCTGGGGGCGCGGGCGGCAGGCACACCGGGCGCCCCGCCTCGTCCCTTCCCTTCCTGCTCTCTCCCCGCCTCCCCCGCGGCGGTCCGGGCGCCAGAGCCCAGCCGCGCCCCCGCCCGCTCTCCTCGGGCCCCCGCCCGGTTTACTACGGCGCTCCGGTCGCCTAGCAACAGCGCGCGTTGCCAGGGCGACGCGCCGGGCGTGTTTTGCATTGTTTGGTTTCTTCCGCTCCAGCCCCTGCGCCGGCTGAGGACGCGGCCCGCGGGCGCTCCCAGGGCGCAGGCCCGAGGCGCGGGCGGGCGGTCCAGGGCACCGCGGCGTGCGCCCGGGAGCCTGGTGGCGGTGGCCGCGCCAATGCTGCCTGGCAGGGCTTGGCAGGAGGGAGGGAAGAGACGAGATCCGACAAATCCCTGGCATTCAGGCTTGTAGGCCGGGGGTCAGGAGTTGTCGCGTTGCAGGACTCCGATGTGAGGCATTTCCCAGCCCCTGTTCTAAAGGGAGGGCGTGTCTTTGCCTCATTTGGAGGATCTAAGAGGCGAGTCTAAGTGACCACGACCCCTCAGCAGATCTCAGTTCCAGTTGCGGCTCTACCCACGCCTAGACTGATGATTTTGGCCAAGTTAACCTCCCAGAGGGTTAAATGTAAATAAATTTGGGGAAAGAGCTGTCCTCCTTCACGGTTCGCCCGTGGAGATCTAAAGAGGTAGAGGAAGAGTGCCTCTCAGCAGAAACGTGTACCACTGCCAGGCACCTGGCTGGATCCTTCACAGACATCGCCTTTAATCCTCCCAACAGGCCTGAAAGAGAGATGGCATGTCCCTTCTACCAGTGAGGGTTCAGATTCCAAGCTTTTGACTTGCTCAAGGCCACTAAGTTAGTAAATGGTGGCGGCAACATTTACAACCTCTACAGACTGCACACATGACTCATCACGGGGCTGCCACTCAGGAAAAGGGAGGGCACGGTCACCTTTAACAAAATTTACAGATTGCAGGCTAGATTGTGGAAACTCTTACAGAACGAGGCAGTGGATTAAGCAGACTTTATACTCCTCAGGTATTTATTAGCAAACAGACTCTCCCGTGTTCCCCCTGCGTCTCTTCTAGCAACCCCACAATAAAAAAACCATAAAATTTACTCTAAATCCTGACTGGCTTTTTCTGTCTTGTTCACATCCACTTCTTTCTGATCTATTCACTTTGGGCTTCTTCTGAATTGGGGAAGCCACCCGAACCCACACCCGCATGGCTCTTCAGAGTCACCAGCTCTGCTCTACAGTCCCAGAAGTGCCTCTTACTGGGGTTATCCTGCCTTTTCTTTTGAGATCTCTAACTTCCCACTGAACAACTGCACACCACATTGCTCTTCGTGTCCAACTGTGTGTGCGTGCTCTGGTTTGCTGGCTAATTGTAAACGTCATTTTTCTCTCCTGAGAAAATCAAGATATTGAAAAAGGAGCACCGTTTGCTGTTTTAGTAACCCTTGAGCTAAGAGTTGGCAGTTGCCAGCATGAAGGAAGTCTAGTTATTCCAGATGTGGGGCCAATCCTAAACAAGCCAAGACTTCTCTGCAGACTGTGAGGGTCTAGAAGGATCCCTGAATTCTCTAAGACCAGAAAGCCTCAGGCTGTGTTCTCCTTCCCAGTTCCAGCCCAGAGCTGGCTTCCAGCAGGACCCTGGGGATGCTTCCCTGTTCTCTGGTGCAGAACTTAATGTCTGCTGTCTTACTTTGCTAGGGAGACAAACATCTCTATCATTGCCACCACCACTGGGCCTTTACCAGGGGCCAGATTTTGGCAACAGGAATTATACAGATGTAAGGAAAAAGGAAGCTGTAGGACTCTACGCAGCCCTGGGAACAAAGAGGGAAAGGAAGATGACAAGGCAAAGGAAGAAGAAATGGAAGTCTGAGTGAAGGAAATGAAAAAGCAAGAGGCCAAGATATGGACACACCATGTTTATCAGTAAAAACTGGGTGAGAGTAGCACATCTTGTATAACCCTACAGTGTGTTCCCAAGTTCCTTACTGTGAGCATGTGAAATAAATGGAATGGATGAATTAGGACATCCCGTGTTAGAAACTCAATCCTAAGGGTACAACACATATGAGGCGTTCACAAGATTTCAGAAATCAGTGTACTTACCTCCTGGGTGAGGCAAACATTTTGAAACAGTAGAGAGAGATTGCTCATTCACTTTTGAAATGCAGAGGCAAAGAAGTTTCAGTTCTCTTCTGCTCTGTCTTAATCAGTCATGCGGAATGGTGTTAAGTGTGAGGATGAATCAGGTCCCCTCTTGCCAGCAGAGGGGGCAGGTGGTGTGAGGTGGGTTGGAGAGGATGGAAAGGATGTCCTGAAGGCAGGACACCAGCCTGGGCGGGGTCTGGTGACCTAGGGGGTTTACTCTGTGATGTCACAATGGCAGGCAGGGGTCTCCCTGCTGCTCCTTGGCCTCCTTTTCCCCACCCCCATAGGATGGGTGCATGCTGGGTACCTACCAAAGGCTGATGTCTTCTGAGGTCATCCATGTCAGTACTTCCCTTATTGTGCGTAAGATTCACCTTGGGAGTGATCCTGAAGGTCTGGGACTACTCCCACTTGGTGCCAGCCAGGCCACTCTGAGTCGTGAGGCTCTAGACCAGTGCTGTCACAGGAAAATACAATGTGGCCACGCATATCACTTAAAAATTTTCTAGTAGTCAGGTTAAAAAAGTGGACACACACGTGCTCCAATACAACAATAATATCTTCCACAATGCTCTAGTTAGAGTAAAATGTAGCCCTTTCAAAACAATAAAGTTCAATGGGAAAATATTTTATACAGCTTCTGTTTTAAAATTTGAAAATCAAAATTTTATGAATTAAAGTTAAATAAAATAAGACGTTCAGTTTCTCAGTTGCACTATCCATATCAGAAGGGTCCACCACGTGTGGCTAGTTGCTGCTGTATTGGACACACAGCACTAGACCACTGCCTGAAAAGGTAATGATGTGCAGAAATTACCATTCTAAATGGTACCTGGAAATCTAGCAGACATTCACTAACATAATTGTAATGAATACATAATTAGGATTTTAGAACTATTAGCATAGAGGCATAATTCTCTCAGGCTTAAAGAGAGGGTTATTGCCTTTCCCAGGAGTCCAGCTAAGAGCCTGGCTGGGGGCCCTCTGCCCTGTGAAACAAGTCTCACTCAGTCCACATCTGAGCCCTTGCCAGCATCCTCCCTCTCTGAGATTCCCTCCTCCTCCTTGCTGTCCCACCTAAATCTGGCACAATCTTCAGGGCACAGGATTCCAGTCTCAATACCTTGTTATTCCAGCCGTCATTACTCTCCCTTTCCTCTGAGTTCACACAGCATGTGTGTTCTGGCTGTACGATAGGGAGTGTCTTTACATGGGGTCTTGAGTGGGTTGCTTTGCTAATAGGTCCCGTAGTCTGTTTTTCTCATGAAATTCTAAGCTGCTTGAGGACACAGCCTACTTCTTTACTTCTATAGTGCCTAATATAGTGCCAAGGGATAATAGATGCTCAGTAAATATTTATTATTCTATTTAATGACCTAAGTTGCCTATGTAACATTTAAGAGAGAATATCAGATCTAAAAGTGCCAATAACTTGATCAAATGGAATAATGTGCCTTGTTTTTGGCATGTCTCGACTTGATCAAGATGCTAGTACTTCCAAAGTTAATTTATAAATTTAATGCAACCCCAATACAAATACCAATGAGTATTTTTAAAGATCAAGACAAGTTGATATTAAAGTTCATAGGGGGAAAAAAACGCCCAAGACCAGGTAGGAAAACACTGACAAATAAGAGCTCTGAGGTGGACTAGCCCTGCAAGCTATTAAATCATTAAATCTTATAACAAAACCTCTGTGTTTGAAACAATGTGATACTGGTGCACAACTAGACAAACAGACCAATGCAATAGAATAGGAAGTCCAGAAATAAATACAGCTACATATAGACTTCCAGTATAGGACAAAGGGGATATCTGTAATCACAAGGGCAAAGATGATCTTTTCAGGAAATGTTGGGACAAACTAGATAGCCATTTAGCAAAATATACATTGCATTCATTTTTCATATCATGTACAAGAATAAACTCCAAATGGACTAGTGATCCGAATTCTTAAAATGATATCACATAAGTACTAAAAGGAAGCATGAGTAAATTCCTCTGCAACCTAGGTGTAAATAAAATCTTTCTAACTATGACTAAAAATCCAGATACTTGCTAAGAAAAGACTCAAAAATTTGACTACATAGAAAAAAGAAGCCCAAACTTCTTCATGGCAAAAATCACTGTAAACAAAACCAAAAACAAATCACAAACCAGGAGAAAATACTTGTAATACGTATAAAAGATAAAAGATAATACAGATAAAAGGCTAATATCCCTAATAGACAAGGAACTTTTAAAAATTAACAGAGAAAAAAGGGGTCAAAATTCCTATGGGAAAATGGGCAAAACTTAATAGCAGACTATTCACAAATTATAAATGGCCCTAAATGTATGAAACATAAATATGTGAAAAGATATTCAACTTTACTTAAAATAAGAGTAACGCAAATTAAAACTAGAATGAGATATCAGTTCTCATCCATCGGATGGGCAAAATTAAAAGGCTGACAACACACTCTGTTGATGAGGCTGTGGGAAACAGGCACTCTCACACACTGCTGGTGGGAATCCAAAATGGTACATTGATAGAGGAGAATTTGGCAATATCTAACAAAACTACATGTGCATTTATCCTTTGACCCAGAAATCCTACTTTTAGGAATTTAACCTGAAGATACACCTCCAAAAATATGAAAATGTATGTGCACTAAAGTTATTCATTGCGTTATTTGTAATTGTAAGATACTGGAAAGTATCCAAATACCCAAACATGGGAAATTGATTAAATTAAATGTGGTGCATACACACAATGGAGTATTGTGCAGCTATAAACAAAACAAAATAAAACAAAACAAAATGAGGGAGATTTCTATCAACCTATATAGAATGATTTCCAGGCAATATTAACTAAAAACATTTAAAGTGCAAAATAGCATACTGTCTTTTGTGTAAGAAAGAAGGGGAAACAAAACACATATATTTACTTATTACTACCAAAAGAAACACAGAAAGGATAAACCAGGAAACAATGAAGTTGATTATTTACTGGAGGGAGGAAATGAAAGCGCTTCCAGAGGGAGTGGCACTTCTCTGAGAACTTCTCTTTTGTATAGTGTGACTTTTGGAAGCATTTGAATGCTCTACATAGTCAAAAATAAAATTAAAACAAGATGAGAAGGGGAAAACAAACCTAAAACTGAAAGCAAACTGAAACAAATGAGCTCAAATGTATTTCAAATGAATACTGTAAGGCCGGGTGTGGTGGCTCACGCCTGTAATCCTAGCACTCTGGGAGGCTGAGGCGGGTGGATCACTCAAGGTCAAGAGTTCGAGACCAGCCTGAGCAAGAGCGAGACCCTGTCTCTACTAAAAATAGAAAGAAATGACCTGGACAGCTAAAAATATATATAGAAAAAAATTAGCTGGGCATGGTGGCACATGTCTGTAGTCCCAGCTACTTGGGAGGCTGAGGCAGAAGGATTGCTTAAGCCCAGGAGTTTGAGGTTGCTGTGAGCTAGGCTGATGCCATGGCACTCTAGGTAGGGCAAAAGAGACTCTGTCTCTAAAAAAAAGAAAAAGTCAAATGAATACTGTGTTCAAGGAACTCGTGAACACAGTGCTTGCATATCTATCAGTGTTGGGTGAGGTTAAGTGGGGGAGAATTGCAACCAACTCCTGAACTCTTTTTAGTATATATACTTTATTCGTCTTGTAGTAGATGTTTGAAGCAATTGTGAAACTCATTTAGATGTAGTGGGATTGGGCAAATTGAGGAAATGTGCTATTGCTGTTGGGAGCCAGAGTTCTCATTATGGGAAAGAGACATCAAAATATGGAATGGAGAAAGGCAAGAAGAAACCCTATGGATGGATTGGAATTAGAGACATCAGTGTGAACTTGTGATTTCTTATATTTATTTATTTTTCTTTTTAACCTTTTAATTATGAAAGTTTTGAAAATTCACAGAAGCAGAGACTAGTGTGTTGAACTCATACACCGTCCCTCAGATTTGACAGTAATCAATTTTGCTACACTTGTTTGACTACACCCCTTTTTGCTACAGTATTTTAAAGCAAATCCATGACATTGTGTCATTTTGCCCCTAATACTTTGATATTTATATCTAGAAAAACAAATATTATTATGTAATTACTTTATCATTATCACATGTTAGCATGTTATCAAGTAATTGTAGATAACATATACATATTAAGTAATTATGAAACAATATAGTTGATTTTTAAAATTGATTTACTTAAAAGATTTTTTTTAGATCAACTTCAAGTTTATTTAAAGAGCTGATATTTTAATTTTTTTTTTTTTTTTGAGATAGAGTCTCACTTTGTTGCCTGGGCTAGAGTGCCGTGGCATCAGCCTAGCTCACAGCAACCTCAAACTCCTGGGCTCAAGAGATCCTCCTGCCTCAGCCTCCCAAGTAGCTGGGACTACAGGCATGTGCCATCATGCCCGGCTAATTTTTTTCTATATATTTTTAGTTGTCCAGCTAATTTCTTTCTATTTTTGGTAGAGACATGGTCTCACTCTTGCTCATGCTGGTCTTGAAGTCCTGAGCTCAAACGATCCGCCTGCCTTGGCCTCCCAGAGTGCTAGGATTACAGGCATGAGCCGCTGCGCCTGGCCTGATATTTTAATTTTTTAAATTTCAGAATATTACTGGGGTACAAATATTTTGGTTATGTTGATTGCTTTTGTACTGCTTGAGTCAAAGTTATAAGTGTGTCCATCACCCAGATAGTGTACACTGTACCCATTAGGTATGATTTCACCCATCCCCTGCTCACCTTCCCACCTGCCTGATTTTTGTTGAGTTTTACTTCTGTGTACATGAGTGCTGATTGGTTAGTTCCAATTTAACAGTGAGTATATGTAGTGTTTATTTTTTCATTCTTGCAATACTTCACTTAGGAGAATGGTCTCCAGTTCCATCCAGATTGTTGCAAAAGGCATTAATTCATTTTTTTATGGCTGAGTAGTACTCCATGGTATACATGTATTATATTTTATTAATCCACTCATGAATTGATGGGCACTAGGGTTGATTCCACATCTTTGCAATTGTGACTTGTGCTGCAATAAACATTCTAGTGCAAGTGTCTTTTTGATAAAATGACTGTTTTTCCCTTTGGGTAAATACCCAGTAGTGGGATTGCTAGATCAAATGGTAGGTCTACTTTTATTTATTTGAGGAATCTCCATACTGTTTTCCATAGCCTCTCAAGGCTCAGTCAGGAAGAAATAGAAATCCTGAACAGACCTATTATGAGGAACAAAATCGAAGCAGCAATAAGAAATCTTCCAACAAAAAAATTCCTGGACCAGATGGTTTCACAGCTGAATTTTATCAGGCCTACAAAGAAGATTTGGTACCTATATTGCAGAAATTATTTCATAACATAGAAAAGGAAGGAATTCTCCCCAACTCATTCTACGAAGCCAGTAGCTCCTTGATACTAGAGACAGGAAAGGACACAACAAAAAAATGAAAACTATAGACAAATATCTTTTATAAATATAGATGCAAAAATCCTCAATAAAATTTTAGCAAAGCAAATTCAGCAGCACATCAAAAAAAAAAAAAATAATCCACCACGACCAAGTAGGCTTCATCCCATTGATGCAAGGATGGTTCAACATACATAAACCCAGAAATGTGATTCACCACATAAACAGAGGCAAAAACAAAGATCATATATCATCTCAATAGATAAAAAAAAAGCATTCAACAAAATTCAGCACTCTTTTATGATAAAAACTCTTAAAAAATAGGCACAGATGGAACATATCTCAAAATTATAAAAGCCATATATGACAAACCCATAGTCAACATCATACTGATGGGGAAAAGTTGAAACCATTCCCACTCAGAACTGGAACAAGACAAGGATGCCCACCTTCACCACTTCTATTCAACATAGCGCTGAAAGTCCTAGCCAGAACAATCAGGTAAGAGAAGGAAATTGAGGGTATCCAAAAGGAGAAAAAGGAGGTCAAACTATCGCTCTTTGCTGATGATATGATATTATATCTAGAAAACCCAAAGATTCTGCCAAGAGACTCCTGAAACTGACAAATAAATTCAGCAAAGTCTCAGGTTAAAAAGTCAATATACACAAATCAGTAGCATTCCTATACACCAACAACAGTCAAGCTGATAATCAAATCAAAAACTCAGTATCTTTCATAATAGCTACAAAGACAATTAAATACTTAGGAATATATTTAACCAAGGAGGTGAAAGATCTCTACAAAGAGAACTACAAATCACTGAGAAAGGAAATTGCAGATGATGTAAACAAATAGAAAAACATATCATGCTCATAGATCGGTAGAATCAACATTGTTAAAATGTCCATACTACCCAAAGTGATTTACAGATTCAATGCAATCCCCATCAAAATACCAACATCATTTTTTTGCATATTTAGAAAAAATAATTCTATGCTTCATTTGGAACCAGAAAAGAGCCTGAAGCAACCTTAAGCAAAAGGAACAAATCTGGAGACATCACTTTACCAGACTTTAAGCTATACTACAAGGCTATAGTAACCAAAACAGCATGGTACTGGCACACAAATAGACCAATGGAACAGAACACAGAACCTAGATGTAAAACCATCCACATATGCCATCTGATCTTTGACAAAGTAGACAGCAATATACACTGGGGAAAAGAATCCCTATTCAATAAATGGTGCTGGGAAAATTGGATAGCCACATGTGGAAGACTGAAACAGGATCCACATCTCTTGCCACTCACAAAAGTTAACTGAAGATGGATAACGGACTCAAATCTAAGACATGAAACCATAAGAATTCTAGAAGAAAATGTTGGGAAAACTCTTCTAGATATCAAGTTAGGCAAAGAATTTATGAAGAAGACCCCAAGGGCAATCAGAGCAACAACAAAAACAAACAAATGGGACTTGATTAAATTAAAAAGCTTCTGCACAGCCAAGGAAACAATCAATGGAGCAAATGGACAACCTACAGAATGGGAGAGTCATGGGAGAGGGGAAGGAGGAAAGAAAAAGAAAAAAAAGAAAAAAGAATGGGAGAAAATATTTGCATGCTATACATCCAATAAAGGGCTTATAGTCAGGATCTACAAAGAACTCAAGCAAATCAAGAAAAAAATCAAACAAGCCCATTAAAAAGTGGGCAAAAGACATGAACAGAAGTTTCTCAAAATAAGATAGGCAGATGGCCAATAAACATAGGAAAAAATGCTCAACATCTCTAATCATCAGGGAAATGCAAATCAAAACCACAATGAGATATCACCTAACACCAGCGAGAATGGCTTTTATCAAAAAGTCTGAAAAAAATAGATGCTGACGTGGATATGGAGATGGATACACACTGCTGGTGGGATTTCTGATATTTATATATGAAATACACACACATACATATACATATATACATACACACAAATACATAAGTAAGTATATGTATTTGTGTGTATATGTATATGTGTATTATATTTGTATGTGTGAATACATGTGTATTTTTTCTAGCTTTGTCTACTGAAAGTACCTAGAGGCTGGATGCAGTGGCTCATGCCTGCAATCCCAGCACCATGGGAGGCCGAGGCAGGAGGATCTCTTGAGGCCAGGTGTTCAAGACCTAGGCAACATGGTGAGATCCTGGCTTTACAAAAAACAAAACAAACCAAACAAACAAACAAAAGATCTAGAAACAAAGACTTCCCAGTAACAATGAGCACTTAACACTCAAATCTTGGTTTCTAATGCTAAAAGGAACCAGAGCTCGTCAAAAAAATGTCCAGTTCCAGAGCTGGGACAGGGCAGATATAAGATGAACTCGGAACATCTTGTTATGCCAGAAAGTAAAAACATGATTGGGAAAAGAAATGATGGAGGAATTTCACAAGGACAATGGAGTCCTCTGAAGTGATTCCCACTGGCTAAATCTGGTACAGTTTGAGTACCAAAATAGTTAAGTGCAGTATTGAATTTTTTTTTTTTTTTTTTGAGATAGAGTCTCATTCTGTTGCCCGGGCTAGAGTGCCGTAGTGTCAGCCTAGCTCACAGCAACCTCAAACTCCTGGGCTCAAGCAATCCTCCTGCCTCAGCCTCCCGAGTGGCTGGGACTACAGGCATGTGCCACCATGCCCAGCTAATTTTTTCTACATATATTTTTAGTTGTCCATATAATTTCTTTCTATTTTTAGTAGAGATGGGGTCTTGCTCTTGCTCAGGCTGGTCTCGAACTCCTGAGCTCAAACGATCCACCCGCCTTGGCCTCCCAGAGTGCTAGGATGACAGGCGTGAGCCACTGTGCCCGGCCAGTATTAAATTTTAAAACATTGCATAAAACAGGAATTCATGAGTCCATACTGATAACAAATAGATAGGCAGATACGTAAATAAGTAAGTAAGAAGGGAAGGCTCTTACTGTACAATGCAAGGAGCTGACTGCTAAGTGTGGAGGGTGTGCTGAAGTTGGAAATCATTTTGTAAAAGTGGGTTCAGACGCAATCATCAATGGATGCTAAAGAGAGGGGAAAATTTTTATGAGGAACAGGGTAGTTGGGTAGTCTTAAAGTGTCTACCCACAGATTGCTGTGGAATTGCAAGGGAAAATGTAACTGTATAGTAGAGAATTCAGATAACACCTCACACAGTTGAGAAAGCAAATAATACTTTGACCAGGTAATTAACATTGACTTGAATAGTGAGGGGCAGAAGGACATTGTGTGTCTGCAGATACGAAACTCTGAGAAGGACATGACATTATTTATGTAGTGTTCAGCGGTCCAGATATAACTGCTACTATAAAATGAGTAAGTGCTCAAGGGAGTGTGCCCAAGGATTCAACTACGTCTAGCATCGGGTGGCTTTGAGAAGAATCCCGGGCAGGACTTTTCTCAAACATAGGTCATTTCTAGCTTGGCCTTGAAGACTCTAAACCATCTGCATGCTCTGTTGGGTGCAGGGCAGAATTTTTAACATTTGGATGTAATACTACCCCTGTAGCAAAGAACAATTAAAAATACATGTATTGCACTCCTGTTTTTACTCCAGTCTCAAGGCTGAGCACAATATTCTAGCTTTCCGTCTAGATGTGAGTAGTTGTGGTACCTTCAGAAGGTGATGGGATGGATTGTAAGTAGAATGGAGTTGCAGGGTTACCCAAGGGTGTGCCAAAACCCTTAGGTAAGTCATTGAACCTTTGGGTGTCACTCATCTTTAAAATGGGGTGATATAACTGTCCCTGCTTAATTCATAAGGATGTCATAAGATTGAAATGAGGAAATATAAATTTCTTAAGAACTTTGGATTTAGACAGATCTTGGTTTAAATTCTGCTTTTTCCACTTACATGCTTTATTCAAAATCTCTCTGGTCCTCAGTTTTCATATCTGAAGAGTGGAGATAAGAAAAGCTACTTTGGCCGGGCACGGTGGCTCACGCCTGTAATCCTAGCACTCTGGGAGGCCAAGGCGGGTGGATCACTTGAGTTCAGGAGTTCAAGACCAGCCTGAGCAAGAGCGAGACCCTGTCTCTACTAAAAATAGAAAGAAATGACCTGGACGGCTAAAAAATATATATAGAAAAAAATTAAAATGGTGGCACATGCCTGTAGTCCCGGCTACTTGGGAGGCTGAGGCAGAAGGATTGCTTAAGCCCAGGAGTTTGAGGTTGCTGTGAGCTAGGCTGATGCCACGGCACTCTAGCCCAAGCAACAGAGCAAGACTGTCTCAAAAAAAAAAAAAAAAAAAAAAAGCTACTTCTTAGAGTCTTAGAGGGAATTAAATGAGATAACAAATATTAAGCATTTAAGAGTGCCAGGCACAGAGTAAACAATTAATGGAAACTTATTATTAATGATCATAATTTATATTAAAGGAATTAAAAAGATGCAAAGGAATTGTGCAGTATCTTAGTTGTAGCAGTACGTGCAAAACTGTGACATTAAATCTGCCTCTGAACATACGCAAGTACGTTTAGATTCAGTAATGACAGTAGGCAAGGAGAAAGTGCTTATTCTGCCTGTTCATGTAGATACAGAAGCATAACCAAACCCTAACGATTTTCCCCCGGTTGAGACATTGGCCACCTATATTTAGACTTCATGTACTGGCATTTTGTGAAGCATTTTATGCCCAGTGTCATTTGATATTGCATCTTCTTCCACTTCCTCTTAACACTATAACTTCCTTTAGAATAAAGACGGTATTTTCTCTGTGGCCATAAAGCCCTGCAGGGCTTGGTGACTACGGACGGTGTGGGTGAGTTCAATGTGTTAAACACTAATTAGTGCCAGAGGGAAGCTGAGATTGTTGTTACCTTTTCCACCCAGTGTGATTCGGGGAGTTGTGTGCAGCGTACACGAGGAGCAAGCAGGGACAGGCTAATGATTTGCCAGGGATTGGGAGCCTCTTGCAAAGGAATGCGCACACAGTTCTCCCCCTGGGGCTTACTTACATCCTTGGTGGCTCGAATGAAAGTTCATTCTGGAAAGCAAAGAGGATTGGTTATGCCTCCTTTTGTTTTATTTTGAAGTGCTTCCTGTCATTAATTTGGACACCAAAGTCCACACTCTGACACTCCCTAGTCATGGAGCTTGAGGATGTCATTAGGTCACTTTGAGCCTCAGTTTTCTTATTTTTAAAATGGAAATGAGAGTATCAGCTCTGTGTACTTCATGGGGTTCTCACGAGCATCCGATGAGACAGCACACACAAAGCTGTGCACACAGTAAAGCCTGCTCCACGTGGAAGATATTATACCATTATGGTGTCAAAGCCTGGGTCTTTATGGGTGGCTCCTTGCCTCGGAGATGACAACCAGCTACATTCAAAGCACCACATACTTCCTGGCTTGCAGGAGTGATGGCTGTACAGGGCACTTGGGGGTGAGCCTGTCAGTGGCCCTAATTCTCCAGTGCAAACACTGTTTCAGTTGCTCCTAAGCAGCGCAGATACAAACCTGGCTGTCCGTCAGGAGCAAAAGGAGATGGGCACGAATATGTTCCCCGCATGCCAACCCTCGTGTGTCTGCACCAACTAGCCAGTGTTTCACCCAGATCCCCCAGGACCACCGGCAGGCTGTGAGTGGAGTACTGCTGAGGACCCCAGAACAGAATTTCCCTGCAGAAACATAACCAGCCCCCAACTGTCCTGGCTGCCTGGTGATTTCTGGCTCTTCTACAAATATTCCTACTCTGACACCTCCCCTATGCAGTCCACATTTTGCCAGATTTCTCCTTTGCGATTCTCTGCTTTAACTTATGGTCTGGGGTGACCCACTTCTATGCTGCGCCCAGGTTGCTTCAAGCCTGGCCTGGCCAGTGACAAAGTCAGCTGCCGAGGGTCCCTTAGGGGAAGGAGCACCAACCCTGACACCCACTACTTCATTTCTCAAGGAGATTTCCGAGAGAGAGGGCCCGCCTGAGGTTGCTTTGATCCCTCCCATCGGTCACGTTAAGATGTGGAGGAGGAGAGAGGTCGCTGATCCCCCGGAGAGGGCCGGGCTTCCCTGCTTACACTGCTCATTGCCTCTATTCCTATTCACGAACACTCCAAGCAGCTCATGAACAAATTCCCTCCCTGCTACTTTCTCCATTTCAATACTTTACCTGGAGGAAGGTGTTTCCAGAGCAAATACAAACTCCTCTAAGCTTAAATCAGGGAATCACTGAACTTCAGAGTCAGAAGGGGCCTTGGAAACATCTGTCCTAAAGGCTTCACGTGAACACGTGTGAGCCCTGGTATGATTCAAAGCCCCACGGCTGAGGAGGGGTGAATGCTCTCCTGGCCCTGTTCTCTCACACGGCACTGGGCCGAAGTTCCTGTTTGCAGGAACCAAACAATCATCAACTAGAAGGAAGCTTGAAAGGGCTTTGCCGTGCTCCTCTGATTGGGGCAGCATTGACCCATCTTCCATGACTTTCTTTTACAAGTCTCTCTTTTCCTTTCTCCCTATAAACTGTAATTAAAAATTACTATTTTAGCCGCTAGGCATGTTGTGATGCATGCAAAAAAAAAAAAAGCAAAACAGAGCCGTGCTGGAATTTGAAACAACTGTGTCCCGGATGCTGTTTCCTCCCTGGCCCACAGGAACACCAACCTGGGCCCTTCTCACATCCTCCTGTCCTAGCCACCCATGTGTTTTTAACTTAGATCCCTTCACCAAGTTCCCTCGCCCCAAAGAACACCCTGTTCAGAAAGCTCCGTCCCTTCTCCACCCCGCCTGCCCTGGAACTCCACGCCAACAGCTTTCCTGCCTTTTCCATTCTGCGCGACATTCCTGGCCTTGTTTCCGCTGCTGGCGTGGAGCTCTTAGGTAGAGGGAAATGAAGCAAACCTTTGAAAGAACATGTTCAATTACCACAGTGGAAATGATGGAGAAAATAGATAAAAAGTATAAACCATGTAGTCACAAACCCTGAAAAGGATTACTATCTGAAAAAAGTCTTATATATGCAAATTTAAACATGACAAACTTGGAAATATTTTGAAGCCTATACAAGTTATCTGGAGGCTGAGGGGCTATGTACCCTCCCTGTGGAAACCAGTAATTTAGACCCAAACCAGGACTCTTGAGAGTGAAATGGGGTGTTATGCAAGAGGATGCCAGTGGGCTTCCAGCTGGTACTTAAATATCTTTACTGAGACTAGACACTCTATCCTGGACAGCTCTGAGCACTTGCTGTAATTAGCTGCTGCTGCTTTTTTTTTTTTTTTTTTGAGACAGAGTCTCACTGTGTCACCCAGGCTAGAGTGCTGTGGCATCTAGAGTGCCGTGGCGTCAGCCTTGCTCACAGCAACCTCAAACTCCTGGGCTCAAGCGATCCTACTGCCTCAGCCTCCCGAGTAGCTGGGACTACAGGCATGAGCCACCATGCCTGGCTAATTTTTTCTATACATATTTTTAGCTGTCCATATAATTTCTTTCTATTTTTTAGTAGAGACGGGGTCTCGCTCTTGCTCAGGCTGGTCTCATACTCCTGAGCTCAAACAATCTGCCCGCCTCGGCCTCCCAGAGTGCTACAGAGTGCTAGGATTACAGGCGTGAGCCACCATGCTGCTGCTTTTTTTTAGAGAGGGAGAGGCAGAGGGAAAGAGGGGAGGGAGAGGGATGAGAGGGAAGAGGGCAGAGAAGGAGGGGGAGAGAGAGAGAGAGAAGTGATGAGCTTCTTTGTCTTTGTGTGACTTTTCCCCCTTGCGGTCACCGGGCAGGGAGGGCCTCATCCCTCTTCCCAAGAGAACAGGTGAGAGGTTGGGGACACCTCTCCCATCTCCCGAGTCTTTTCACCTCCAGGCTGAGTGTCTGTAGGACCATCAGCAAGGCCCTTCTTTGGAGGAGTTTCGTGGCCTTTCACTGGCCTGGGTGCTCTTCTGCCTCAGCCCCGTGGGGTCGGCCCGGCTCTGTCCCTGGGCCAGGTCCAGCACAGCCTCCCCTCCGGCTCTTGTGTCCCCCAGCCTGACCCGACGTCCGCTTCTCAGGCTCCAGGAGCAGGTGCGGGGCAGATACCCTGTTTTCTTGAGCTTCCTGTCACACACTTTCTCAGGCACTGTGGAGAGGACTGGCGCTCATCCATGACAGGCCAGAACTAGAGGGGGGAACAAAGGCAGCGGTGTGGGGGCTTATTCCCACCTGAGCTGGTCAAGTCTTTCATGAAACGAGCAGGACTCAATACCTGTCGTCTCTTTTTCTTTGTCAAGAGCTTTGTGTCCAGAACCATACTCTTTGGATTCAGTCATGTCTTGTGCCACCCATAAGGTGTTTAAAGATGAGCAATTTACTTAATCTTTCTGTGCCTCAGTTTCCTCATTCATAAAATGTAAAATGGTACTGCTGTTGCCAGGATTAAATGAGAAGTCCTGGGAACAGCATCTGGTAACATGGTACGTGGCAACCCAGGCTACTGCTACTATTGCTCCTGCCCTCCCTTTCTCCTGGTGCTGCTGCCCACTTCTTTTGAACCGTCAAAACCGCACCTGGCATGAGCACCTCAGGCTGAAAACTCGCCCTCTGCCCTCTAGATTGCAGGTGTCTCTGTGGGAGGATAATAACACCTAAAGCCTGTCATTAATCCCTTTCAGGCTCCTGTGGCCTTTCATCCTGAAGGATTCCAAGGCCCTTGACTGAAAGAAGCAAAAACATTCATTAAAACATTAACATTTGCATGGCAGGTACAACAAGTCATCCTGATACAGCTCATTATAAAACATGCTCCTTATCTGAAGCATTCAAGTCCTTTTAAGAGGTTTGAGTATTCAAGTACCCTTTACATTTCAGCGGCCAGCAGAGTTTAACCCCAAACCTCCCTTGCATTCCTTCCTTCCTCCTCCCCTGGCAAACCAGAGACAAAGGCGTGGTCCGAGCATCCCCTCTAGCTCTGTTTCCTCAGATGGGGAAAGCGAAAAGCAAGAAAGAGCAAGAGCAGTAATACTGGATTCCTGCAAAATAACATCACCAGCGCAGAGGGAACTGGGCCTTTCATCTTAAGATCTCAGATCTATTTATACTTGCGGTATCTGATGTCTCCTATCGGGCGTAATTGTACTTAATTTGTACAGAGAGTATTTTGACTTGACCACGGTTAGAGTTTCACCTCTTTGCTATAAACAGCAGCAACAGTAATGTATTGGCTTGTGAAATGATCAGTCTATTGTTTCTGGTTTTAATTAACCCCGCAACATTTGTCAGTGAAGGATGTGCGAAAGATCTGCTGTGGTTCCGGTTCCAGGCAGCATGGTTGGCCTGGCTGCCTGCACTGGAGTGACCCATGGTGGGTCATTTGGAGATTTTCACATGCACAACCATGAACGGTCAAGGCTGACTGCCAGTGTAATTCACTAGCACTCAATTGCCTTGCAAATCCCTCATGCTCTGGTGAAAGAAAGTGATGGCAAGATTTCACTTCCTGGTTGCCCACGTGAACACTCTCAACGGGGCGTGCCATCTGCCTAGAGACAGCCCGAACCTACAGAAGGATTAGGGTCCATTAGTCTGGGCAGATCGTTTCACAGCACAGGCTTTTAAAGGCATGTTCCCATCTCCAGTGGTGACAGAAGCCACTGGATTTTCCTCTTGCCCCCTGCACAGACGGGTGTTCCCCTTGCCCTCTGCGCATCACACGGCTGGCAGGGAGGGAGGTGGCACTCGATGAAGATGGCTGTAGTCACTCGCTGTCACTGCCGTCTTGGGTTTGGGGGCACATTTTTATCTCTAATTTCTGGTTTTTTTTTTTTTTTTTTTTTTTAAGGGACATGAAAAGAGAGATGTAAATTAACATTCAGTGGATGCTTATAATAAATCAGACACATAACATACAGGATTTCACAGGTTGTAATGTTACCCGAGAGCCCTGTCTTTTGAAAATCTGAGTTAATGCAAACAGTGGGTCATGTATAGTTTAGACCAGAACATAGGAGATAAGGGGGCGGGGAGACCCCGTGCAGGGCCTCTGCTCTTCCTTCTGGCAGGCGATGACAAGGCTGAAATGTTGTCGGACTCTAACATTGCTATCTATACGTCCACATTTGGGTACTTTTTTGGGGTACAAATCCTCATATGCAGGTTTGTGAAATGATAGATTTATTTACTTTGTGGACTATCATACCCAGTGACTGTGGCATTTTGCATCTGTATTGGTGTCTTTGTAGAAACAATTTGGTGTCTTTAGCATGTCATTAAGAGAGCATTCTTGGCTCTTAGTTAACCATGTGTCTGAAGATCATAGATGCTAGACCACGAATCCATGACCAAGTCTCCTCTCCCCACCTTGCAGGACAAACGTCTAGGAGGAAATAAACTGTCTGTCTACCCCAAAGGGGTATGATGCAGGCAGTAGCATAATAACCATTTGTAGTATCAGCTTAATTTTGGTTCCTGTTGCCTTACGTTTTGCTTTTGCTCATAAGAGGTATTGCTTGCTGACCATAATAGCTTAGACCTTAATTCCATTAACAACTTTTTGGAATAGATGATATATTTTGTGGCTTAGAGATCCCAGGAACAGGGCTAAGATGTGGCTTCTGAGGTTTGACAATGACTGTTTTCTGTGGATGAGCCTGTTCCACATGATGAGTTGCTAGAAGGAACCGATATGAATTATTACAGTTTACTTTGCATGTATAAGCACTTAAGTTGTACTTAATAATACACCAGTTGCAAATACCCTACAAACACATTAACTGCTAAATCAGCCTCAGGTAAGTTCAGTGGGCTTGCTATCCCACGAACAGCTGCTGCCAGCCCGCCCTCTCTCCAGGTTATAAGGCCTGTATCACAGAGACAGTAAAACTGATTAAAAACTATTAACATTCTTTCCTACTGACTTTTCTTAAACTTCCCCTGGAAATAGGTATGTAGAATGGTGACACATGAGACTCAATTTACAAGTATTTGCTGGCATCTTGTGTGTTCCCACCATAAAGCTAAGTATAGAGGCCTGATCTGGAAGAGATAGGAGATATGATCCCTGCCTCTCTCATGAGTAAGCAGGTCAGAGAGCTAAAGATAACACTCAAGAAGTAAGCATAAAACATTTTGACAATATGTATAAGTTATGTGACTAATGTCTGTCTTGGAATATTTGAAAAGGTCATCATAGGGACAAAGAGATGAGCTGGGCCCTGAAGAAGGTGTAAGGTTTGTATTATTAATAATAATAATTTATAAGGGAGTATAGTAGCATTTACAGTGAGCTGTTTTTATAATTCCTCTGAGATAGGAGGTAGACGGAGGGAATAAAATATGTTGAGTAAATATGCAAAGTGCACCAGATGACAGACACCTGCACACAAAGTGAGTTTCATTACAAGAGAGGAACCCTGAGTTTAGGGAACCCAACTCTTTTATAATGGGCAGTAAGCCTGCTTGACTTCCATTCCGAGGAAGATACTATCTCTGTCTTCCAAGGCTGTTTACTGTACAAACATCCTTGAAAAGACAATCTGGAACACAGAATATTTAGCAACTCTCTCACAAGGCATGGAAAAATGTGAAAGACCCGTGGAGAATCGTTCCCCAACAACTTGCTCAAGGTTACCCAGCTAGGAAGCATCTGGGCCAGGCTTAGAACCAAAGCAGGACAAGAGAAATTTCATGATCTCACTCGATCCCTGTCTCAGACCATCAGACTCAAATCTGGGACCACTTCTCTTCCTGTCTGGGGAGTTTGGGCATTTAAGCAACACAGCCTTTCCATCTCTGGCCTGGCTCATCCCCATATCAGGAATTATGCTCCTTCTTTTTCCCTTGGGGTCAAGCCCCAATCTTGGGCTCCATTCTTATGGTGTTCTTTGCCTTGTTGCTCAGGATGAAGTGCTTGTCTTGGTCCTTGAGCTAGTTTCACAGTCCCATGAATTCATACAGCTGCCAATTCCCAGCAGTATGCCTGGATCTTCGTGTCTTCCATCCCAGATATGCCACTGTGCTTGGCCCATTTGTGACACTTGTAGAAGTGCCTCAGTGGTGACCTGCCCACCAAGACCTTTATCCTGTCCCTTCCTCTCCCGGATCTAAGAGTGCTCCGTTGGCTTGGCTGGACTTCAAATGTCCTCTCCTAGAACATCCACTCCCATGTGCTTGTCATGCCCTGAACTGTGTATTTTGTTGCTGGGTCATTGTCTTGATCCATTTGGGAGCTATAACAGAATACCACAGACTGGGTGGCCTTTAAACAGCAGAAATTAATTTCTTTCAGTTCTGTAGTCCGGGAAGTCCAAGACCAAGGTGCCAATAGATTTGGTGTCCGGCAAAGGCCCACTTCTTGCTTCCTAGGTGGCTGTCTTCTCACTGTGTCCACACATGGTGGAAGGGGTGGGGGAGCTCACTGGGGTTTCTTTTATAAGGGCACTAATTCTATTCATGGCCTAATCACCCACCAAAGGCCCTATGTCCTAATACCATCACACTGAGGGTTGGGATTTCAACTTATGAATTTTTGGGGGACGTAAACTTTCAGTCTATAGCAGTCACTTTCTGGTTGCTTATTTGATTTTGGTCCAATGGGAGAGGGAGTGGTGATGGGCACAGTGCTGCTGGTCGATGAGTATGTTGGGCCCACCAGGAAGCCAGGGTGATCAGAGCCAAGGCGGAAGAGTAGGACAAAGGAGACTCTGAGTGCCAGGCTGAAGAATGCTAATAGAACAGTGCTCATAGCATCATCGCTTGTCACAAGAGACCTCAGAGTAGCGTGGACTGATGGAGACAGCATGGTTTGGAATCAGATAGAACTGGGTTTGAATCCTGGACCTGCTACCCATGAGGTGTGTGGCCTTGGACCTTTTATTCTACATCTCAGAGTCTCTCATCTAGAAAACGGTGGTAATAACATCTACCTCATGGGGCTGTTTTGAGGATTATTTATAATAAAGATACAACTTCTGGCACAGTGACTTCAAATTTTAAATGCTCAATGGGTGGTAGCTGTTATCTATTTATCCCTGTGGAATGCTAGCCCCTGAAGAGAACTTACCGTGCATTTAATCTAACCTTCTTTAGACATGGGGAAAAATGAAGCATTGAGCAGTCAGCAAGGCGACCTGTTTGCCCAACCTTGCCAGTAGTGACAGAGCCTTACTCACTGAACACTTACTGTTATTCATCCAACAGGGCTTGAAGGTGTGCAGTCAGTTATCAGCGGGTGACTTGCAGACAGCAGACAGCAGCATCCTCTGGAGACACAGACTGTGTGTCTCATTCTGGCTGTTTCCCTGTGGTGGGGGCACCGTCCCCTCTTAGCCTGTCTGGATGTCACCTGGTAAAGTGCTCTGGGATGTAGCCAGCCCACCAGCCCTTAAGCTTCACTGCCTTCCTTCAGTTCCTTGAACTGCCTCACTCTTTGTGACCACTTAGGGCCACTTCACTCAGCCAATTCCTACTCATTTTTAGGTCTTAGCTTAGGTGCTATTTTCTCCAGGAAGCCTTCCCAGAAGCCTGCAGGGCGGTGAGATTGCCTGTCATGTGCTCCCGGCACGCCCCGTGCTTGGGCTCCTCATGACATCATTGATACCGTCCTTCCCACTGGGTGATCTCCGTGACAGCAGCAGTTGGTTGGTCTTGTTCACCGGGACATCCCCAGGGCCTGGCAGAGGGTAAATGCTTCACGAATGTTGGTTAAATGACTAAGGTTTGCTAACTGCAATAGTTGTTCCAGATTTTGGAGTTGCTGCTTGGAATGTAAAAAGCACTCTAAAAATGGGAAGATAATAATCCCAATAAAGGAGAGTTCCTCCTAGGCAAGGCAATTAGGAAAGGTATACTGATATGTACATATTTACGTAATGTATATTATACTCACCCACACATAAGCACATTGCATGGCCCTTATTTTTCTCATTTCATCTTGCAGTGACACTTTATCATGGACCTACCTGGTCCAATGACTGGTATTTGTTCATTTGTCTTTTTTTTTTTTTTTTGAGAGAGGGTCTCCATCCGTCTGTGGCCTGGGCTAGAGTGCAGTGGCGTCATCATAGCTCACTGCAACCTCCAACTCCTGGGCTCAAGCGATCCTCCTGCCTCAGCTGGAACTATAGGCACACACTGCCAGCCATGGCTAATTTTTCTATATTTTACAGTGGCAGGGTGTTACTTGCTCAGGCTGGTCTCAAACTTCTGGCCTCAAGCAATCCTCCAGCCTCAGCCTCCCAGAGTGCTAGGATTATAGGTGTGAGCCACCACACCCAGCCAAGGACTGGCATTTGGAAACTGCTATCTTAAAAGTCACAGCCATTAATTAGCTGTAGCAATTGCCATTACTCTACATTGCCAAGGAAAGTAAATTTCAAACTCCAAAATGTTTTTATGAAAAATTTACCAGATATACATCTTCCTTTTATTCCCTTCTTGACTCAATTTTTACACCTAGTCCTACTTCGTTTTTTTAAATGAAAACATCACTTTGTCATGGTGGCTTGTTTATTTTCCAGGTGAGTTCACACTGTCCAGGAAAGGGAGGTAGCATGACATGCAGAGAAGAACAATTCCTTTGGGAAGTGTCATTTAACCAAAGTGGATCGTGACCCCCTCTAGCAGCTGAAATCCCTTCATGGATGGATGGTGCCCCATCGATCTGCTCAATCCTACCCCAGGGTGAGGACCCGAGAGCGTGCATGACTGTGCTTAGGAAATAGGGTGTGTGGATACCATGTACAGCCATGCAGGCCGCACCCTGCGCAAGATCCCCAGCAGAGGGTGAGTGGGCTCTCTCACCAAGCTATGTGCCCAGGTGGGGTCTGGATCTGCTGGGAGGACAAAGCCACAGGTTTCTAGTTCACACAAAGCAAAAAGGGCAGAAAGGGTAGTGGTCCAATGAGTGGACAAAGCGCGTGGATTTAGAGGATGTGGGCTTTGCAGGCAGAGAAGCATAGGTTTTGACATCTGCTCCGCCACTGTGTGACTTTTAGCAAGTTTGTAAGCCTCAGTTTCCTCTTCTGTAAAAGGAGGATAACAACAACAAGAAGATCTATTTCAGAGTTGTTGGAAAGATTAAATGAGCTAATGTAGATGGCAGGCTCAGCAGAGTGGCAGGGCTTCGTAAGTGCTGCCCATGCTGGTCATTGGCGGTGCCATGGAGCCCTTGGCCATCTGGGAAATACCACATACCTGGCCCTTTGTGTTTCTTTACATGGGTGTTTCACTTGTCAGCCAGAGGGTCTGGCCTTCCCGTGCCCATGTTGGCATGTGTGGTACTCAGTGCTGTCCCTCCTACTCATTTATTTAAAAAATAGACTTTCAGTTTCTAGAGCAGTTTTAGGTTCACAGCAAAATTGAGCAGAAAGCACAGAGAGTTCCCATATACCTTGTGCCCCCTCCCCGACCCTCCCCACTATCAGCATCACCCACCAGTGTGAGACATTTGTTACCATTAATGAATAAGTTGACACATCACTTAGTGTCACCCAAAGTCCATAGTTTACGTAAGGATTCCCTCTTGGTGTCTTACACCCTGTGGGTTTAGGCAAATGTGTAATGACACTTATCCACCGTTACAGTACACATGGAAAAACTTCACTGCCCTAAACATTCTCTATGCTCCACCTATTCGTCCCTCCCTCCCTCCTAACTCCTGGCAGCCACTGATCTTTCTACTGTCTCCATAGTTTTGCCTTTTCCAGAATGTCATATAGTTGGGATCACACAGTATATTTTGAGGACAGCTTCTTTCACTTAGTGATATGCATTTAAGTTTCCTTCATGCCTTTTCACGGCTTAATAGCTAATTGTTTTTAGCTCTGAACAATGTTCCATTGTCTGGATGCACCAGAGTTTATCCACTCACCTACTGGAGGACATCTTGACTACTTCCAAGTTTTGGCAATTATGAACGATGCTGCTATAACATCTGTGTGCAGGTTTTGGTGTGGACATAGGCTTTCAGCTCATTCGGGTAAATATCAAGGAACATGCTTGCTTGCTGGATCATTGGGGTAAGAGTATGTTTCATTTTGTAAGAAACCACTTAAATGTCTTTCAATGTGGCTGTACTGTTTTGCACTCCCACCAGTACTGAATGAGAGTTTCTGTCACTCCACATCCTTGTCAGTACTTGGTGTTGTCACTATTCTGGATTTTGGCCATTCTCATAAGTGTGTAGTGGTATCTTGTTGTTTTAATGTGCAATTCTCTAAAAACATATGATGTGGAACATCTTCACATGCTTATTTGTCACCTGTATCTCTTCTTTGGTGAGGTATCTGTTCAGATATTTTGCCCATTTTAAAATTGGATTGTCTGATGTTTTCTTGTTGAGTTTGAAGAGTTCTTTGTGGATTTGGGATACCAGTCCTTTATCAGCTATGTCTTTTGCAAACTTTTCCTCCCAGTCTGTTGCTTGTCTTCTCATCCTCTTGAGCTCCTACCCATTTTTAAAGCACAGCTCAGAGCTCATCTTCTGCGATGCTGGGCCCGTTTCTAACCATCCCCAGCAGCTGATCAGTATTGACTTTGTGTTGTTCCTGTGCCTTTTACAAACATCCACCATATTGTGAATATTTCCCCATCAGACTGGGAAGTTCTTGGGGAGAGGGTCGTACCACTTATTTTTGCATTTCTAGAGGGAAACACACTATCTTGCCCTAATGCGGTACCGAGTACATGTGTGTCCAGTGAGCTGAAGGTGTAACATGAGGACACAGGTGAGCAGGGGACCCCTCCTTCCCTCAAAAGTATAGGATGAGGGTCAGGCATGGTGGTTCATGCCTGTAATCCTAGCACTCTGGGAGGCTGAGGTGGGAGGATCGCTCGAAGTCAGGCGTTCGAGACCAGCTCTGAGCAAGAGCGAGACCCCTTCTCTACTAAAAATAGAAAGAAATGATCTGGACAGCTAAAATTATATATATAGAAAAAAATTAGCCGGGTATGGTGGCACATGCCTGTAGTCCCAGCTACTCGGGAGGCTGAGGCAGAAGGATTGCTTGAGCCCAGGAGTTTGAGGTTGCTGTGAGCTAGGCTGATGCCACAGCACTCTAGCCAGGGCAACAGAGTGAGACTCTGTCTCAAAAAAAAAAAAAAAGAGTACAGGATGAGTTTTCCCTTCTGCAGAGGCAATGAGGGGTGTGCTCTGTGAATCGCACTGTGGTCTTGATGACATTACATCCTTACCTGCACAGGTGTTCTGGGCAGATCCCAGCTGTAAGCCATCTACCCCCACCAGAGAAGGAACAGGTGAGTAAGAGGCTAAATCCCTCCCCAGTCAGGGCAAGAACATTTGTAAAATGCTCTGAGGGTCTCTGTGGGCAAGAAGCATGTTTGTCGCCTCCATGTAATCTTTTAGAGTGTGTTCTGACTCATCTTTTCTGCTCCTTTTTCTATCTCTGCTTATCATTTAGCTAGAACCTTCATTGTGAAGGAGCAATTTACCATTCTGTCTGCCTCCACAATGTCTCTCTCTCCTTCCCTGCACGGAGATGTACGTGCCTGTACGTGCTCAGGTGGCAAAATTCCTTCTGAATTCTTTCACGGGTCAGACTCTTGCAAACTGAAGTCAAAACCCTCTCTTTTCTGTCTCCTCCCCTACCTCGAGCTTCCTTATGTTTTTTCTTGCTCCTCATCTTTGCCTTTCTTTCTTTTGACTTGCAGTGTTTTTGTAAAATGCTCTCCTCCCTGACCCCAGCTAATCCCTGGCATTTAGCTCAGAATGAGTTCCATTATGTTTAAAAACACTTTTCTTTCAATGGGACTTCTATTGGGACCAGACTTTGCATCCAGAGTTGGGTTTAGCCCTCTGGGGATGAAGTTGGGAGAAGAAAGAACTTTCACATGATTTATAGGCTTTTGCTTTTGACTTACAAGAATGCTGAGATGTTCAGATGAAAAGTGAAGAATCCAGTAAAAGATCACCAGATGTTTTGTCTGCAAGACTTAAAGCTTTTGATGTTAGACAGGAAAAAAATGTGGATTCCTGACTGAATTTCGAAATTTTCACAGGGTGGTTTAGGGATATTTAGTTAATAGTCATTATTAGAGTTCTGGGTCAATTTAGGCAATTAAAAAAGTTACCAAAGTATTATACGCTTGTTATAAAAAGTCCAAATAATGTAGACATCTATGGAGTAGAAGCTTAAATGTTCCTCTGGCCTCCCTTCCCTCCTGCTCCAATTTCACTCTTTCTTGAGATGAGTTCACAGAGTGAATATATGTGTTTGGGACTTTTTTTTTGGTGCATTTGCATACATTCATAGTTCTATATTTTTTTTATGTCAATGGTCATTTTGTACAATTCCTTCTGTGACATTCATTTTTTTCAATGAGCAATAGACCCTGGAGATCGTTCATGTTAGTACATGCAGAGCTAACCTCCTGTCTTTAACTGCTGTGATGTGACGTACTATCACTCATCTAATCGTTTCTTCAGGGAGGGTTGTTTGGGTTGTTCCTTTTCTTGCCTTTCTTTTTTATTTCAAACAATGAAGCAATAAATATCCTTGTATGTATATTTTTGTGGATGTTACCAAACTTTACGCATTTTTGCTGATTCCAAGTGAGATTGAGCATCTTTCTTTTGTCCATGTGTTTTTCTTTACTTTGAATTTTCTGTTAATTTGCTTTATTTACTGTTCTTAGGAGTTATATGCATTTTCTTGTTTATTTCAGTAGTATCTTTTCCAACATTTTATTATGGACATTTTTAGGAATACAGAAAAATTGAGAGAATTGTACATATAGTGACCATCCATGTATCCACCACCTAGAATTTATACTTAACATTTTGCTATATTGGCTTTATCACATATCTTTCCATCTATTCATTCCTTTATCAATTCATCTTATTTTATGCATTTCAAAGTAAGTTGCAGATTTCAGTACACTAAGTATTTCAGATGTTTATCAATAACAGAATTCAACGTTTGTTTACAGTCCTTTTTATTTTTATTTAAACACAGTAAAACTCACAAATCTTAAGGTACAATTCAATGTAGGGGGCTTTTAGGATATTAAAAGGAGTAATCTTTCCCCTTTTACATATATTGCAAGTATTTTCTCCAAATCTGACAATTATCTTTTAACTTTGTTATGATATCTTCCAATATACTTAACTGGAGAATTTATGTCGTAAATCTGCCAGTAATTTTCTTTATGGATTCTAAGGTTTGCATTTTGCTTAGGACGAACTTCTCCTATTCCAATATTATTTTAAAAGTTCCATTTTTTCAGTGCTTTGGTAGTTCTATTTTTAATTTTTAAAATCCATATTAAATTATATTTTTGTGTAGGGAGTGATAGAACCTAGTTTCTGCAATGGGAAACCAGTTGTCCCAAAGCCAAAGACTTTTAGAATTAGCTGCTCTGACTGATGGTTTTCTCCAAAATTTAGAGGCATTTGGAAGAGTAGGGGAGAAAAGGCGGCAAGGAAGCAGAAGGCAGTGCGGAGTGGACGGAGCGAGGGGGGGAGATTTTTGGAGGGAAGATCCTAAAGGTCTCACTAAAATTTTCCTGCAACAATTGAACGAGGTTATTTCTGGCACGAAACAGTGAAAATGCAAGTTTCGTCTTCAACAGTATCTCACATGCACACATATTAAACAGCATGATCAGGTGGTTCAGAGCTTGGGAATTATACAAAGAGCAGTTCCTGTATCTTTTTAGTGGAGACTTATCTGTGAAAGAGTTGGAGTTTACATATGAAATTTGTAAGCTGTCAACTGTAGCCTTAGTGGTTGATGAGTCGGTGGTCACCTGAAATGCCAACAGCAGCCAAGCGGAGGGTCTGGTTTACACCCTGCGGATTCACCTTTGAGGCAGGACAAGGCAGCCTTTGGCAAGGGAGGGTGACCTAGGGTCACCGTTGCCGTTTGAGAAACAAAGGCGCAAAAGAAATCTGGATCTACCCCTTTGCACTACTGCACTTGACTAGTCTTTAAAAAAAAAAAGAGAGAAATTTGGATCTAGAGTTCTTTTGAGAACACATCTAGAATATCTCATCCAGTCTTGGAAAGGGTGTTGTTTAGAGACACAATGAGTTGGAGTGATTCTGAGAAAGAGAAGAATTACTTGCAAGGATATGTTAAAATAAATGCAAAAGCATTTTGTAATTTGCACTGTGCAGTACAAAAGCAAATTCTTTCTATTACTGCCATAACCTAAGGAAAGAAAAAGAAAGTGTACATTTTTTGTTTTCACGATAAACACTTGCAGGCATGCAGAGAACTATATGTAAGGGTTCCCACGTGTCCTGCTTTTCTGCAACACAGTATCTATCTAGTCAGGACCTACTCAGAAGAATATTGTTGACCAGTTCCTTGAATAATATGTTTTTTTCCAATGACATGTCGTTATAATGTTGATGAGAAAAAGAAGAATGATTTCGGGCTGAGGCCACTGTCTGTGTGGGGTTGGCATGTTTTCCCCACGTCTGAGCGAGTTCTCTCCCAGTACTCCAGTTTCCTCCCGCACCCAGAGATGTGCACGTGAGGTTCACTGGCGTGTCTACATGGTCTCAGTCTGAGTAAGTGCGGGGCGGGGCGTGAGCGTGCCCTGTGATGGCATGGCGTCCTGTCCAGGGCTGGCTCCTGCTTGGCCCTGAGCTTCCAGGGTAGGCTTTGGCCATACGCAACCCTGAACTGGAATAAAAGGATAAATAACTATTTTACTTGTTTTTATTAATCTTTCTTAAATGTATTTAAGATTTAATACCAGAAGTGTTTTGGTCTTTATTTAGGAATTTAGTGCTGTTTTTGTGACCCAAAATATGCTGTAGGAGCTTAGTTCTTGTTTATGTCAATTAGCCTATGGTAATATAGGTTTTGTTACATGTAGTTTCCAAGAATCTATGGAGGATGTTAAGTGAGGACTTAACCATATGACCTAGCCATTCCACTCCTGGGCATTTATCCAAGAGGAATGAAAGGATATATCCATGCAAAGCCATGTACACAAATGTCCATAGCAGCTGTGTGTGTAATAGCCCCAAATTGGAAACAGCCTACATGTCTGTCAACAAGTGAATAAATAAACATCTGTGGTACACCCACACAATGGAATACTGTTCAGTAGTAAAAAGGAATGAACTATGATACACCCAGCAACATGAATGAATCTCAGAATAATTATGCTGAGTGAAGGAAGCTAGACAAAAGAGAGCACATGCTTTATAATTCTATTTATCTAGAATTCTAGAAAATGCAAACTATGGAGGAAGGGAGACAGTGAAGGCTAACAAAAGGGCACAGCAGAGTTTTGGGGGTGATGGGTTTGTTCATTATCTTGACTGTGGTGATGGTTGCATGGATGTCTACATGCATCAAAGTTGTTCAAATTGTACCACTGAAACCGTATCTTACTGTATGTCAACTATACCCTATTAAAGCTGTTTGAGAAAGATAATGATAGAAGGTAGCTATTCACTTTGAAAAACGTGATCTTTTCTAAAAGATTCAAAATTAAAATTTTAAGCTACCAAGATTTACTACTACATTCAATCCACAAGTTGATTTGGGAAAACTCAGTTTATACCAAATATTTTTAGAATTGAAATTTTTCAAAGAATTTTTCTTAGAGTTGCAGGAGTCCATGTTGATCATCTATGAGATGGAAGATTAGTCAGAGGGAAATATAAGAAATTTATAGATGCATCTATTCACCATGACACTCTGAGGCTTATAGGGTTAGTTCTCCAAATGGAAATTATAGAAGCCCCATTGCCATTGTCAATAAAATCAAACTGTACAAAGACCTCAACTAAGAACAGAGCACGAAACTTATAAATGCTTTCATCTGAAGATACAAGCTTTTCCAAACACCAGTTAGCAAAATCTCCCATCACGCCATGAGGAGAGGGGTGCAGTCATCTCTCATTTTATAGATGGCGAACTGGAACCCCAAATAGATGGACTCAGACAGCCTGTCTGAGATCGCCTGGGAAGGCAGCTGCTGACTCAGAGGTGAGCTTAAGAGTTCTGCCTTCCAGCCCTGCCCTGACTTACTCCAACCAACAAAGAACTCTCTGGCCCTAAACTAGACCAAGTAAGGGGAAGAAAACTCATAGTTTAACCAGTTTGCTTTGGAACTGGAAACTTGCTGTGGAACTTAGAGGCCACACCAAGGACCTTTTGAGCACTAGGGGGTCCGATGCTAAACCCATCTCGTTTCTACATGTCTTCCCTTTCTGCTGTGGACCAGTTCATTGCTGTCTTCATAGAACTCTTTGTGGGTGATAGAATATATTATTGAAGGCTAAATGATTTCTTGGTAAACTCAAAATCAGGATTTTCATCCGTTTGTTTTTCATCTGTTTCAGAGATCCTTTTAGTATAAAGGAGAGATTTTCACAATTCCATGGGAACTCTTGGAAACTCTACTACTGGACCGATTATGTGATAAATTTGGAGACTCCTAAACCTAGAGAGGGAAAGACTGTTAGACCCAAAGCAGCAGCAAATGGAGGACTTGGCATACACTGGCAGAGGTTCACCCCTGAATTTTCAGATGTATTGGGGCTCCCGCTTGTCCGGAGTAGGGCTCCTGGTTGGCTTTGGCTCACAAGTGTGGACAAACCGGTTAATTTAGATGTCAGATTCTATCACCAGAAGCAATCTCTTCCCTTGATGACACATGGTGAGATGTTCTAACCAATGTAAGTGGCATCTGTTGTGAGTTTCTGTTGTAGCTGTCATGGGGATACTTGACTTACTGGGAGTTCCCTGTGTTGCAGGCACAGCCATCTGAAACACTGTTGGGTAACCAGAAGGAAGCAAAAAAGCCTTGGGGTGACTGACCAACATGGACATCAAAACTTCATAGAGCTATTCCGTCTCCCTTAGACCCTATTTTAGGTGTGACCTAGTAAGCTTAATTCTGATCTACAGATTAGAATCAGTGCCTCAATGGGGCAGGGGGAAGATTTTAGGAACAGAAGCAAGAAGCTAGCAGCTTTATGGTGAGGGAGGAGACAGGAAAATTATAAAAACGCAAGTAAGAATGCAAAAAAAAAAAAATAACAATTTGAAGTAAGGGCAAACAGCTGTCCATAATTTCAAAGCCCAGGAGTTCATTGTTTTTCTTCAACAAAGTGCAATACTGGAGGATATAATTGTTTGTTTTACAGACATATATTGGGAGCCTTGATATTGCACCAGGCACTGGATATATAATGACAGACACGGTCCTGTCCTTATGGAGGGTAATAAATTATGTTGGGTGAACAAATACAATATATTTAGAAAGATTTCCATAACAATTAAAAATGCTTAAATTACTTCATTCCCAAAATTGTAAGCTCCAAGAACCTGGGAGAATCAATTATGTAGAACTGTTTATCCCCACAAGACCTAATAAATGAGGCATTAATTACATTAGTATGGCATTGTCATTAGTTTTAAATTAAGGGCAGGATGCATATGGATTATTGTCTGAAGACACAGATGTCTGCCTTATCCTTTATTGCAAACTCCCGGGACATTATATTTCAGCCCCATTAATGCAGCCCCCTACTCCCTGGGGTGAGGAGGCTGGGCTCAAGCTCACAATGTTTGGTGATGGGAGGTGACACATTTCAGGGAGGAGAAAGTAAAGACACAGAACAGGGGGGACCCTACATTTTCTTTTCATCTTTTTATGGAGGACCCTTATTTTATCACCTTCTCTCTCCACCCTCGCTCCCAGTCCCCTTTTCTCATGCATGAAAATAAAAGTCCAGAAGGCATAGACTGCCAGGCGTCGTGGCGCGTGCTGTAGTCCCAGCTACCGGAGGCTGAGGCAGGAGGATGGCTTGAGCCCCAAGGAGTATGAGACCTGCCTAAGCAACATAATGAGACCCTGTCTTGAAAAAAAAAAAAAAGAGGATTTAATGGCCTTAGAACCCAGGGTGGAGCTGCCTGGGGATGTACTGCGGATTTAAAATAAAACAAAACAAAATGCCTCTGGATTGCCAGGGCAGGAAATCTCTGTCCAACTGGAAGGGCTGGTTGCTGGAGGGGCCTTTCTGGAAGGCAGGGGGAGGTGTGGCTTGGAGAGAGCGCCTCCGGGCATCCACGCCCCACTGTGGACTGGCTGGGGTGAGTCAAGTGCATGGGGGTTTCAGGGCAGTGAAATGAGTCGGACCCAGCCCAGGGACCGGGTCTGAATGTGATGGCATTCTGGCAAGGTCATCAGTGTGTCACAGAAGGCCAAAGACGATTGAGCTGAACAGCTAGTCTGGAGCCAGAGTCAGGACCTGAGCCGGAGTCAATCCATGCAAGGGGCCTCTCCTCACCAGCTTGCTCTGACCACAACTTTTTCTGTGTGTTTGTCACCGTCGTGCCTTAGAATCTAGCACAGCTTCTGGCAGGAGGTAAGCGTTCAGTGATGAGTGGGTGGATGGATGGACACACTAAGGAAGCTTCTTGGCTATCCTCTTACAATATAACAAACTATTAATAAGTGTCTGAAATGACTTGCTATTCCTGATTTAAAACACACACACACACACACACACACACACACACACGCCCCAAGAAATGAAGCAAACAATACCCACCCACACCTAGAAGTTTTTTGCACTGTCCGAGGAAATTAATCACGTGCTAAAATTGGAAGAAATTGGGCAAATTCCCCCCATGTTATTAATGTCCATCTTGTCACAAAAATTTCCATAGAATGAAAATAAATTTTTTTTCTTTTCCTAGTAAAGGGTTTGGTGGTTTCCTGTTATTACTTTATTTACCCTTAGTAATGAAGTGTATACTCAGAAGTTGATATTTAGACAAGTTTCACCCTCAGGAGTTAGCAGTCTAATTATAATGAAGACAAACAAGCATAAATACACATAAGTGCTTCTCTCATCAAAATAACCTCCAGGCAGGGTCTCTGTTCTGTGGCTTCTGAACCTTTTAAATATGGTGTCCAAGATGTCAGCCTGTTCTTTTTTTTTTTTTTTTTTTTATTGAGACAGAGCTTCACTCTGTTGCCCAGGCTAGAGTGCCGTGGCGTCAGCCTAGCTCACAGCAACCTCAAACTCCTGGGCTCAAGCGATCCTCCTGCCTTAGCCTCCCGAGTAGCTGGGACTGCAGGCATGCGCCACCATGCCTGGCTAATTTTTTCTGTATATATTTTTAATTGTCCATATAATTTCTTTCTATTTTTTTTTAGTAGAGACAGGGTCTCGCTTTTGCTCAGGCTGGTCTCGAACTCCTGAGCTCAAACAATCCACCTGACTCAGCCTCCCAGAGTGCTAGGATTACAGGCGTGAGCCACCGCGCCCAGCCTCAGCCTGTTCTTCATAGGTATCTGCCATGTTGGGAGACTGGATTCATGGAGTAAGGATGGTGGCTCTGCCTCCTTGGAGGCCTGACCTTTGAACCCACAGGTAAGCTGCAGCCCACCTTTCCCATGGACCTTTCCGTGGACAGCACTACTCAAAGTCGGCCACAGAAGCCAGTCCACAAGCTGTTACCAGCCTACAACCAGTTAAGGATCATGCACCCAAATGGAGCCCAACTATGTCAGGAAGCACACGTTTAGGTTCTAGTGACTCTTTAGAATAAGACTTTCAAAGGTAGGCAAACTTTCTCTGTAAAATGCCAGAGAGTCAACATTTTAGGCTCTGCAGGACAGACATTCTCTGTCACAACTGCTCAACGCTGCTGCTGAGTGGCACTAAAGCAGCCAGAGACAACACGTAAATGAATGGTGTGGCTGTGTGACAACACAACTTCTTCTTCTTTTTTTTTTTTCTGAACAAAAACTGGCGCAGGTGGGAAATGCCTGGATGGGCTTTGCTGGTGGGGACAGGGGACTGTAGTTTGCCAGCCTCTGTTCTGAATGAAGGAAGCTATTTGTTCATTACACTCTGGTGCAAACTCTGTGTCTTGTGACAGACAGCCCCTTGAACACCGCTGGGCTAGAACACCTATGCAGGGGCACACGGGGCCGGGTCCCAGGGCCCATTTATCTGGCGATGGTGGGAACACCAATGCCAGTGTTGTGGAGAGGATCACACTTTGTCTCCACAGGTAATGGTTCCACAAGACTAAGCATCTACCCCTGGCCACATTACCGTTCCCCTCAGACTCACCAATGGCTTCGTCATCGTTGCCAACCTTCTAGCTTCATTCAGTAAACTCCTCTCAAACTTGCCTTCTACCGGCTACCTTCCTGCCTTCTCTCACTTCTGCTCCTCTGTTCTGGTTGACCTAGTTCTTGGCCGATCACCCAAGCTTTCACTTTCTACCACCCACAGTGCCTCTTCTACTAATATCACCTAAGGCAGATGCTCCTTGCCCCATTTGTAGTCACAAAATGGCCAGGGCCAGACGTTTTGTCATCTTTCTTTCTATTTAGGTATCCAGACCCTCTCTCTGAAGTTCTGTGCTATTTAGAGCTTCTACCTCTTACTCCTGGGGGACCCAGTTCTTAAAGACTTCCCTGCCTTTGCCGCCAAGAAGACCTGATCTCCCAGAGTAGGTTTCCATGCTATGCTCTGTATGGGTGAATGTTTCTCTGTTTCTACCCAGTTTCCATCAGAGCTCACTTCCCCCATTTCCTGCATTGCTCCCTCTGACCTGATCTTCCCTGGGTTGCCGTCGAGAAGCACCAATGTTTTCGCTGTATGAAAAGGTACCCAGTTGATCTTTCTGTTCCATTCGGATTCTTTGACACTGAGCCTTTCTGTTGGTTTGTACTCTCACAATCAATACACCAAACTAGTTTTTTGCAGGAGCTGACCTCCCCCACTGGACTGACAGAGGCTATCTTGACCTTGAACCTTCAGGATTTAACTAGTACTTGGCACGTGGTGTACATTTTATAGATTCATTAGGGTGAGGACTGTGCAGATCCAGCCCAAGCCCTGAGATTTCTTGTCCCCGGGCAAGAGCACTCTCAGAACAGACAGTGATGAGCCTCCAGAGGACTCATGTGGCCCTTGGCCGGTTGGACGCTAGACTGGGTCTGTCTTCTGTCTCTAACTGGTCTTCTCCTTCATTGTCACAATATCTACCCCATCTTCTTTGGGGTGACCCTTGGCCCTGTTAGGTCTGAGAGGGATCTCCCAGAGAGGCTAGATGGCAGATAGCAGAATGGCTTCCTACACCTTGTCTTTTTCAGGTTGAAGGCCAAATTTCTTAGTCATTCCTGATCTGCCCCTTGGTTACCTTCCTAGACTTACCTCTCACTACTCCCTGACTCTTCCCCACACTTCCCTTTTCTTTTGCCTGTGCTAAGACCCACTTGTCCTTCAGGTCCCAGGTCAGATATCACACAGTCGCCTCCCTTGGAGGACCTCCCCTCCTCTCCAGAGGGCAGAGCAAGGCAGCTGCTAAGGGCACAGGCTCTGAAATCAGACTGAATACGTTCAAATCCCAGCTTTGCCATGTGCTGGCTGCATGACCTTGAACAAGTTACATACCCCCTGGCAGGGGCTCAGGTTTTGTTTTTGCTTTTTAAAATGAGGATTATGATAACCTTACCCATCTCATACAACTGTATGAGGATTGAATAAGTTAATGTACATAAAGTCCATAGGACATTACCTGGTCCACATAAACACTATGTTTTAGTTATTGCTATTGTTGTTGTTATCATTGTTTTGTTATTTTGTCTTCCCGTTTGAGGTTAGGTTCCTCCCATATTTTCAGCCTCTTCCAGCACTTCCCACACTATGTTGTGTCATCTCCCTTTACTTGTCCCGCTGTGAGACTGTGAGTGCTTCCCGCACCGAACCCAAACGATCAGCGCAGTGCCTGGCACAGAGTTTGTGGCCCCAAACACCCTTGAATTAGCAGATGACTAAAAAGCAAGGATGTTTAATCCCTCTATGAAATGGAGTGGAAGGAGGAGATCAGAGGGAGAAGGAAACTGAAAACAAACACTTTAAGACATCCTTGCTATGCTCCTCAGGAAGACATGCACACGCCCCCCACGCCACCAGCAACGGGGAGCTCCTTTCCTTCCTGGCACAGCTGAGGCGTCATCAGCCACCACCCGCAGGTCCTCGTCTCTCCTTGATCT